>NC_143557.1:50208500-50536500 GCF_054136105.1 Typopeltis vanoorti | reverse complement strand
TACTTCCTACTGCCTACCATTTAAGATTATCTTTGTATTTAGTGTTAAATACTGTAGATACTTCTTTTCACTGATTACTGCCTGAACATAACATTTTGTATCTGTTGCATAGAACAAATCCACCTAATTTTATCTTTGTCTGAGTAACACCTATTATTATGACATGCTACAATTTTTCTGCCAGTTCCAATTCTTTTATAGTAATACCTCTTATGCTGATGGTGTCAATCTTGAATTCTGTTGATGGTGATTTGGTGTTTTTAGAATTTGTTCTAGTAGCAGATTTTTGGCTGTTCATCCTTGTTCCCTGACAAACACAGTGGATGCCTTGTTCAACAAGGTGACATCACAAATAGCATGAATCTCCATCATACTGTACCATCATTTTAAGACAATAAGAATACAATTTGGTCAGCTAAATCCCAAACTGTCAGCACATTCTTATTCACTCAGTATCCAGCTAGATACCTACTAATGGAGTGCACCATGAGAATGTAAGGATTGGTTACTATGTAAGAAATATATTACATTTCTCCCCCCCATTAGTTCTCTATTTTAAAATGTTTTTTTTTTTAATTTTTTAAAATGTTATGTGGAGGTCTTCTTGCATTTATCTAGCTTTGAGAGTAAAGCAACCCCCCACTCTTTGGTATTCCAGCATTAACTCCACATCTCACATAATGTGCACAGAAAGAGAGAATTGGCAAATTCAATTTCAAAGATCTGAAACTTAAGAAGCTTTCATAGAATGAAATGTCTCACAGATACTGAACGCACACACACACACACACACACACACACACACACACACACACACACACACACACACTTGAGTTTCTTTCAACCTTTTCATGGCATTTGTACTAAGGTAAATGAAGAATGCATGTATTCTTGAGAGACCTAATTCCTACATTAGTCTAATGTTATCTTTAATTGAATTTATAAATTAAGATTATTATATGAAATTGTGAATTAATACCTATAATTTGTTCATCACTCTGATGAAATTTACCTCTCTTTAGTGCTTAGCAATGTAACATCATGTGGCTCATTCTACTTTTGAATGATCAATTGTGTATTCCACCTTGTAAAAGCTGTTCCTATCAAGCCAGTGAGGATAGTCTGTTAATTTCAGACTGAAATATTTGGCAAATATTAAAATATTCTTGTGTTAAAGTGTTTATATTTCTTGAAGAATGCATGTGGATCCCCTTATTGAGCATCAAGTATGGATTATGTCACTATCTTTTAATCATTCACTAGATGAGAGGATGCTAGGTAAGGCAGAAAACTTGACTACTCATGAATTTAAAATCAGTGAGAGAAAAGACAGGATAGCAATTTGATGGTAAAGATTTGTTGCCCTTTCACAGGAATAGGCTGAACAATTTATTTTATTTTATTTTTTATTTTTTATTGTTGATTCATCCACAAGGATGGTTAGCCAACGTATAGTACATTAGTACCATGGATGGATAGATTGTTGGGAAAGGAGAAGTTCATGTTTACTTTGAAAATGTCATTGTATTCTTTGATAAACACCTAAGAGAAGAAAATGTTCCAGAATGCAGCAGTAGAGGAAGAAGTGAAATAGGTCCTATGAGTTTACATCTGAACTACAAAGGAGCACTGTGTGAAAACTGCATGTATTTCAATGGATTTAGTAGAGAGTGAAGGAATTATTGATGTTAGTGAACAGCTGCCATGGAAATATTTATAGAAGATGCATGCTACTGAAACCCAAATGCTTGTGTGAAAGGGGGTGGAGTGAAGTGGTAAGAGATGGATCATTAATCGACCCAACTGCCTTCTTCTGTACTTAATCTAGTATTTTTAGGGAGCTCTTGGGGCATCGCCCCAAACATAAAAGCAATATTTGATATTCTGGGAAAATTTGCAAAAGGTTAATAGCTGTTCAGAGGTAAAATAACACCTTGAGCAATGAGGAATCCTAGTTTTCTGGATGCCAACGTGGCAATGGCCGTAATATGTTTATGCCAAGAGAAACTTGATTAGGAAACACCAAGAAGACAAATTCAACTTGTCTGAGGACTTGAGTGTTGTCTAATACTAGAAGAAAACTGTCTTTTTTTTTTTTTTGGTATAAGGCACAATTACCCCCTCTGTCCAAAAAGAAACCAAACTTTTCAAAAACAGAACTAGTGGTGCCACCTGTTGTATCTTTTTGTTGACAAAAACGACAATCTTCATTAGCGTTGAGTCAACTATTTATGACATTTGTTTCATTAGAAGCAGAGTTATAGTGCCAAGAGTGAGAGTGTGTTTTGATGAATGGTCGGAAAATGAGTTTCAAACAGAGCTGCGATTGACTTTTATGTTAAACTTGGTAAACGTTTTAGCGAAACGAATCAAATGCTTCAAAAAACATATGGTGATGAATGCTTATCCTGTATTCAAGTTTACAAGTGGTTTAATCAGAACACCCTGGTGGACACAGGAAGTTAAACAGGCAGTGAAGGAAAAGAAGAAAGCATATCAAAAGTTCCTGTCAAATAAGTCAGCTTGTGCTCTTAGAGAATACAGAGACAAATGCAAGAATGCTAAACACTGTGTAAAACTAGCTAAACAAAAGTCATGGGAGGACTTTGGCTAGAATATAGAAAATAAATATCAAGAAGGTGGGAAAATATTCTGGAGGTTGTTGAAGAAGCTTAGGAATGGAGGAAAGAGTGCTGTAAAAGGAGTTGGAGATGATAAAGGTTACATGAAAACAGGAGAAAAAGATATCCTTGATGTATGGAGTAATTACTTCAAAAAATTGCTAAATGAAACAAGCAGTGATAGCACAGTGATAAAAAAAACACACAACAGGCATACATTCAGGAATACATATCCATACTTGAAGTAGAAAAAGCCATCAAAGGCTTGAAATGTGAATAGGCAGCAGGAGTAGATGGAATTCGACTAGAAATACTCAAGTATGGAGGTATAAAAGTCCTACTGTGGCTGCACTGCATAGTTCAGAAAGCCTGGACAGAGGGACGAATTCCCGATGACTGGAGTAGAGCTCTCATAGTACCCATATATAAAAAAGGGAAATAAAACTGAATGTGAGAATTACAGAGGTATTTCCCTACTGAGTGTTCCTGGCAAGATCTATGCAAGTATACTTGAGAAACGGTTGAGAAGAATTGTGGAAGAAAAGCTTGGTGAAGAACAAGCTGGATTCAGGCCAAATAGAGGCTGTCAGTATCTGATCTTCACTTCACGACAGATAGTCGAGAAAGAATGGGAATATAACAAAGATCTGTATTTAAGTTTTGTCGATTTGGAAAAGGCATATGACAAGGTGCATAGAGAGAATCTATTCAATACGGTAAAGTTATATGGTGTCAATAGGGCATTATATCAAGCAATACTTAGTCTTTATTTGAGTTGTAAGTCAGCAGTTAGAATTGAAGGAAGTACAGGAAGATGGTTTAATGTTAAATCTGGTGTGAGACAAGGATGTACATTATCCCCTCTGTTATTCATTATCTATATGGATCACATTATGAAGGAAAGTGGTATTAAACATGATATCAAAATTGGAGATGTTAATGTCAGCTCTTTGCTTTATGCGGATGATGTTATACTTCTAAATAAATCTGCTACAAGTCTGCAAGATTCTCTGACTAAATTGAATAGCTGTTGTAATAGATATGTTATGAAGGTAAGCAATAAAAAGACAAAGACAATGAAAATAGGTAGAATTATTAAAAATGTATTCTGAATTTAGAACCTGTGGAACAAGTGAAACATTTCAGCTACTTAGGCACGATTTTTACTGAAGATGGTAAATTAAACATAGAAATAGACAACAGAATCAGCAAAGCCGGTATGGTAAGAAGTCAATTGAATAAATTCATATGGAATAAGAGAGAAATTAGTCAGAACACTAAATTAGCTGTATACAAGACAGTGTTCAAACCAGTTTTAACTTATGGATATGAGAACTGGGTCAAAAGTAAAACACTTGACCAAAGACTAGAGACCGCAGATATGAGAGTCCTCAGAAATATAGGCATGAACAGATGGCATCAATGGCAATATCATATTAAAAACGAGGATATTAGGAAAGAACTTGACATTGTCAACATCCAGGAATGCGTTAGCAGAGCTAATCTCAGGTGGTATGGTCACTTAAACAGAATGGGCGAAGAAAGATTAGCAAAACAAGTGTCCTCTGCTAGGTTGGCAGCAAAACGACCCAGAGTAAGACCAAGATATAGGTGGATTGATATGGTACAAAGTGCCTTAGACGACAGAAATATAAGATCTGATAATGTTGGAGTCTTGACAAGTAACAGACTGATTTGGAGGAAAATTGTAGATAGGAAGTTAGTAATGATGTAATTTTTTTCATGTAGTACTATCATATCCTGTACACCCCTTGACAGTACATGGCAGGAATTTGAATGATGATGATGATGATGATGAAAAAATTTATATATATATTACTAATTTTAAAAAAAGTTAACAGATTGAAAAAGTATTAACTCTCATATTATTAGTTCAGTAAAGTAAATTAGAGTAAATTAGTTCAGCAAGGGATAAATTATTCCAGTTCAAGACATTCAATATAAGAAGAATGGAGAACAAAGCATGGGCATGAAGAAAAATAAATATATAATTTTCAAGCTTCATTATTAGGCCTTCTATGAGGAGTCTTTGCCTCCACAGAGAATTGTCTTTCTTGGACAGAAGAAGCATGAATCTATATTATGGTTCTTGAAAGCTTTCTTCAATGATGGCTTCAGTGAAACCATTGGTCAAGAAGGTTCAATTTGATGTAATGCAATTTCATTATCTAGTAAATCATCTGTAGATTTTCCAAAATAAAGACTTCTATGGCTAGCCCACTTTCATCGGGCTAATGAATGTGGGCTGACTATTTATCACTTGCATCCACCTCTTTCTTTCTAAGTGCCAATGACCAGTCATAACATTGACTGACACATATAGTTTCAGGTCATTTTAGATTTTAATGGTGAGGCTGCACATATTTAGCCTGCTATGAATTAAATGTATGTATTAAATATTAATTTAGGAAAGTGACATTAATTTAAGTTAACTTAACATACTGAAATTTAAATGTTAATTCTGAATGTTTTTTCTTTTTAATATTAGGTGCACATATATGAAAGGCAGAAGAGCCTACAGCAAACAAATGCCATCCATTGATATTCTTCATAAACTGTTGAAGATTGTAGTCCTTTGCTACAGAAATGCATCATGAGGGAGACTGTTCTGAATAATTCAGGCAGAAGGAATGAAAAATGACTGGGTTTGGCAGATATGCAGTTTGACTATAAATAGATGTTGAGCAACTGTTGCTTGAGTTCCTGTAGATCTGGTAGAAATGGGAGGCATAATGTATAGCAATTCTATATTATTTTCGACCATCTAATGAATGCAAGAAATTAACATGAACTGGATTGTATATTATTACTATTACGTGACACCTCCAGGGAGTCCGAAGACTCATCGAGGGAGGGCATCTACTTCACGACTCTCCGTCTCCATCACCAAATCCACTAATGCCATCTACCACTGACCACCACTAATATTTTCACAAACATCCATGCCCACGGCGAGATTCAAACCCGCAGCCTTTTGGCTGGAGAGCGGATACGCTAACTACTCAGCCAACCAGGCTGGCTGAAGGATTTTAATAATTGATACCAAGTAAAAAACACCAACAAGATTCGCCAACTTAGCTGTCTGGCTTTGTCAGGGTGTATAAAAGAGATACAAAACAACTTAAACTGTTCGTGAAGGAATGAACCGAATACAATTGTATTTTTTTTACAAATACAGAAGAACGCATACATCAAACGCATGGAGCATGTATGATATCAACTGTTGTTATGCAAGAACATTCTGTAATTAGCAGCGAATTTAACTCTGGCGTGCTTAATGATCTTATTTGGGTCTTCCAAATATCAGCTAGAATTAATCCTTGATTTCTATTCAGGTTGCGTTTAGAACAGATGATTGCTATAGCTTCTTTTATGTTTCAAGAGTGGAAATCATCCTCTAAATCCTCCTCAAGAGCTATAAACCAAAATATCATACCTTTAGAAAAAATAGCTATGTTTAGTTTGAAGAAAAATAGGGAAATCATCATCTCAAAAGCAGATAAAGGTAACTATACAGTTGTCTTAAAAACCAGAGATTATATGAAAAAGATCACGGACTTACTCTCTGACACATCTACCTATCGTGCATTAGATTCAGACTCCACAGGAAAAAATCACAATGAAACAAACAACTTATTATGTAATATGGACAGCTAGCCAACAGACCTAAAACGAAGATTAAAGTCGTTACATCCACTAACGCCACGACTATATGGCTCTCCCAAAGTGAACAAAAATGGAATACCTCTACGCCCTATAGTGGATGGAATTAATTCTCCCACACACTTATTATCGAAACACCTCGCAGGTCTCCTAAAGGTACCCATCCATAATTCGGATACCTACATAAAAAATTCACATTTCGTTGATAAATTGAAGAACATCTCGATCTCCAAAACAGACATTCTTGCAAGCCTGGATGTAATATCCTTATTTACTAATGTTCCAGTAGAAGAAGTAATCAACATTTTGAGCAACCTTTTCCCTCAAGATATTGCTTCTCTTTTCAATCATTGCCTAAAATCTAATTTTTTCTTAAGGAATGATTTGCGAACAATTAACGGGCCTCACAATGGGCAGCCCCCCCCATTGTGCAGATCTTTTTGTGGAGAAACTGGAAAATGACATTTAGACTCTAAACCCACAGTGTAGTGTGGAGGTATGTGGAAGACATCTTTATTGTATGGAAAAACACAGAAAAATATCTTTTTGATTTTCTAACCAAGATTAACTCCTTTCATAACAAAATAAAGTTCATATTGGAAATTGAGAAGGCTAAACAATTGCCATTCCTGGATACCTTAATTAAAAAACAAATGGATGGATATATCAGCCTTACAGTCTATTGCAAACCAACCAACACAGGTCGATATTTGCACTAAACATCTTTGCACCACATTTCTCAAAAACTGAGCAACGTACACATGCTCAAAAATAGGGCCACTCACATCACAACAGAAGAAAAAGGTCACAAACATAAATTATCCCATATATCAAAAACTCTGATAGAGAATAGTTATCCAAAAAAACTGATCAATAACATACTTTTCTGCGACCGCCCACAACAACAATCTGAGGAAACACGTTACAAATCCACCACTGCCATTCCTTATGCTGGGAGAGTTTCTAAAAGATTGCTATGCTCCTCAAGCCACATGAAATATGGGTGACTTTTAAACCTTTAAAGACTATCTGCCACTTTTTAAGATCTCCAAAAGACAGTTATGCCTTCTTGAAATACGCCGGTATCTACAACATCCCCCCCCCCCCCCATTCATGTGGATTAAATTACATTGGCAGACCTCAAGAAGTCTGGAAATATGAAAAAGAGAGCACGTCGAAGATGTAAGCAACAACAGAGAAGACAACTCTGGGTTAGTCCTTCATTTCTCAAGAACAAACCATACCACTGAATGGGACAAAAGCTCCATGCCCTATTTAGAGGAGGACTTCTGCTCTCGAAACATAAAAGTTTCTAAACACAACCTCAACAGAAATCAAGGATTAATTCTAGCTGATATTTGGAAGACCCTCATAAGACCATTAAGCATGCCAGAGTTAAATTTTGCTGCTAATTACAGAACGTTCTTGCATAACAACAGTTGATATCATACATGCTCCATGCATTTGATGTACATGTTCTTCTGTATTTGTAAAAAAAATACAATTGTATTTGGTTCATTCCTTCATGAACAGTTTAAGTTGTTTTCTATCTCTTATATGCACCCTGAAAAAGCCAGACAGCTAAGTTGGCGAATCTTGGTGTTTTTTACTTAGTATCAATTAATAAAATCCTTCGGGCCAATATACAACCCATTTCATGTTAATTTCTTGCAGGCATAATAGATGCTAGTTATGCTGAACAATGACCATAGAAATATTTGCAGAAGAGACACAATGTAGAAACTCATCTTCTGTGACAAAATGGCATAAGAAAGTCTTAAGAGATGTCATATTAATCAACCAAACTGCCCTTTTCTTAACAGCATTAAGAATTTTTTGAGGAGTCTTAGGTGCACTATCCCAAACAGGAGAGCAGGATTTCAAGGTTGGCTAAATTTGGGATTAATACAAAGAAACTGTTCAGCAGAGAAGTACTATCCTGAGTAGAAAATGCCAAGTGTTTTTGGAAGCTGATGGTAACATAGAAGTGATATTTATTTTTAAAGGAAAGGTTTGCAGTAAGAGTCAATCTGAGAAGAGAGATTTGGTCTTGACTGTTGAGCTAAGCATTATCAAAAGCAGGTGGAGAAGATCGAGGTCTCTTTTGTAAGAAAACAACCAAAATTGTGTTTTGGAAGCACTGAAGTTGACTAGGTTGTTTTCACCCTAATCAAGGACACTATAGAGATCAGTGTTCAAGGCACTTATTGTCATTAAGAGAGATCCCCTCCCCCCAGGGAATCAGAGACTCATCGAGGTAGGCCACATACTACACACACCAGCTATCATACTTATTCTTGAATTCATTCATACTGCTTGCACTCACAACATCCAAAGGCAATCCATTCCAACCACGCACCACCCTCTAAGAGAAAAATCTAGCCGTCACACCCTTCCTGGCAGCCTTCATTCTCAGCTTCCAAGGATGCTCTCTAGTCCTTTCGCCCACCCTCCATAAATTGAAAAATTCCATCAGTTGAAATCCTGTGTAACCCTTTCAGTTTGTAAGTCTCAATCATATCACCCCCCCCCCCCCTCTTTCTCCTGTTTGCTAGTGTCTGCAGCCTAGAAATTCTCAATCTGTCTTCATAATCAGTGTTCCACAATCCTGATATCATTTTTAACACTCTCCTTTGTACTCTCTCCAATATATCAGAATTACAACAGAAACCAGAAGACCAGACCTGCTCACAATAGTCCAAGTGAGGTCTTATCAAGGCCTTGTAAAGAGGCAAAATAACATCCTTATGTTTACATGTGAATTTGTTCGTTTCAGCATTGCAATTATCTTTTGAGTTGTATTTGCAATCTTTGCCACATGGCTCCTGAACTTCAACTTCGTATCTATTAACACTCCAAGATCCCTAGCCTCATAAGTTTCTTCTAGCCTAATCCACCAATATAATACGACATTGGATATCTAATCATGCCGAAGTGAATGACTTTACATTTACTGACATTGAACTAACACCCATTTTCCCATGCCCACAATTGCAGCCTATTCAAATCATTTTGCAAAAACTGCATATCAGCAGCATTCCTGATTACCCTACCTATCTTTGCATCATCAGCAAATAGCTGTATGTCGCTTGTCAAATCCTTCCCAATATCATTAATGTACAGATTGAATATTGAATAACAGTCGACTAATGACTGATCCTTTTGGTACACCGCCAGTTACCTTAAATCTTGCAGCCTCACATGCCCCCCCCCCCCCCCCATACCACTTTTTGATGTCTGTCAGTCAGTCATCCTCTTAACCTCGCTAATATTTTACAATATTTTACATGGGGGGTGGGGGGGGGGGGGGGTGGGGGGGGGGGGGGGTGGGGGGGGGGGGGGGTGGGGGGGGGGGGGGGTGGGGGGGGGGGGGGGTGGGGGGGGGGGGGGGTGGGGGGGGGGGGGGGTGGGGGGGGGGGGGGGTGGGGGGGGGGGGGGGTGGGGGGGGGGGGGGGTGGGGGGGGGGGGGGGTGGGGGGGGGGGGGGGTGGGGGGGGGGGGGGGTGGGGGGGGGGGGGGGTGGGGGGGGGGGGGGGTGGGGGGGGGGGGGGGTGGGGGGGGGGGGGGGTGGGGGGGGGGGGGGGTGGGGGGGGGGGGGGGTGGGGGGGGGGGGGGGTGGGGGGGGGGGGGGGTGGGGGGGGGGGGGGGTGGGGGGGGGGGGGGGTGGGGGGGGGGGGGGGTGGGGGGGGGGGGGGGTGGGGGGGGGGGGGGGTGGGGGGGGGGGGGGGTGGGGGGGGGGGGGGGTGGGGGGGGGGGGGGGTGGGGGGGGGGGGGGGTGGGGGGGGGGGGATTCCACATCAAATCGCCAATTTCTGAACACAAGGACTACATCCGGTTTTACAATATAGCCATTCTGGTCTTGCAGACCATGCTCTGGATACTCGCCACAGAATACGGTGGAAGAAAGCAACAATAATACACCGGAGCAAATATAAATTCGAAAGATTATTTATGGAATCGGCCTCTGCCCTAAGAAACTCTCCAAACCTCAACAAATTTGGTTGTATGCGACTGCCCCAAATTTGAGAGGCATACATCAGCAGACCTTCAGCCCAACGGCCAAGAATGCCTACTTAGCCCTCCAGAGGGCACCATCAGGACTTCTAGGAGAACGATAGCTTCAAATCTTCATTCTTAGTTACTGTATTGTTATTGCCTTGTGTGCACCTGCCTTTTTGTAAGTTCCTTTAGAAAATGGCAATGTGACATTGCCGAAATATCGGAAATATCTATTAAAATATTATTTAATATATATTCGGATCTACGTTGTTTCAATTCCCTAAGTTATTTAGAAAAAAAAAAAAGTTATGTCTTTAACTGAAACGTCCTCTGACACCATAATCAAATCTAACACTCGTTGCCCTCGAGTTCCTTCTGTCACGTACTGCTTGAAGAAGTTGTCCCGCAATAGCTCAATAAATGCATCTTCATTCTTCTGATGAGATTCTACTGCTAACCTATCAATATTTGGTTAGCAGAAGAACACGCTCTTCTCGTCTATTTGGTGATGCATTTCTTCATGCATCACAAAATCACTAGCAAATGATCAACCATGTCTGTAACAACACTCCCACTATGTAATTAGTCTTGTTAAATTCCACCCCATATCACATGGCTTCAAACTCAGTGCCACATGAAATACTGTTAGTAGTATTACTACAATCATAGGTCTCAACTCTAACTGGACTTAAGTCATCCGATATCATTAGCAGCACATCCCCTCCTCTCCTCTCTATCCTTCCTAAAAATACTGTACCCTTGACACTCGATACCAGTTAGGTCTGATTCTGATAGCCAGATCTCACTAATACCTACAATACCAACTGTACCCTTGACACTCAATACCAGTTAGGTCTGATTCTGATAGCCAGATCTCACTAATACCTACAATCTGAAGTCGCAACATATTGACTAAGGCAACAAACTCTATCCCTTTGTTTCTGATACTCCTAGCATTTGTGTATAGACATAATAATATACTTGTTTGTTCTTTTGTCAGCAGTCTGCCTGACACAGATGGACAACTTGCAGATCTCTATTATTCTGTAATGCTTTACACATGTAGACATCTTTGCACACATATGATGGGTCTGAACCAGACGAACATAAACCTGAAATCGTTCTCTCCTCATCAACATTTCCATGACAAACCCCATTCCCATCATTAACACAGTTATATAACATTGTCACGTTTACACTCAAATTCACACCATTCCTTCCTTTATAATTTAGTTTCCCTGAATCTCTGTGTTAAGTCTCATGCCAGTTATTAGTTTTTCTAGATTCCTGATACCAGATGATTATTACAGATGATCTTGAAGCAGGAGATGCTTGAGCACTGCAAGGCCTGTCATATGAGTAGGACAAATGGAGTGTGCTATCATCAGCAAAATTATGAGCAGGATTAGCAGTCAATGAGATCAGGACCAGGAATAGAGCGTGTCATATGACAGCTCTGAGGTACACCAGAATTGACAGGAAAGTCTGAAAAGAGAAGAGAATCTACCATTACATATAAGGATCGACCCGAGAGAAAACTGCCAATCCAGTATAACACAAGGATGTTGGCAGTTAAAATGAATGTAGCTGGTTAAGAAGCCCTCAATGCTAAACTCTATCAAAAGCATTGGAAATTCCAAGAGAAACAATGCAGGTTTCTCCAAACCTTTCCATGGAATGAGTCCAGAAGTGCATGTTAGTACATAGGCTAGCAGATCTGCTGTGAATCTAGATTAGTAAAATCCATACTGGTGGTCACTGATTAGATAGCAGTTCTCAAGTGTTGAAGAAGCTGACTGTTGATAATCTCTCCATTACTTTAGAAAAAACTGATATGAGAGCAATAGGTCAATAGCTTGATGGTAAACAATTACATCCTTATTTCTGAACTGGGTGTATATATATTTTCTTCCATGCTGTAAGGTGATTGTCAGCTGAGTATAGTTTAGTGAATAAATGATAAAGAATATGTGTTAGTTCAGGAACACATTTCTTGAGCACAATAGGTAGGAGTCCATCATAGCCAGCTGCCTTTGTGGTATCTAAGTTATTCAAACATCGTTCTGATGTCTTTCTGGCAGAAGGGCATGAGGAATGAGATGCATTGTTTTAGGCAAAGGAGGAAATAAATTGCCACCATCATAAGCAATGGAAGAGAAGAATGAAGCCATGACATCAACCTTGTCTTTAAGTGAGTTACAATGCAATGCTATTGTTAGGTTTTTATAATTTCATACTCTTCTAGTTCTTTTTTTCATGTTGACATTTCGTATACTTTGTGTATGGTTTCAATCCTATGCTGACACCATTCCTATCAATCCTTTGTGAACAAGCAGCATTGGCAGGAATGGTGTTAATGTACAATTTCTTACAGTTTACTTCAATCCATTTCCCACAATGTCCTTTGTTTTATTAACTGCTGTAAAATTATCTTATTCACATATATTTACAAAAAATTAATAATATTGTCTCTAAATGTTAAAAGAAATTTGTTTTAATGTTTTGTTGTCTTTTTTTAAACTTCAATTTGAAAAACTTACAGCGTAATAATGTTAAGATGTGTGTGTACACACTTTGACAATGCAGAAATCTCAAGATATTTTGAAAAATAAAGGAACTATAAAATATTTATATATGTACTTTGATGTTAAAATGAATAATTTTTATTTGGAATTTTTAAGAAGATGTTTAGCATTCAACACCAAACATGAAGATAAACTTCTAGATTGGAAGCTCAAGTAGAATTATGTGGGAAAGCTTAAAAATAGGGAAATATACAGTGAAACTTATCTGTGCCTGTGGTGCTACAGAAAGTTCACCTAAAGAAGAAGTGGAAAAAATTGTTGAGTCAGAACAGGCAGCTGACAAAGAAATCTGAAAAAGTGGTCCTTATTGGAGATTTAAACAGCAGAGTAGGAAATGAATCCCACCAAACATATAGTAATGTTACGAAGAAAATTTGGAGAAATAGGCAAGGCTAATTATAATCATAAATGTCTGCTGGATTTCTGCTCAGGATACAGACGAGTCATTATTAACATCATATTCAAAAATAAAGATGCCCGGAAGTTCAAGTAGAGAGAGAAGACACAAGAAATAAGAAAACTCATTAACCTATGTCATTGTGAATAGTGATATCTTCGTGAGAGTTCAAGATACAAGGGCTACAGAGGATTTAAAATTAAAAGTGACCATCAGTTAATTTCAAATAGGATAAAAATGAATACTGAAATCAGTGACAGCACAGCGGTAAAAAATACTGACCAGGCATGCAATCAGGAATACATACCCATACTTGATGTAGAAAAAGCCATCAAAAAGCCTGAAATGTGGAAAAGCAGCTTGAGCAGATGATATTCGACCAGAAATGCTTGAGTATGGAGGTATAAAAGTCTTACAGTGGCTGCACTGCATAGTACAGAAGGCCTGGCAGAGGAACAGATTCCAGATGATTGGAGTTCATAGTACTCATATACAAAAAGGGAAATAAAACAATGTGAGAATTACAGAGCTATTTCTCTACTGAGTGATCCTGGTAAGATTTATGCAAGTATACTTGAGAAACGGTTGAGAAGAATAGTAGAAGGGAAGCTTGGTGAAGAACAAGCTAGATTCAGGCCAAAGAGAGGCTGTCAGGATCAGATTTTAACTTTAAGACAAATAGTTCAGAAATAATGGGAATATAACAAAGATTTGTATTTTCAGTTTTGTCGATTTGGAAAAGGCATATGACAAGGTGCCAAGAGAAAAGCTATTCAAAATGCTATAGTTGCATGATGTCAGTGTGGCATTATATCAAGCAATACTTAGTCTTTATTTGAGTTGTAAGTCAGCAGTTAGAATTCAAAGAAGTACAGGAAGTTTGTTTAATGTGAAATCTGGTATCAGACAAGGATGTACATAATCCCCCCCCCTCCCACTTTATTCATTATCTCTGTGGATCACATTATGAATGAAAGTGGTATTAAACCTGATATCGAAATTGGGGATCTTAATCACAGATCTTTACTTTATGCAGATGACATTATACTTTTAAATAAATCTAGTAAAGTCTGCAAGACTTCCTTACTAAACTGAAAACTGTTGTAATAAATTTGGTATGAAAATCAACAATAACAAGACAAAGACAATAGGCAGAAATATTGAAAATATCAACTGTATCATGAATGGAGAACCTATAGAACAAGTAATACATTTCAGATAATTAGGTACGATTTTTAGTTGAGACAGTGAATTATATATGGAAATAGACAACAGAATCAACAAAGCCGGTATGGTAAGAAGCCAACTAAATAAATTTCTATGGATTAAGAGAGAAATTATTCAAAACAAAAAAATTAGCTATATTCAAGCCCGTGTTCAAACCAATTTTAACTTATCGATCTGAGAGCTGGGTTAGATATAAAACACTTCACCAAAAGACTAGAGACTGCAAATATGAGAGATCTACAATTTTCCTCCAAATCAATCTGTTATCTGTCAAGACTCCAACATTATCAGATCTTATATCTCTATCTTTTTACTTTTTACTGTATCAATCCACCTATATCTTGGTCTTTCTCTAGGTCTTTTTCCTGCCAACCTGCAGATAACACTTGTTTTGATAATCTTTGAGAAAGATTAGGGGTGTGAACATCAATGGCAACATCATATTAAAAATGAGGATATTAGGAAAGAACTTAACATGGTTAGCATACAGGAATGTGTTAGAGCTAATGTCAGGTGGTATGGTCACTTAAACAGAATGGGAGAGGAAAGATCATTAAAACAAGTGTTATCTGCAGGTTGGCAGGGGAAAAAACCCAGGGGAAGACCAAGATATAGATGGATTGATACAGTAAAAAGTGTCATAGAAGATAGAAATATAAGATTTGATAATGTTGGAGTCTTGACAGATAACAGATTGATTTGGAGGAAAATTGTAGATACAAAGCTAGTAATGATGTAAGTTTTTCATGTAGTACTATCATATCCCTGTACATGTCAGGGATTTGATTATGATGATGAAAAATTAATATCACATTGAAAAAAAAAAAAAAAAACACTATGTAAGAAAGTTTTAAAAATAATTAAAGTTGAGCAGCTTTTACAGGTAAACTGTAGACTGAAATATATAAACATTACTCAAGAAAAAATGACAGTTCAAAAACAAGAACCAAACACTGGAGTCTCAGTGGCCAGCTTTCAAGAAAACATTGATTCATTCAGTTAGGAAGGCATGCAGTGAAGTTGTCTGCAAGGATATAAAAAAAATAAAAACACCATTGTGGACACAAGAAGTTAAAGAAGCAAGAAACCTAGGCACAAGTTGGCAGATACCCTAAAAGAAAACAGAGAAAAAGGTAAGATTGGTAAACTATATGTAAAAGCAGCTAAACAAAAGTCATGGGAAGACTTGGTAAGAATATACAATGCAAATATACCAGGAGGCTGTCAAAATGTTGAGGAGGCTATTGAAAAAAAGCTCAGAAATGGAGGAAAGAGTACTGTAAAAAGGAATTCAAGATAATAAAGGTGACAAAAACTGAAGATAAGGATATCCTAGGTGCCTGGAGTAAATGCTTTGAAAGAATATTAAATGAAACAAGCAGTGGCAGTACAATTGTAGAAAAATTTCAAGAGAAATGCAGACAGATGTAAATATCAATACTTGAGGCAGAAAAAGCCATCAAAAACTTGAAATGTATAAAGGGACACTTGTGGACGATATTCAACCAGAAATGTTCAAATAAAGATATAAAAGTTTTACTACACTGCATATTCAGACAGCTTGGTCAGAAGGTCAAATTCCAGATTGGATTAAAGCTCTCACAGTTCTAATCTATAAAAAAGAGAATACAGCTAAATATGCGAATTACAGAGAAATTTCTCTAAATGTTCCAAGTAAGATTGATGCCAGTATACTTGAAAAGACAATGAGAAATATTGTGGAAGAAAAACACAGAAAAGAACAAGTTGGATTCAGGCCAAATAGAGGTTGTCAAGATCAGATTTTCACTTTATGACAAATAGTTGAGAAGACATGACATGACATGAGTTGAGGAATATGACAAGTGTCTGTACTTTAGTTTTGTAGATAATTTTTTACAACCGGATACCCTTCCTGCCATCAACCCTCGCCATTTATCTGGGCTTGGGACCGGCACCTATTGAGGCTAACTTGCCTCCTTCGGTGGCTGCATAAGATGAAATGACTTAGCAAGATAGGAAAGATTCACCCCTAGCCCTTGAATACTCTAATAGCATCAGGGGGAAGAAGCAAGGAGAGGAGAAAGAAGGGGAGGGACCAGTCTACAGAATAATATAACAGATGTATATTACATATAGTAAGGCATGGTCCAGCATCTGGTACCTCGGGTTTGCCATGCCCGTACTCACTAAAGTCGGTCCTTGGCAAGTATAAATATAATTTTTAAACAAGTGAAAAAAAATTTCCATATCGCAAATCCAGAGTATTTTAAATAATAAGGTGATCAGTCTTTTGACTCCATGGAGATACCTGTATAGATAATAACAGTATACCTTTCTGCTACTTGTATATGGAAAATATGTGACTTCTGCACTGATTCAACCTTGATGTTATCTGAGTAGGATCTGAAGTATAAATGTGTAGCTCTCCCCTTCTTTTTTTCTTGTGGCTAAATTTATTCAATTACATATTTAAAGTCAATTAGAGAATGCGTTTAGAGAAATCTAATTATTTGTAAATTGGCAATCAAGTCTTCTGGTCTGTTGATAAGATTGTGGATCACAACTTTTGCCCTATCATGTTTCCAACTCTCTCATATCTTGATGGCAAGATGTGAGGGAAGATATGAAAGGGTGAGAGAGAGAGAGAGAGAGAGAGATGGCAAGATGTGAGAAGTGACTTCTAAAGAGAGTAGATCTCTTGGCATTTGTTTTTTCTCCAACAGTTGTATAGATGACCAGGGCAAATCTCCTCTCACTATTTCCTCTAACTCTTGTATTAATGATAATGGCAAGTCTTCTCCCACTATTCCATGAAGTATTTACAGTATCCATACTCTGAATTATCACCAATAAGACATGAGAAAAACACTCAGTGGCCTTGATACCAATTAGTCCCCTGGCCCTAATGGCATTCCTCCAGTTATATTAAAAGCTTGTGATCCAGAACTTACACTCAAATTGAATCATCTCTTCAAACAATAGTCATAGTCGTCTTGCATCTATCCTACAACTTGGAAGCAAGCTTATATTCAGCCAGATCCCAAAAAAAAAGGAGATAAAAGTAAACCATCAAACAATTACCCTACTGCTCTAACTTCAATACTCTCAAAAATAATGGAAAAAGTGAACAGCCAATTAATTCACTACTTGGAGACTCACCACTTACTTAATGATCACCAACATGGATTCTATCATTCTTTCTCCACAGTAAATCTTCTAGCTAACCTGATCTACCACTGGACACAGACCATGGAAAAGTTCGGAGAAACTCGAATGGCTGCTCTTGATATTTCTGAGACATCTGAAGTCTGGCATTCTAGCCTTAAAAATCTGCCATATTATGGTATTCCTTCTAACCATTGTGAGTTGATTGCCAACTTCCTCTCCAGTCATTCTTCATTCAAAATCTGATGAAACTATCATAGCAACTTTTTTCAATTAACTGGGTGTACCCAGGCCTCTGTACTTTCACCTACACTCTTCCTCCTAAATACCAATGATCTTTCTCTCTGAGATCCAATCCAATCCACAGCTTTGCTGATGATAGTACTCTCCATTCCTCTTTCATTTTCAAAACCTAGCAGTGCTCAGATGATTCAGGCTTCAAAATTCTCTATAACCAATGCCTAAAATGTTGATCTCCTTGCCATTCTCAAGCAGGTTGGGGATAACCTGGAGTTTTAATCCTACCAAAATGCAATCCTGTCTCATTTCAAGATCATGGAACTTTTTGACAACATTCACTTGCAAACCAGGATCCCTTTTATCTTCTTTGACTTTCAATATATCACATCTTGACACAACACATTAGGTCCATAGCCCTCTTTAGCTTCCAAAAAAAGCTTGGTTTTTCATTCTAAACAACATTTCTTTCCTGTTCAACTCCTGACACTTCATAAATCTCAATTCTGCCTGACCTTAGAAAACTATTCTGACATTTGGGATGATGTATCTAGAACCTTCCTCAGAATGCTTGATTGTATTGAGAAAAGAGCCAATCATTTAATTGATGAACCCTCTCTCAGCGACCCTCTCCTCCCCTGATCACTTTCCCCATAGGTACTACATTGTTGCATTATGTCTTGTTTTTATACATATTTCCATCAATAGCTCCAGTGAAGAGGCCACTCTATCATCTCTCCACTTTACTTAAAGCATATACAAACCCACTTCTCATCCCCTTCAAATCTTTAACACTTGTGCTCTTTGGAATAGCTTTCCTCAAAATATGCCAAGAAGTTATTTTCTTGGTTTAATCATCCAAGTGTAAGCAAACAAAGTTAGTGTATGAAGTAACTTCACAACTTGTATATAGAGGCTAATGACTTCACATCAATTGCCTTAGTATCCCAATGCAATGAAAGGCAATGCACATATCCTCATGGACATGCTTAATGCTATGCATTATGGGAAGGCTGCTATGGGAAGATAAAACCAAGAATATAATGCTATGCATTATGGGAAGCGGGTCACTACACAGACCATCTGGGTATAGCTCCACTGATTAGACCTCAACAAAGGTCGAAACCGGTCTGGGTAGTGACCCCTTTCCATAATGCATAGTATTATACATGTCTGCCAAGAATATAATTTCTTGGCATCTTTATAATATAACCAAGTGAAAAAACTTTCAACATCTATCACTAATCCCGAATATTTTAGTAATAAGGTGTGACACCTTTTGGCTACTTATATATAGAAAAATGACTTCTGCCTTACTTCATCCTGGTGTGTGATAGCGGTTGCCAAGTGTTTATATATATGATCAGTGATTTTAATAGTTATGATGAGAAACTTTGGTTTTGTAGTGTAGCAGCTAGGTTAACTAGCAGAGACGTGTTTAAAGTCATTAAATTGCGGATTATACTGTATTTAAGAACATCAGCAAAGGTAAGTGGACTGTAAATGCAACGAGGGCAATTCGTTAGGCCTAACAGCCGTTAGAATCGCCATTGTTAGCATATCTATTTCAGATCCATTTACTTGCGTTTATACGCAAACCGTCAATGATGAATGTGTTAGATTTGGACGCCCTCACAGATTCGCTGGATGAAGAGCCAGCACTTATATTTGTAAATAAACTTCAAAGGAAATTTAAGCTCAAATGGCCATCAAACATGATAGATCCTGATATCATTATAGACTCTCTAGATAAAGGACTGGCTTTCAGCTTCGTAAAGAAACTCCTTAAGAAGTTCGAGCTTGAATGGCCCGGCTTCTTGAATCTTTACTCTTTACCTGAGACTGATGAAGATCAAAATGAAGACGCTCCTCAAATGGAGGAAAAATTAAGTCCAGTAATCTCTGACTCTACTCATTCAGATCAAGGAGAGAGGCACGCGCGCAAAAAACACAAAACTCTCGCCTCGGAGTCAGCAAACGAAAATGGCATAGATGAAGATGCCCCCCCCAACACAGATTCCTCTGCTTCCACCAATGAAAAGGTGCCTCCAGTCATTCTTAGGGAAAAGCAGAGATGGACAGCCTTAAGAACCACCATGGCCAACCTGCAGATAAATTACTCCACTGCCAAGAACACAGAGGTGGGCATCAAAATTCAGCCCACAACAGTGACTGACTATAGAAATTTAACCAAGGAGTTGGATGTAAGAGGTATACAATACCATACCTTCACACTTACCTCGGAGAAAAATTTTAAAGTGGTACTCTGAGGAGTATCTGATTGAAACAGCTGAAATAGCTGCTGACCTCAACATGCAAGATCTGCCTCCCATAAAGGTCAGTAGAATGTACAGATCTAACAAGACCCCTATGCCTCTGGTATTGGTGGAAATACACAATATCTATAAAGATATTTATAACTTGAAGACAATCTGTGGGCTTAAGGTCTCACCAGAGCCACTTAGGAAAAGGGCCTCTTCTGGGCAGTGCCATAGATGCCAAAAATTTGGTCATGCCCAGAAGTTGTGCAAAGCTCAATACAGATGTTTGAAATGTGGTGACACCCACCCCACACATACTTGCTCCAAGCCAAAAACCACCCCGGCTAAGTGTGCTAATTGTGGTGGCCCCCACCCTGAAAATTACAGAGGGTGCATTTGCCACCCAAAAAACAGACAAACTGAGTCAATCAGTCAATCTACCTCACTATCAGAAACGAGAGCCCCTGAAGCTCAAGTTCATCAGGCTCCTATTAGTTTGAACAAGATGACAGGTGTTCACCCACCATTAACTGAGCCCCCTAAGAAAATAAATCTTCAACACCAAACTAGAACATATGCTGACGTGGCCCACCCCCAAAAAAGCAATCCATGACCAGAATATGCCAAATCCACATTCAAATATAACAGCCATCATCACCTCTTCTCTTGTAAATATGTTATAGGATTTCAGTAACGCAAATCCATCAATAAACACTACAAAAAGTTTCTTGCAGCAAACACAGTTCATTTTATCTGCACTCTCCAATGCATAGGAAAAAATTTACTCCTGATTCTCTAATGATTATTTCATGGAACGGCAACGGCCTTAAAAATAAAATACTAGAAGTGCAGGAATTCAATGACAACATAATCCGGATATATTATTAATTAATGAGACTCACCTAAGACCTGCTGACAATCCTAAATTCAAAGGATATCAACTCTACAGGAATGACAGACTGGATTACAGAGGTGGTGGCACAGCCATCCTCATCAAAAATCACATCAACCATCATGCTGTAGCCATTCCTACAACCACTAATCTCGAAGTTACAGGTATCAGTGTCATCACAAACTCTGTCGGAAACATAAAAATCTAAGCTGCTTATAACCCACCATCAAAAGCATTGCTGACCACAGATCTGGATGCTATCCTCGCCGTTAAACTGCCAGAGATTTTAACACAAAACATCACGCCTGGAGCAGTAGGTCTATAAATAGGAATGGCCACATCCTCTTTAACTACACAAGCTCAAATTGCGCAACTGTGGCTGGCCCCTCAGTGCCAACTCACCACAGTCCTACTGGCTCATCCAACATCTTGGATATAGCTGTCCTCCAGAATGTCAACCTACAGTACTCCCTGGAATCATTGAATGAATTATCATCAGACCACAATCCTATTCTGCTCCAACTGGGTTATCAGAGGGGACTTCCCCCTTAGCCTCACACCTTCATTCCCTGGGAAAAACTATCCAAAATGCTTCCAAACTACATTGGTCCCATCCCTCATATTAATTCCAAGGAAGAAATCGATTCTGCAGTCAACAAAATTACTGATCAAATCAACACAGCCATAGCATCTATCACCTCAAATTCAATTGCCTTCAAGCCTAAACGACTACCAGATGACATACTGAACTTAATCAGGGAAAAAATAAAGCAAGAAAAAGATACCACAACACCAGAGCACCCCAAGACAAAAAATATCTCAATAAAATGAACAGTGCAGTGAGAGATGCACTTAAAGTCCATAGAAACAAACTATGGGAAGACAAATTAGCCTCCATATCACCTGGTGATTAATCCGTTTGGAAGTTCCTGAGAAACATCAAAAACAAAAACAAATCTCTTCCTCCTCTCAAATCTGACCTGAACCTTGTTTACATAGATGCAGAAAAAGCCGAAACTATAGCTAAAAATTTAGAAAAACAGTGTAGCCCTTCATACAATAATCTAAATTTCAATCATATTTACAAAGTCCACCACCACGTCAGACACTTGTTAAAATGGCCTGATACCTGTACCCGCCAACTCACGCCTACTTCCCCAGCTGAAATTTATGACATTATAAAGAATTTAAAGAATAAAAAAGCTCCAGGGCCTGACGGCATATCCAACAAAGTTATTAAACTGCTACCCCGAAAGGCTATTGTATATCTTACAACAATAATAAATGCTATGTTCAAGTTTAAGTACTTCCCCTCTGCATGGAAGTTGGCAGACGTAGTTCCTATATACAAGCCTGGAAAGGTTCCTCAGCAGCTTCAAAGTTATCGTCCCATAAGTCTGATTTCTAATTTGGGCAAAATAACAGAAAAAGCTATCCTTTCCAGAATTCAACTTTCAGTGAAAAAATTAAACATCCTTCCTTCAGAACAGTTTGGTTTTCGCCAATTTCACAGTACCACCCAACAAATTCGTAGACTAATCGAATTCATTATCACAAGTTACAATTGGCACCAATACACCGGAGCAGTTTTTCTTGACTTAGAAAAGGCGTTCGACAAATTATGGCACTTTGGACTACTATACAAGTTGATTTTAGCTGGCATTCCATTAGATCTAGTCCAAATTATAAAGTCATTTCTTAGTTACAGACGAATGCAAGTCAAACTAAATGATATATTATCTACCCAGCGACACATCTTGGCAGGAGTTCCTCAAGGGTCCCTACTGGCACCGATACTTTTCACGATTTACATGGCGGACATTCCGCACAATCCAATGTCATCTATCATTGCCCTATACGCAGATGACACAGCTATACTAGCCAGATCTATTAAACCACACCTTGTCACCAAGAAACTGCAAGAAAACCTGCAGAGATTAGAGCACTGGTTCTCAGAATGGAGATTGCAAGTAAACCCTCAGAAGAGTATCGCCATGCTCTTCACTAAAAACTCAATATCTCCCAAAGATGACATCTTCCTATTTAATACCAAGGTTCCCTGGAAAGCAGAAGTCAAATATGTGGGTGTACTGCTGGACAGAAAACTAACCTTCATCCACATATAAAAGCCTCATGTACAAAAGCATCAAGAGTCATTGCACAGCTTTACCCTCTTATCAATAGGAATAGCAAGCTGGATACCAAAATAAAACTGCTCCTTTATCAGTCGATGATTCGACCCATTATTACTTATGTGTCCCCAGCCTGGAGCCACACCTCAAGTACAAATATCCTCAAACTACAGAGAGTGCAAAACAAATGTCTCTGCATGCTCTTAAACGCTCCATGGTATGTCAGAAATGTCCAACTCCACCAGGATATAAATATCCCCTACATCTACTCTTTCCTGCAGTCTTCAGCAGTAAAGTTCTTCTCAGCATCCTCTTCACATCCAAATGAACTAGTGCAACAAGCAGCAAATTATGATGAAACAGACTTCTCAAAATACAGGAGACCCAAGGCCATCCTACTTCCAAATGAAGATCTTTAAATCGCACCCACTCAGGCAGAGCACTTAGCTCATAAACTTTTCCTCACACAGCAATCCTTATCAAATAGCAGGGATTATAAAAGCATTTTGCTTCACCCTTATAGTCAGCAACGTCTTGTGTATCAATTCTCGGTCTGGCTCCAACTGATGAGACCTCAATAAAGGTTGAAACTGGTCTGGATAATGGCCCTTCACATAATACATAGCATTATACATATCTATGTATTATGTGAAGGGCCACTACCCAGACCAGTTTCAACTTTTATTGAGGTCTCATCAGTTGCCTTGGTTTCCCACAATGCGATGCACATCTCCTTATGGGAAACCAAGGCAACTGATGTGAAGTCATTATCCTCTACATATGTTCGTGTTTATGAATCAGCCATTCATCTGCAAACTTTGTTTGCTTACACTTGGATAAAGGATGAAACCAAGAATCTTTACCTTTAATTTATAGTATAATCAAGTGTAAAAAACTTTCAACAGCCTTCCCCATACTGTTTTTTACTAATGAATATAACTCTAAGCTCTTCAGGAAACACATCAACAAATTCTTTTCTTCTTATTAACTACTTATTAACTACTTGCCCATATACACTGTAATTGTGTCACTGGTCTTGGGACCTCTTGCAGGACTTGTTATAAAGAAAAAGAATTAATAATTTACATTTTTCTTTGTCAAGATCTCATCAACTTATTTTGTTGAATGTTTATGTATTTCTTAAACAACATATGAACCGATTTTAATTACGGGAAAAACTTTCTTTTCTTTGTTATATTGAAAAGTGAAATTCTATAAGAATTTAGACGAAAGATAATAACAAAAGAGAAATTTTTACACTGCTATTTACTTTGTTTCCAGAGAATGGAGTAAGCAGTTGGGGTTGGGTGGGGGAGGAATTAGCATTTTTAACCATAAATAAATAGTATTTTTCTGGTCTCTAGGGAATTGCAATACCAAGCCTCTACTATACTTGATAAACATGAACAACACAGAGTACTCCTTATGAAGAAAATGATATTTTGCATTTATAGAAATCATACATTTCAAACATATCACCTTCTGTTTCTGGATCCATTACATTAATATTCTTATCACACAGATGAAAGGATTCTGGAAGTAGAAAACCCTCTTCTATACTCATGATTAGCTTGTTTTCTTCATGAAATTCCTTAAAATAAATTAATGATACATTTTAAATTTTGCTTAAAGTATTTTGCTTCCCATAAATACATATACATACACTACAGTAAAATCTCTCATAACCAGCACCAAAAACAACGGCACTTTTGAAGGTTTAAATTTAAACCCAAAATTTAAGCCTATGAGATAAGAAAAATATGCAATGGCTTGCATGATGATGATGAGGAGGATAAAGACGAGGATGATGGCACGCAGACCAAGAAAGTTACGTGGAAGGAAGCAGACGAAGGACTGCTGACTTTCATAAGATTTGACGAGCATTGTTCATCTATGTCAGTACATGTTATGAAACTTCATTGTATACACAGTGAATTTTTAAAGCTCCGGCAACAATCTTGTAAGCAGTCAGACATTCAGAGTTATGTTATGTTGTCACACTAAGAAATTCACAACTTTCATGTGATAATACGTACTGTAATTTTTAAATGCTGTTTAAGTTTGATTTTATGAAATATAAAATTATGTGTATGTGCTTTAAATTTTAAAAAATCCGCACAATTTTTGATGTTATTTAATTATGGGTGGCAGATCGAAAAACATGCCCAATCAGCTTTGCGTGCTGCAATTTCTACAGATGGCATCACAAAACTTGAACAGGTAAGTTCTCGAAATATATATTCAATCATCTGGCAAAATCTCATATCTGGAATAGGCAAAGTCCCATTGTTGCCGGTTAAGAGAGAGATTCTACTATATATATAAAAGTATTTCAATTACTTAAGGAATTCAAATAGACTAATAGCTTGATTGCAATCTGGCTGGCTGGGTGGATAATGCTTGTGCTCTCCAATCAATAGATCATGCATGCATGGATGTTTGGAAATGTTTTTAAGTGGTAGAAGAAGAATTTCATCACTCACCCTGTGAGAGACCACATTCTGCTTACTGGAGGACTAAAATGGTTTGCAAAAATACCATGTTTTGTCTCTGTGGGATGTATAATAGGTCCATATTTAAAAGAAATCAACTGTGTATTTGTGTGTGTGTGTGTGCGGGTGTTCCATCGAGTCGTTTTCAACTCCTGGTGATCCCATGAACATACACTCTCCATTCAGATTTGTCCCTGACCATGTTTTTCAGAATTTCCAAGCGCACTCCAGTTGCTTCTAACTCCATCCACCCATCTAATTCTTGGTCAACTCTTCTCCTGCTTCCATCAACTTTAGCAAGCATCATCATCTTCTCCAGACTGTCATTTGCTCGCATAATATGTTTGAAGTATGACAATTTTTGCTTGATGATCAGAGCTTCGAGGGAGCAATCTGGCTTTATTCTGTCTATCACTGATTTATTGGTTTGCTTTGCAGTCCATGGTATTCTTAGTAAGCGTCTCCAAACTCATAATTCAAATACATCTATCTTCCTTCTTTCACTCTTTCTCAGGGTCCAACTTTCACATCCATACAATACCATAGGGAATACCATTGCTTTCACGATTCCGATTTTTGTTGCGAAGCAAATATCTTTATCTTTTAGGATCCCGAATTGATAAATTTGTCATTGCTTTCTTTCCGAGTAATAATCTTCTTCTAATTTCTTCAGTACAATAACCATATTTATCAATTCGGGATCCTAGGAGAACAAAATTGTCAACTGCTTCCATTTTCTCTCCATCTACTTCAAAATCATTAAGTTCACATGTTGCCATAACTTTTGTCTTTTTGAAGTTAAGTTTAAGACCAATATTTAGCACTTTCTTCTTTAACTTTCATAATAAGTTCCTTCAAATCTTCTTTGCATTCTGCTAGCAAGGTGGGATCATCTGCATACCTCAAATTATTAATATTTTCCCCACCAATTTTAATTCCAACTGAAGATTCCTCCAGCCCTGCCATTCTTAAAATGTATTCGCTGTACAAGTTAAACAGGTACAGAGATAAAATACATCCTTGTCGTACCCCTTTACCTATTGTGAAATATTCAGTTTCTCCAAGATCTGTTTGGACAGTAGCTTCTTGTTCATAATAAAGATTCCTCAGAAGGATAATGAAATGCTCTGGGACTCCCATTGTTCTTAACACATTCCACAGTTTCACATGATCTACATAGTCAAAAGCCTTGCTATAGTCAAGGAAACAAAGGTAAACATTCTTTTGATATTCCTGTGCTCTTTCTATTATCCATCTCACATTGGAAATTTGATCTCTTGTTCCTCTGCCTTTTCAAAATCCTGCCTGTTCATCTGGCATTTCTCTCTTCGTGAACGGTTCCAGTCTTTTCTGAATGATCTTAAGTAAGACTTTACTAGCATGAGAAATCAGTGCTATAGTTCTGTAATTTTCACACTCTCTTGAATCACCTTTATTCAATAAAGATATATGAACTGATTTTTTCCATTCCATAGGCCATGCAGTTGTGATCCAAATTTGCTGGCATAGAGCTGTTAAAATTTTAATTGCCTCTTCTCCCAGGGCTTTGAGAAGCTCAATAGGTATTCCATCTCCTCCTGGTACCTTCTTACTGAATGGCTGTTGCAGTGCCCACCTCACTTCACTCTCCAGTGGTACTGGTTCCTGTGTATAATCCTGCACTTCAAATTTCTCAGTAATTTTGGAGTCCTTTCTGTAAAGGGCTTCTGTATACTCTTTCCATCTTTCTTTGATGTCTGCAGCTTCCGTAAGATATCCAAGAAATCCATTAACTAGGGCTATATTATCAATCTCTTCAGCCTCCAAATGTTGTTAATCATTAACTTGTTTTTCTGTCACAGGGGGAAAGCCATCCTTAATGCATTTTGCTGGAAGTTTTGTGTAAAGAAGGCTCCCATTTCAGATAAGTTTTTTGGAATAATTAATTGTAAATAAGTTTGTGTTTATGAGTAAGAGTTTCTGTAAAACTTGTGCACTTGCGGTGTTTCTAGCATGTGGGCTTGTTTAAGTTCGTTTACGAAGGCATTAAACTTATAGAGGAGTATAGTAACTGGCAAAGGAAATATGGTGGTGGCTTTGTCTTTGCAGAATTTAATTTTGATTTCAGTCGTTTCATGGAATGCGAGGTGTGCTATATATATATTCGTTCGATTATGTAGATAAATTATGGATATTTAAGGCAGATAGAAGGAGGCTTTATGTGAAGTGTGATGTGAATAAGGACTTGATGAGTAATAACTGATAGTGTTAGTAGCGAGAATGCCATGAGGAGAATAAGTGCTTGTCTGATAGCAAAAAGGGACAGTGTAAAAGAGCAGCAAAAAAACTGGTAAAAAGTTTTGAAAAAGCAAACCAGCGATCTGATGAACTTAGCAATCAATGGTAAGAATGATTGTTGCAGAAGTTGAAAAACAGAGGGCAATTAAAGGTAAGGTGGCGATCGGCATTGACAGCGAACAAGCATATATGGCTGCCAATAAAACAGAGTGAATGAGAGCAAAAATGTGACACAGGATTTGAAAGCTAAGTTGGTTAAGATGAGGCAAGAGATGAAATGGATGGGGAGTGAAAATGATGAAAACAAATGATATCAGTATGAACGAAGTAACGGTAGACCCATGAATGGCATTGTATGGGGATTCGATTAGTAGAGATGTAGTAAATGAGAAGATGAACAAGGTTTGTTTTCCTGAAAGTAAAATGAATAGTGATTGAGGCATTGGATATGAGGAGTAAGCGAGCAAAAGAGTTGGTGGTGGCAAGGAAAAATGACTCAACTTGGAAAAAAGAACATGTAAGATTGGATATCAGTATATCCAATAGAAAAGGTAGTCACTATGTTGCCCTTGTATGACAGTGATGAAATGAGGTGGAGAGCAAAGATTGTGAATGATATGTTAGCAGAAATGTGCGAGGAGAAAGGAGTGCAGTTTGTTAATGTGTAGAATGAGTTAGGATGCACTGAACTGTATATATGAGTGATGAACTGTATTTGAATGGCTTTGGTGTGAGTCATTTGGAGAGACTGCTGTTGAAAAGTAGAGAAATGAGTGCAAGGAATGAATCTAATCAAGCAAGAAATGACATGAAAGAGTGGGAGAGTAAGAAAGGAAATAGAGATTGAAGTGGTGGTTATGAATGAAGAAGTGGGTAGAATGAGTACAGAGAATGAGAGAACATGTGCAAGACAAATAGGGAAATGGAAAGGCTCAGGGTGGATAGGGGGAACACAGTGTGAGAAAGGCTGATGCTCCAAGAGAAACTGAATGTGTGTGTAGACAAAAAAGGGGAATAGGATGATCTGAGATCAAGGGAAAACAGTTGGATTTGAAGAAGGTTCTACAGTGAATAAGGAGAAAGAGAAATAGCTTGAGTTAGGTAGAAGAAGTCACATTGGATCAGAGATTGACTATCTGATAGGTATCAGCAAGCTGCGTATGGGGAAGCAATATCCTGGAAGAGGAAGGTCACTACTAGTGATGTGCCTTATGGGTCTGTATTAGGGCCATTGCTGTTTAACCTGTGTGTTAATGATACTGGCAAAGATTTGGATGGAAATATTCAATTGAGTGCAGATGATGCAAAGTTAGGATGAACTATGAAGAGTAGAGCTTATGTTCTGGTCTTACAAGAAGACCTGAATAGATTGAGTGAATGGTACAAGTAAGGATTTGTTCGATTGTATAAGGTCATGATTAGGCCACACATGAAGTATTGTGCACAGATCTGGTCACCTGGTTTTCAGAAGGATGAAGAGATGTTGGAAAGGGTCTAGAGGTAACTGAATAAGGTAGTTTCTTATTTTTGGAATGTTGAATATGAGAAAAGGTTGAGAAGATTGTTATAAGATCAATGTTGAATAGGTTTTTCATAAAATGGTGGGAGATCAGGAGAGAACAAGAGGTCATCCCTGGAAGCTGTATAAGGAGGATGTGAACAAGGGAGTGAGAAGCAGGTTTTTTTGCATGCAGAGTTGTGAATGATTGGAATGCCTTGCCTGGGAGTGCAGTGTCTGCAGAGAATTGGAATGTGTTTAAGGCACAGTATGATGAGTTGTATGACAAAGGGACCTCCTAGATGAGTCTTTAACTCCATGGAATCTCAGGATGGTAATAATAAAACAATTAATCCTTCCCACTGCAATGACTGTTGATAACTTATGAGCCATGCAGCTCGTAAGTTATCAAAATTGTTTAGCTAATGCAAATCCAAGTATGTCATCAGCATGCAAAACTCATCACATTTTTATCAAAAGCTGCTTTTTTTTTGCAAGTTTATTCTCATTCAATGAATTTTTATACAACAAAAATCTCAAGAACATTAACATGAGAATATGTTGGGTTGCAAATGCAGTCATATTGTAAATGCGGTGGCAAAACCAGTATTGTTTACAATACGATGGCATCGAAGTTGTTTCTCATTGTGCTGCAGTCCTCCATCTAACAGAGGCAAGCTAAAAAATATATATGAGAAGAAAACTGATATTAGCTTGGATAAGTGTAAAATTCTGAAATAACATTTTAGTAATGCATAGGGAATAACAGAAACTTGCTTCCCTAACACTTAGTAAAAGGTTAAAAAATCAGTGAATCCTTTTTACTTATATTTTTTAATGTCATTAACCATCCAACTGGCCAAGTATATATACATCCAGGTTACCATGGATGCGAAGTGCATATTAAAATTGTAATACCATTGATATTATATTGAAATAAATGATGGATACGAAGTGTAGAGGAATGATGTATTTTATCCATATTGACGGCGACGTGGTTAAATGCAACTACATTTTATTGAAGAACAGGAATGTGAATCAGTAGCCCATGAAGAAGTTAATTTCTAGGTGATAAACGTAGGTGACCATTGTCATGGTGAATCACCACTGCCTCGCTTATTGGGGACCTAAAGTGACTGTAAATGTGTCCGATTCCCGTGAAAAAGAAAAGGCACTCTCCCTCCTCCCGAACACCAATCTTCTTAACATGCGGTGAAGAATACTACTGAAAAGCATGCCACACATACTGTGGATATCCGAAACCTTCTGCTACTTCAAGAATACAGCTGTAAAGCAGTTCCACAGACTGATTGCCAGATAGTGTACAAGACCAAACTTAACAGTAACATGTTTATGAGCCTTCCTGGATAGCCCAGTGCATAATCTCACTGTTATGCATGATCTGGTAGCATGGATGATGGCAACTTGATGATACTGGAGATTGTGCAGCAGCAGCAGTATCATCAAGTTGCCATCAAGTTATGCATGGCAACTGGATGCCCTCTGTAGGAGTGACATTGTCTAAGAGTATCTCCTCTCATATTGTTTCCCTGCTCTTTCTCTTCACATATGAACTACCAATGATAGTACATCTAAATGAATATAGTGTTACTGCAGTTAAAATAAAAACAAAATCTATCTCAAAGGATTTGAAAAAAAAAATTTTTTAAAAGGTCAAAAATCCTTGCAAAAAAATTTTTTCCACGTTTGCTTTACCAATCTAAATGATATAATGATATGCATCTTCATCTGCAGAAATCCAAACCTTACATGTTTTGAGTGAACCCCAAATTACTGCCAAACCCCCATCTTATCTATCCAAACTACACCTTCTACCACAAGTGTGGTGTACCTATGCTTTTATGCAATCTGATATTTCTTGCCAGAGGAAGCCTAATCTTGAGTCATCAACTTATTTTGACCTTTTATGGATTAAGATTTCCTTGCATTATTACATATCATTCATTTACTGTCTCTATCATCCCCACCTCTCTGACTTCTTATCCTTGAAATATGACCTGCACTCTACTCTGCTCATAGTGAAGTCATCTTCCTCAATTACATTGCGAGTATGTGGAAACATACTATGAATCTGTCCTCAATGCAACTGAGGCAGTAAGAGGGACAATATCATAAAGGCTAATAAACTTCTGAAAGAGTGTAATAGGATATCAGTATATCAAATTTTTTGTTATATGGAAGGTGGGGAAAGATGGGGGATATTTGTGAGTCTGAGTTTGTGTGTGATTAAAAAGTTGGTGAGAGCTTGATTTTTCTCTCACAGAGCAGTTGTGGATGGTGTATGGCCAGAGGATGCCTGAATTCACCTAATGAGCCTAACTCATTCAATGAGTTCTTGACTCCCTGGAGGTCTCTGATGATAAACTCAAACTGGGTACCTTTTTTTCTAATTCCAATGACCAAATTGAAAGAGAAGCTTTCAATTGGTCATTGCTTCAATTTTAAAGCCAACTGTTCATCTCCCAATCAGATTTCCTAAATTAGTTCTCCTTCCAGATACTGTTGAGGTAATCAGTCTTCTCTGTAACTCAAAACCTCAGCCCAACAACAATGCCAAGCGAGAAAATTTTTAATCCTACTTTCAATGTTAGAATACTGCTTTTGTTCTCCAGATACTTTTAACTGTGTACAAGAAATTAACCAAGATAGAATACAGGCCTCCATATTTGCCATTCTGATCAAAATATCCACCCGACATCCATGACACTGTATTCCAAAAAAAAAAAAAAAAAAAGTGTGCTAGGATAGTGAAAAAAAAGCAGCACTTATCATAAGTGGCTTAATACAAAAATCCCAGCTTCACTCACAGCTTACAAATGCTTGCAGAAACATCATTAACAAGGGCTAAATGAAGAAAATTTACTGGCTGTAAACAATACTACTTGTGTCTTCTGTTTCTGTGCAAAAGATGTTGGGTACAACATCTGTGCTCTTCTCATGCACAGTTGATCAAAGCAAAGTTCCTTCTTTACCTGGAACAATGCATTGCATGTCTTTCTGGTGGATATACACAGAAAGACCAAAATATTGAACAAACTGGATCCCAAAAAAGGCATCTGGTACTGATGGTATTGCACCAACTGTACTCAGTTCACCCTATAGCATGAATGCAAACCCATATAACAGTCAAATCGAAAAAGCGATAAGTGTTTGTCATCAAACGATTTAACTTATTGCTCTAGCCTCAGTGTTGTCTCAAGCAATTGAGGTTATCAACAGTAAATTTCTTGAACACCTTTCATCTAGTACTATCATAATATTCTGTACATCCCTAAAGGGGTGTACAGGATATTATGATAGTACTACATGAAAAAAGTCTTATCAACAATTTTCCTCCAAATCAATCTGTTATCTGTCAAGACTCCATCACAATCACTTATATTTCTATCTTCTAAAGCACTTTTTACTGTATCAATCTAGCTATAACACTTTTTTTGTTAATCTTTCCTCTCTCTATCTATTTAAGTGACCATACCACCTGAGATTAGCAATGCAAACACGTTCCTCGATGCTAACAATATCAAGTTCTTTTCTAATATCCTCATTATTAATATGATATTGCCATTGATGCCATCTGTTCACTTCCCTAATCTTTCTCAGGACTTTCCTATCTGTGGTCTCTAGTCTTTAGTCATGTTTTATTTCTAACCCAACTCTCAAAAACATGAGTTAAAATTGGTTTCAGCACCATCTTGTATACTGCTGCTACTTTAGTGTTTTGACTAATTTCTCTTATTCCGTATATATTTATTTGGCTGACTACCTACTATATCAGCTTTGTTGATTCTGTTGTCTATTTCCATTACCATCACCAATAAAAATTGTGCCCTGGTAGCGGAAATGTTTTATTTGTTCTATAGGTTGTCCATTCACAGTGCAGTTGATATTTTTAATGTTTCTGCCTATTTTGATTGTCTTTGTCTTGTTACTGTTGATTTTCATACCAAATTTATTACAACAGTTATTCAATTTAGTCAGGAAGTCTTGAAGACTTGTACTAGATTTATTTAAAAGTATAACAACATCTGCATAAAGATCTGAGATTAACATCTCCAATTTTGATATCGGGTTTAATACCACTTTCCTTCATAATGTGATCCACATAGATAATGAATAACAGAGGGAAATAAATGTACATCCTTGTCTGACACCAGATTTAACATCAAACCATCTTCCTGTACTTCAGTCAATTCTAACTGCTGACTTGCAACTCAAACAAAGTCTAATTATTACTTGATATAATGCCCCATTGACACCACATAACTGTAATGTTTTGAATAGCTTTTCTCTTGGCACCTTGTCATATGAATTTTGGAGGTCTACAAAACGTAAATACAGATCTTTGTTATATTTCCATGATTTCTCAACTATTTGTCATAAAGTGAAAATCTGATCTGGACAGCCTCTATTTGGCCTGAATCCAGCTTGTTCATCACCAGACTTCCCTTCTACAATCGTTCTCAACCGTTTCTGAAGTATACTTGCATAAATCTTAAAAGGAACACTCAGTAGGATAATACCTTTGTAATTCTCATATTCAGTTTTATTTCACTTTTTGTATATGGGTACTATGAGAACTCTACTCCAACCATCTGGAATCCATTCCTATGACAGGCCTTCTGAACTATGCAGCACAGCTACTGCAAGACATTTAAACCTCCATACTTGAGCATTTCTGAACATATATCATCTATTCCCACTGCCTTTCCACATTTCAGGCTTTTGATAGCTTTTTTTCTACTTTGAGTATGGATATGTATTCCTGATTGCATACCAGTTGAGTGTTTCTTACTACTGTTCTGTCACTGCTTGTTTCATTTAGCAATTTCTCAAAGTAATTACTCCATACATCAAGGATATCTTTTTCTCCAGTTTTCATGTCGCCTTTATCATCTCTAATTCCTTTTACAGTACATTCCTCCATTTCTGTGCTTTTTCAACACCTCCAGAATATTTTGCCACCTTCCTGATATTTATTTTCTATGTTCTTACCAAAGTCTTCCCATGAATTTTGTTTAGCTAGTTTTACACAGTGTTTAGCTTTCTTACATTTGTCTCTGCATTCTCTGAGAGAACATGCTGAATATTTGCCAGAAACTTTCGAAATGCTTTTTTCTTTTCCTTCACTGATTCTTTAACTTCCTGTGTCCACCATGGAGTTCTGATTTTTCTATCCTTGCAGACAACCTCACTGCATGCCTCTCTGGCTTAATCAATCAATGTTTTCACTGATTGAAGAAAACATCTCCAAGGTTTAGTTCCTGTTCTCAAACTCTTTCATATTTTCTTGAATAATGATTGTGTATTTTAGTTTACAGTTCACATCTGAGAGCTGGTCATCTTTTATTCACTTTAAAACTTTCTTACATGTTCTTTTCAATATGAAATTCAATTTTATTCTGCTGAATACTAAATAGCAATCACTTCCAATTTCAAATATTCTGTACACTAGTGTGAAAACATCACTATTGACAATAACATAATCAATGATACTTTTCTTATTACTTGGCTCTTCTCTCCATGTGAATTTGTGCACATTTTTATGTAGGAACATGGTGTTAGTAATAACCAGTCCATGTCCTCAGCAGAAATCAAACCAGTATTTGCCATTATTAGATTTGCTCTTTTCTCCAAATTTTCCCAAAATATTTCTGCATGTCTGACAATCGTTTCCTACTCTGCTATTTAGATCCTCAACAAGGACCAACTTTTCCTTTTGCATTGTATCAATTGCTTTCTCTAAAGCCTCACAAAAAAAAAAAAAAAAAAAAAAAATCTTCCACTTTTACCTTAGTAGAACCTTCTGTGGGACCATAAGCACAAATAAGTCTCATTGTCCAGTTCCCTATTCCTTGATTGTTATTGCCTGAATATAACATTTTATATTTATTGCTTAGAAAGATCTCACCAATTTTTGTTTTTTTTTTGTTTCAGTCATCCCTATTATGTCGATCTTGTTGCTTATCCAGTTCCTCAGCCAGTTCCATTTCTTTGCCATTTGGCATTCTTATGTTGATAGTACTGATCTTGAACTCTGGTGATGTTGAGTTAGGATATGTTTCAAAGTTTGTTCCAGTCGACCTGGTTTGGAAGTTAAGTTTGTTCACAGTCAAGAATGGGGTAAGAGCTAGGTTTTTCTCCTAGAGAGCAGTGAGTAAGTGGAATAATTTGCCCTATGGGGTAGTGAGTGCATCTAGTGTGAATGAATTTAAGAGAGGGTACGATTGCTGCTTTGGGTGATTTATAGCCTATCTCGATGAGTACTCGAACTGGAAGTCTCTAATAATAATAACTATTTTTCCTAAATATTCTTAAATATGGTGCTCTTTTTCCCTAACCATCCTATCCCAGTTCTGTAACAATTAATATTCCATCTACAGAGCCTGTATAAGAAAGAATGTTAATAATTTTATACAGAATAAAAATTTTCAAAAAGCTAAATATAATCTAAATATTAAATAATATATATAAAATATTTGTTAAATTTTTTATATTTAAATTTTTTAAATATTTCTTAGATTTTTAAAAAAAATTTCTTATATGGAAATTTTTTTTTTCACATATATCTATGAAGAATTTTCATGTGATTAATTTTCCCCATGATTAATTTTCCTGCGATAAATAGTCTCCATGATGAATTGTCGCCGATCAATTTTCCCAGGATGAATTGTCCGGACACAGAATTAAATCCAAATTATATTTTTTTTTTAATAAAATGCATTTTTCATTATTTAATTTTTTCTTTCCCTCCCTCACCAGAGATCAGGCTAAGGTTAGTAGTTGCCAAACCGTAATGCTAAAGCTTACTTTAGTGTATCTTAATGCAGCTCTCTTTCTCTTTCTCTGTGTGTGCATGCACGCATGTGTGTGTGTGTGTGTGTGTGTGTGTGTGTATTCCTGATATTATGAAGGTTGAAACACCAAGTATTATTTTATCTTAGTTAAGTAAGTGCTTTAAGTTAGTTAAGTAGGTAGTTTGTCTCTAATTCTAAAGTATGAATGCTGTGCTGTTCATTGTGTATAACACTCAAACAAGATATAACTATTTCTTTCTTTCTCTGATCATTATTGCCTGAATTTAAGTATCCAAGATGAGCCACAGGTATAAATTAAATTTATACCTGGCTCATCATTAAGTCATTAATATTTGTTAATGTATAATTTTCAGTTCTATTGTTTACATTATTCGTTTGTTCAGAAGTTCTTAGGATAAATGAAGTCATTAATATGGTGAGTACAGTCGGTGATATGGTGTGATTTTTTCACTGATTGGAGTTTTGTATATGCATTGAGTTAGGCCTAATTTACACGTGTATAATGACTGCCATTGTATTACTGGTGAAGACATAACAATTTAGGTGCTAGTTGTATTTTTTACAACTTGTTATTGGTTAACTTAAAAAAAAAAATTGTTACTAAATTATGAAGAGGGAAGCTCAGCAAATCTGTTAAAAAAGGAATAATCACCATATCAATGAATTACCTGTTTTTAAATTACTTTTTAGTGAAACTTTTGTAGATGTAACTTTAGTATTTGAAAGTAAGAGACTAAAGGTAAACAAAATAGTGCTGTCTGCCTGCAGTTCTTTATTTGACAAATTTTTTGAAAACTCATGTAACCATCCAATTGTTATTCTCAAAGATACAAAATACACAGATTTTATGTACGGTGAAGTGATCATTTTGCAGGACCGACTTTCTACACTACTCAGTGCTGCTAAAAGTCTGACTGTTCAGATCTGTACAGGGCTTGCACATTAGGATACTTCCGATACTGATATTCACGAGAAGGGTGAACAAGACTCCAATAACCAGATCATATTACTTGCTGAGGTGCAACCAAAAGAACACAGCACAGAATTGCCACAGTTAATTAAGAGGAAAAGAGGAAGACCTCAGATTAGATATGTTTGTGGTTCTAACAATAACAGCATAAAGATCAATATAGCATCATGAATAAATAAACTAAACATGCAGAAGATACTAACAAGCCAATAAAGTAGTTCACAAGTAAAGGAGGGTCAGAACTGTTCAGGAACTGATTATCCACTAAGTGAGGTTTCTGTTTCTCATTGAAATATATATTCTAGTCCAACTCAGAACTTACTTCCATCTGTGCAGAGTTCAATGTTGGTAAAAGGCTCGCAACAAGGTGAAGATACAGTAATAGAAAAGGAGGAATCACAGGCGGTGACAACATCTTTTGACAGTTTGCTCCAGATCCGATGTTAATCCCAGTAGCAAATACAACACTTATTTTTAATACTGTTGAGTTAATCGAAACTTACCCAAATAAAAAAGTTCAGGGACAAGTGGAGATAGCCAAATATTAGTTCCTTGTTCTGTATCGTTTGAATTAACTACTTCTTGTCAAGTTGCACAAAGTATAATAAAAGATATCGAACCTGGTGTCTCACTCTTATTACCTTTTGCCAGTCCTTCACATCAAGATAGTAGTTCCATAATGATGATGTCTTGGAATACATCCAATCCTACTGCTGATATGACAAGTATTCATAAAATACATGATCAGCAGCTTTCACCACAAGATCAGAATGTCGCTCAGGAGAATATACACAAATCAATTAATTATCTTTAGATATCCTTGTCAGTATGTTAGTGTGAAGTCTGCTATAGATACTGCACAACCAAAAATAACCAAAAGCATAATATGAAACTGCATGAAAACATCAGACATGAATCTTCGTGCTATCATACATTGTAACTAAACATGAAAGCAGAGTTGATGAAGATGAGGCAAGAGATGAGTTGCATGTGAAGTGCAATGAAAAGAATTAGATGTACATGGAAAAGTGAAAAAGAGTAGAAGGAAAGCTGACCATGCAAAAGATGTAACAAATGATTCTAGAGTGGCTCTCTATGAATATTCAAGTATTTGAGGTGTGGTGAATGAGAAGGTGCATAAGGTTTGTTTTCCTGGTGATAGAATGAGCACAGTGATTGAAGCATTGGACATGAGGAATAAGAGAAGAATTGGTAGTTGTAGCAGGAATGAATGATTTGGATGGGAACAAGGAAAATTTCAGATTGGATATAAGGAGATAATGTGTGGTAAGAAAGGTAGTCAGTATTGCCAAGGTATGATAGTGATGAAATTAGGAGGCATGCAAAGATTATGAATGATATGTTAGTGAGTTATGTGAGGAGAAAGGAGTCCATTTTGTGAATGTGTGGGATGGATGAAACTGTATTAAGATGGGATGCATTTAAATGGTTTCAGCGTGAGTCAGCTGGAGATATTGTTGCAAGCAGAAGAGGTAATGAATAGATCTGGGGTGGTGTGAGATGATATGAAACAGCAAAAAAAAGCAGAGTAGGAAGCCTTGCAAATGGAGAGGTGAATATCATGAATAAAGTAAATGAGAGATTTAAGCATAACACAAACAGGGAAATGGGAGGGAAGGGGGAGTCAGGGTGGAAAGGAAGACACTTTATGAAACATGTGGATGCTGGATTCAGAGGTGAATGTGTGAATGGGCAAAAAAAAGATCGAGATAGCCTGGGATGGGAGGGGAGAGTTTGGGTGTGAGGAAAGTTGTAGAATTGGTGGTAATATAGAGGAAGGGATTGGGAAGGGTTATTGAAGAGTCATATTGAAAAAGTGATGTTCATAGGACTTGTAGAACCAGAAATGATTTCTTGTGTTTGTTTACTAATGCCAGAAGTATTCGAAATAAGGGGAACGAAATTGTTGCAATGCTCAAGTTTATTCACCCCAAAATTGTTGGTATAAGCGGCATGGTTAGATGAGGATAACATCCTGACAGGAATAGAGATGAACAGATGATCCTTTTTTGTGAAGACAGACAGGGAAGAAATGGAGGAGCAGTATTGCTGATGGTAGCAGATGAGTTGTGCCCATCTAAGGTGGATTTGCAAGGTGCAAATAGTGGCCACGGTTCTGAGGCAGTATGGTGTGAGGTGGAGGAAAACAGGATGAAATATTTAGTTGGGTGTTGCTATAGACCTGGTAATATTATTATTATTATTCAGGCCTCCGTGAAGTCAAAAAACTCATCGTGGGAGGTCCTTCCTAAGAATATAAAGTCTGTCAAGACTCATCAAAGGGAGGTGCCCCCTAAGAAACACAAAGTCTATCATACCACTCCTTAAACTCATTGACCATTCTCGCTCTCACAACTCCATCAGGCAATGCATTCCACGGTTCAACCACACTCCATGCAAAGAAACCACTCCTCACCCTCTTGCTCACAGTTTCCTTTCGTAACTTCCAGGGATGGCCTCTTGTCATCACTCCTTCCCGATGTTCAAGCGAGCGAAAGAACTCCCTAGTGTCAACCCTGTAACCACCTCTCAACAGTTTAAAAGTCTCAATCATATCACCTCTCTTTCTTCTATCCACCAAACTCTGCAGTCCACATTCCCTCAGCCGATCCTCATAACCAAAGTTGTACAGTCCTGAAACCATCTTTGTCATCCATCTTTGTACCCTTTCCACAGTTAATTTATCCCCTCCAAATCCTGGGGACAAAATCTGAGAACAATAGTCTAAGTATAGTCTGATCAGAGACTTATACAACGGAATGATAACCCTTTTATCCCTGCAGGTCAGTGTCCTTCTCATAATTGCAGCAATCCTCTGTGTTACCGTCACCACCTTTGCAGTATGTCCCCTAAATTTCAGGTTTCTATCAATCATCAACCCCCAGATCTCTTGTCCCCAGTATAACTCCTCCCATAGAGTATGCAGCATCCCATCGATGTTTCCCAAACCTTAAGACCTTACATTTTGCTACATTAAACTGACACCCCCATTCATGTACCCATTCTAGCTTATTCAAATCCTCTTGCAGGGTTACCACATCTGCACTATTACTAATAATCCTTCCCATCTCCGCATCATCCACAAACAACTGAATATCCCCTTGCAATCCACTGGCAATGTCATTGATATAAAGGTTAAACAATATAGGTCCTAGTAATGAGAAGGAAATGTATAGGCAAATTGTTCTAGCTAGCAAGAAATGATGATCATTATGGGTGACTTTAATTATGGTAGTACAGACTGGAATCAAGTGACTGCATCAGGAGCAAAGAAAATTAATTTTTGGAGTTTTTGAAAGATTATTACCTTAGGCAGTACATAATGGAGGGTACCCGAGGATCAAGAGTATTGGATATGATCATCTCATCAGATGATGTTATTACAAATGGGGCGTCAATCTTCCACCAGTTGGTTAGAGTGACCACAAGGTGATCACTTGCAGAATGATCAGTCATTTAAGGACGTCTGTTAGAAAGGGATATATGTGGAATTATAAGGCTGGTAATTATGAAAAGCTCAGGAAACAAGCTTGTGGTAATAAATTGGAAAGAGAAACTGGATGGAAAGGATATGAATGCTGCTTGGGCTCTACTCAAGAACTATTTGGTGGAGGCAACATGAGAATGTATTCCAAATGTTAAGAGAGTAAATAGAGCAGGTGCGCAATGGATGAATCAAGAGATAAGGTATGCAATCTGGAAGAAGAAGAAAAAGAAGGTATTATGGAAGAAGCACAAGATGAGTAGTTATAACAATCAGTTGCATGAGAAGTACAAAGAGCAGACGAGGAAGGCGACTTGCTTGATAAGGGTAGCAAAAGTGCAATATGAGCAACAGCTAGCTAATGCAGCCAAAAAAAAAACCTAAGGAATTTTTGTGATATGTGGCCAGTAGAAGAAGGAATGATTATGTTAAGATGGAATTAATCGGTGAAAACATAGGAATGATAACCGCTGCAGAGGATATAATTGAGATATTTAATGACCAACTTATAAAGGTATTTCATTCTTATGAATGTGACATCATGCAGAACTTGAAAGCAGTGGGAAAGGAGGAGGAGGAACTGTTAGTAAGTGAACAGGAGGTATATAAGGAATTGAACAGACTTCATGTAAATAAGGCTATAGGACTTGATGCTATTTCACCACATGTTCTGAACAATGTTCTAGAGAGTTAACAGCTTTTACATATCTTTTAAACATAAGTTCCAAAGGAGTGGAAAGAGGGCAAAATTGTTCTGATTGATATGGGAGATGATATGAGAAGGGCTTTGACCAGTCTGTGTGTCTGGTTAAGGCATTAGAGAGGTTAGTTAGGACCAAGATTCAGAATTGGGTTGGAAACAGAAAAATACTCTTTGGCAGGCAGCATGGTGATTTGTTCAAGGAAAATCGTGTTTTAGCAATCTGCTTACTTTTTATAATAAAGTGACAAATGCAATGGATAAGGGTGTTGCATATAGAAGAAGTTTTAGATTTTGCAAAGATGTTTGATAAATTGCCACATGACAAGAAGATAATTAAATTGGATTGGATGGGGCTAAACATAGTTTGCTGGATTGGAGAATTGTTGTCTGATAGGTATCAGCGTGTTGTCTATGGAGGAGTGATATCCCAGAAGAGGAAAGTTACTGGCTTGATCAGGCCACATATGGATTACTGTGCACAGATTTGGTCATCTGGTTTTCAGAAAGATGAAGATGTATCGGAAAAGGTTCAGAGACGATTGACTACAGTAGTTTTTTGTCTCTGGAATGTTGAGTATGAAGACCCCATAGCTGTTCCCTCAATATGTTTATATAGTTTTTCTGTCATCTAAAATCCTGAATTAATTACAAAGTTGAATAATTTTACAATATCTGGTATTTGATATTTACAATATCAAACTTTAGTCAACTTATTACATAAGCCGACAAAGATCGAGCAGTTGTAATTCAAGATAAGAATAATTATTTTAGAAAACTTAGTCTTCTACTTCGAGATCATTCTATGTACAGAGCAATGATAGAGAGACCTTACACAATCACAAATCAATAAACTTAATAGCCTCTTAGATGAAGTTTATTCTTGGGATGAAGAAACAGTAAAGAGGCTAATAGTTTATCATGCTTTTGCTCCAAGACTGTATGGCCTTCCTAATTTGTATGAAGCTGTTAATACCTATTGTGAACTGCATAGGATGTCCTATGTATAAAATTTCAAAATATTTATCTAATCTTCTTTCTACGATTACTGGAAATTCTGCTTCCGTAATAAAAGAAACTCAAACAGATTTTAACAATAAAATTTCTGGATTATCCTTACACCCACTGATCTAGTTAGTTGTGATGTAGTCTCACTCTCTTTACAAACATCATTCTGACAAATACAATCGATTTGCTTTACGAAGACTTTACTCCAGATGTTCGACTTCGTAATTAATTCAGGATACTTTAGATGCATATAAACGATCGAGGGAACAGCTATGGGGTCTCCCCCCTTTCTCCAACTCTAGCCAATTACTCTATGGAACATTTAAAACAACATATACTGGACGTTTTTCACCTAAAGTATTGGTTTGGTACAGATATGATGATGATGTGTTCGCTGTATGGAACCCCCCCCCCCCTTTGTCTGATCTTCACTGTCTTCCTTCATTGTCAACAAGTGTCTTCCTTTTCTGGATGTTCTCATTCTATATCAACCAAATAGCAGTTTACAGTTCTCAATACATAGAAAACCAACTCATACTGGTAAATATATTGAAAATTTGCTCTACAAATTCTCATTTAAACAAAGAACTGTTTATTATCAGAACTACCTTTAGTGCAAATGGTTATAATGTAAAAACTATCAAAAAAAAATAATCAATAATTATGGCTGTCGTCCTAACCCTCCTCAAGAAATTACCATAATTTCTTCAGTAGTTATCTTGGTATTTTTTCAGAAAAATACCAAGATTACTTAGTCAGAATAACATACAAGTTGCTTTCCGTCCAGTTTGCAAACTTAATACATTCTTTATCTCACCAGAAGACAAATATCTTCCTCTATCATATCCTGAAGTTCATAGGATCTCCTGCTCTTGTGGCTTATGTTACAATGGACAAACTGGTCTATCTGCAAAAATTCGTATGGAAGAACATCAGGAATACATTTCTCTTAACGAACCCAACAAATCCAGTTTAGCAAACCACATTTTATCTACAAAAACACAGAATTTGGTGGAACAAAATCAATGTTAAACAAAAGTTATTTCCTTCTAGAAAGACTCTACAAAGAAAGCTGTGAAGCAAACACTCACAACCCAAATCTGAACAAAAACGATTGCATCAATTTTGGGAAGTTAGATTAACCAATATTCATCATTCATGTGTTCCATAATTGTAATTAAATATTGTTTCATCATCATCATCTTAAATTCCTGCCATGTACCCTCAAGGGGTGTACAGGATATGATAGTACTACATGCAAAAAATTACATCATTACTAACTTCCTATCTACAATTTTCCTCCAAATCAGTCTATTACTTGTCAAGACTCCAACATCATCAGATCTTATATTTCTATTGTCTAAGGCACTTTGTGCCGTATCAATTCACCTATATCTTGGTCTTCCTCTGGGTCGTTTTGCTGCCAACCTGGCAGAGGACACTTGTTCTGCTAATCTTTCTTCGCCCATTCTGTTTAAGTGACCATACCACCTGAGATTAGCTCTACTAACGCATTCCTGGATGTTGACTTTGTCAAGTTCTTTCCTAATATCCTCGTTTTTAATATGATATTGCCATTGATGCCATCTGTTCATGCCTATAATCTTTCTCAGGACTCTCATATCTGCGGTCTCTAGTCTTTGGTCAAGTGTTTTACTTCTGACCCAGCTCTCAGATCCATAAGTTAAAACTGGTTTGAACACTGTCTTGTATACAGCTAATTTAGTGTTCCGACTAATTTCTCTCTTATTCCATATGAATTTATTCAATTGACTTCCCCATACCAGCTTTGCTGATTTTGTTGTCTATTTCCATATTTAATTTGCCATCTTCAGTAAAAATCGTACCTAAGTAGCTGAAATGTTTCACTTGTTCCACAGGTTTCACAACATTCACAACACAGTTGACATTTTCAATGAACATGCCTATTTTCATTGTCTTTGTATTGCTAACCTTCATACCATATCTATTACAACAGCTATTCAATTTAGTCAGAGAATCTTGCAGACTTGTAGCGGATTTATTTAGAAGTATAACATCATCCGCATAAAGCAAAGAGCTGACATTAACATCTCCAATTTTGATATCATGTTTAATACCACTTTCCTTCATAATGTGATCCATATAGATAATGAATAACAGAGGGGATAATGTACATCCTTGTCTCACACCAGATTTAACATTAAACCATCTTCCTGTACTTCCTTCAATTCTAACTGCTGACTTACAACTCAAATAAAGACTAAGTATTGCTTGATATAATGCCCCATTGACACCATATAACTGTACCGTATTCAACAGCTTCTCTCTTGGCACCTTGTCATATGCCTTTTCCAAATCGACAAAACTTAAATATAGATCTCTGTTATATTCCCATGCTTTCTCGACTATTTGTTGTAAAGTGAAGATCAGATACTGACAGCCTCTATTTGGCCTGAATCCAGCTTGTTCTTCACCAAGCTTTTCTTCTACAATTCTTCTCAACCGTTTCTCAAGTATACTTGCATAGATCTTGCCAGGTACACTCAGTAGGGAAATGGGTACTATGAGAGCTCTACTCCAATCATCAGGAATTCGTCCCTCTGTCCAAGCTTTCTGAACTATGCAGTGCAGCCACTGTAAGACTCTTATACCACCATACTTCAGCATTTCTGGTCGAATATCATCTACTCCTGCTGCCTTTCCACATTTCAAGCCTTTGATGGCTTTTTCTACTTCAAGTATGGATATATATTTCTGACTGCATGCCTGGTCAGTGTTTTTTACCACTGTGCTGTCATCAATGCTTGTTTCATTTACCAGTTTTTCAAAGTAATTACTCCATACTTCAAGGATATCTTTTTCTCCCGTTTTCATGTCACCTTTATCATCTCTAATTCCTTTTACAGCACTCTTTCCTCCATTCTTAAGCTTCTTCAACAACCTCCAGAATATTTTGCCACCTTCTTCATATTTATTTTCTATATTCTTGCCAAAGTCCTCCCATGACTTTGGTTTAGATAGTTTTACACAGTGTTTAGCATTCTTGCATTTATCTCTGTATTCTCTAAGAGCACGAGCTGACTTATTTGACAGGAACTTTTGATATGCTTTCTTCATTCCTTCACTGTCTCTTTAACCTCTTGTGTCCACCAGGGAGTTCTGATTTTTTTATCCTTGCAGACAACCTCACCACATGCCTCTCTGGCAGAATCAATCAATGTTTTCTTCAGAGTTTGCCACTGAATCTTCAAGGTTTGATTCCTGTTCTCAAACTTTCATTTTTTCTTCAATAATCTTTGTGTATTTAAGTCTACAGTTCACATCTGAGAGCTGCTCAACTCTTGATTCACTTTAAAACTTTCTTACATGTTATTATTTTCAATATGAAATTCAATTTTATCTTGCTCAAGACTAAATAATGATCACTTCCAATTTCAAATCCTCTGTACACTCTAGTGTCCTGCACCAGGGAGAAAACATCACTATCAACAATAACATAGTCAATGAGACTTTTCTTATTCCTTGCCTCTTCTCTCCACGTGAATTTGTGCACATTTTTAAGTTGGAACATGGTGTTAGTAATAACCAGTGCATGTCCTGAGCAGAAATCCAACAGATATTTGCCATTATTATTAGCTTTGCTCTTTTCTCCAAATTTTCCCAAAATATTTTTGTATGTCTCACAATCATTTCCTATTCTGCTATTTAGATCCCCAACAAGGACCAACTTTTGCTTTTTCATTGTGTCAGTTGCTTTTTCTAAAGCCTCAAAAAATTCCTCCACTTCTACCTTAGTAGAACCTTCTGTAGGACAATAGGCACAAATAAAATAAGTCTCATTGTCCAGTTCCCCATTCTCATATTTGCCCACATTACTCTACTCGAGACTGACTGCTATTCAAGAAGATTAGCCTCGTATTTTGTGTTGAATACTATGGCTACTCCTTTTCCTTGATTGTCATTGCCTGAATATAACATTTTGTATTTATTGCTCAGAAAGATCTCACCAGTTTTTGTATTTTTTGTTTCAGTCACCCCTATTATGTCGATCTGGTACTTATCTAATTCCTCAGCTAGCTCCATTTCTTTGCCATTCAGGCTTCTTATGTTGATAGGACCGATCTTTAACTCTGGTGATGTTGAGTTGGGGTTTGTTTTTAGATTTGTTCAAGTAGCTGACTTTTCGCTGTTCGACCTGGTTCCCTGGCGAAAACAACCAGGGCCTTGTTTAACCAGGCGACATCCCAGCTGGCTTGAAATTTTGTCATGTCATACCATCATTTTTTATTTTGGTTTAACCAATAAGAATACAATTTGGTCGGCTAAATCCCAAATTGCCAGCCCATCCTCGGTCATTCAGTATCCAGGTAGATACCCAACAGGGTGCACCACAAGAAGGTGAGGATTGGACATTAGGTCAGAAGCCCTGGTCGGTTTTCCACATTCCTTTAAAGGCTATGTGGAGGTCTCCCCTCAGTTATACAGCTTTGACCCTTAAGCACCCCTTAAATATTGTTTATAATTAAAAAAAAAAAATTGTTTATAATTTAAAAATAATTAACTAAATTGATTTATTGTAATGTATTTTGAATATCTATAATGCAGATATAGCCATTCTCCTGCAGCCGATATTGCACATAATATCATGTGCTTTCAATTAAATTGTTCTTTTTTGAGTTTTCCCTATAACTTTATTGACAATTGCTATGAAACTTAGCTGAAAATTTTACAATAAAAATATTAAACATAAGTGTTTCTGGTACTGTTATGTTAGGTCTAGTACACAGTGATTTATGGCATTCTTGAAAAATATTGCATACATTAAAGGCTAATTTTTCATTTAAAAAAAAAAAATGAAAGAGTAGGGTGAGGTTGCATTTATGTATCAAGACAACAAAGGTTCATATTCATTAAGCCAATAAAGAATTTCTTTGATCATTTTTTAAGTGATTCTTCCATATGATCTGATTCTGGATCTATATTAATAAAGATATTTTTTGGGAGGGAAGGCATCTCAGTTAAAAAGAAGTCTTTGGTTATGTTAATGAGGCAGAGGAAATGAAAAATTTTGCTTATCTACTAACCCCACAAGCGGCTCTAAAAGGCATAGCAACATCACTGATATATAAGAAGGTGGCTCACAAAAAAAGAAGTCATCTGTTGACATTTTTTGAGCAACTTGAGGTTGCAGCCTTCAGGAAAAATGGTGTGAAGAAGAATGTTTCAAAGAATAGAGGTTTACAGACAGAACAAAAGAGGGTGATGAAAGTTGGTTCCATGTGTTTTGAGCCAGACATTGAATGGTTGGTGATCATCAGATGCTCATATTTACAAGCTTAAGAGAAAGAAAGAACAAAAGTGGTGGTTCAAAATGCATATTTTGTTCGAAATTATTTATTAAAAAAAACTACTCTGTATAAAAATACCAGTGGTATAAGGAACAAGTACTTACCACAAAACAAAATTTAATACGTAGAATAAGATCATGTGAGGTATACAGCAGCTAGAATGAGATGACAAAATGTCTGCTGCCCGTCTCTCTCCTACTAAAACTTTCCCATATACTGTTGAGAACAACTCTATATGAGAAATTTATGATGGCTACAGCACGACACAATCATGCTTGTTGTCTTTTATTAATCATGTAATTGCAGTGAAAAGTGAGAATAAATATTGCAAAAATTAATTAAGCAGCATGTATTCTTTAATTGCTTTAAATAAACAAAAAATGTTCAAATCAAACATGTATAAATCAAGAAATGCTTGTTTTATGGTTGATCAGTGGAATAACTGCTTTAAAAGCAGCACCATTGGAGGAGAAAACAAAGTTGTTTCTCCATGGTATTTAACTTAAAAAATAATACATGAATACAATAGCTAAAACCACTTACATTGTAGGCTCAAAGAAATGAAAAAAGTAAACCAGAACTTTACTCAGAAGTCTAAAATGTGCATTCTGACAATGTCAATCTTCCAATAACACATGTGCTAGTATTATTATAGTAGGCAATGAAATTCATCTATGTGGCACTTTATTAATTAAATCTTCCACTGGTTGATCAGTGGAATAACTGCTTTAAAAGCAGCACCATTGGAGGAGAAAACAAAGTTGTTTCTCCATGGTATTTAACTTAAAAAATAATACATGAATACAATAGCTAAAACCACTTATATTGTAGGCTCAAAGAAATGAAAAAAGTAAACCAGAACTTTACTCAGAAGTCTAAAATGTGCATTCTGACAATGTCAATCTTCCAATAACACATGTGCTAGTATTATTATAGTAGGCAATGAAATTCATCTATGTGGCACTTACTAATAGAGCAACTTTCCTCTGATATATAAATGCCGCAACTCAATACCTGTATTCATTAATTCACTTCTAGTTTAGTCTCTTCTGGCCTGATGGTTAAATGCTTGTTGGCTGTGCCATGTGTCATGAATTCTACTTTATCTCATGAAGAATCTACCAACTTGTTAGATCCAAGTGACAAAACAAACAGAGATCCATTCACCTGTAACTTAGTCTACTTTGTGCAGACAAGATCTGTTAACATCCACCTTGAAGATTATGACAATTACATTTGATATCATTATTACGGTTCAGGACTAAGACACCACACTTTGGATAGCCCCATCATACATCACGCTGGATATACCATCATACTCTGGATACTCCATCGCACAGCATTAAACAAAGACCACTGTGCTACCTAGAATTCATGACAAGTCAGACTATTTTCAAAATCAGCTTCAACTATAAAGCACTCCTCTAACCTCAATAAGTATGGCTGCATTAAATTATCAAAGATTTGGGAGACAATCTTTTGAAGAGTATATTTAATCTAACTCTCTTACTTTGATCTGGCCCTAGAGAGCACCATGATAACCATTAATTTTCTTTTCAGTTATGATTTGAAGTGTCTCCATAATTACCTGGTTGACAGCTGTGTGATGTGTCACAAGTATATCTATTCTGAACATGATGATATGAATTCCAGTAGAATATTAGTAACTTAATAAATAACACATTTATTTTTTGTTCCTCTGTTGTTCTTTATACCATGAAGCACTACTGTGGCATGTCAAGTAGCAAGTGTCTAGAAAGTTGGTGAATGTAGTGAGTAGAGAAGCATAATACCTTATATTTAAAAAGTCAACCATAACTATTATCGTTAATTCAGAATTACATGCAAGTAATGATATATTTTCTTAAAGTAAAAATTTTTATTAAAGTAAAACTGCAACTTTATTACACAGTAAATTATATGCTTATGATATTATATAATTAAAGTTCTAGTGGCTGAGTAATTTTGGCACAGGAGACTTACCTGGAGAAAAGACCTTGACTTAAATCCCATCTATGATGGGAAGAATTTTATATGGGCATTTTTCAGGCAAGGCTAAGTATGTCTTATTAGGTGAAAGCAAGGCTTTCTCCTGGAAATTCAGGTTTTTTTCCTCTCCTGCAAAACAGTCAAACTAAGCTGTAAACATATTTACAAGATACAGAAAATATGCCACTGATAGCTTCGCATAACAACAAGCTAAAATTGAAGTCAAGATTATCCACAAATAAGTGTTAACTAGATTGCTCACTTAGAACAGTCAAAAGGATGATAAATACATTGAAAAAATAGGTTTTTAAATTTTGTTAATGACTTTTTTTTTTTTTTGGCTAGATCACATATGCTGACAAGAAAAATGACATTCAAAAGTTTATAACAAGCTTGTTTTCCTTCCAAATTGTGACTGTACTCAAAAATTACAATGGGCATTATTTAATTGAGATTAAACTTAAATACTATTAAAGGATCACTTATATTATGGTTTACCAATGGCAATGTGATTTTTCTATACATACAGCACATACAAACATAATAAAAACTGTCAGTTGAATTACATGGGCAATCACAATAATGTCTTTTCTCCATCTCACAAATTCACAGAAAAATAAATGCAACCGAACACACAGCAAGTCAGAATCAATCCCCACACTGTCTGCTGCTTGCCATGATATCACATTACTTCTCTCTCTGTACTACTTCCAATGTTACCAACACTCAAGTTGGTAATGATTATTTTTTACAAGAATTTATGAGGAATGGGAATGACTGTTTTCTTATAAACTGTGATGTGATGTAATGTAATGCAATTTTTTAAAGTCCAAATCTGCAAATACTTTGTAAGAATCAATATAACTCAGCTTTAAACTGTTACCAAAAACCATGGTGACTTGCATGCATGACATGGTATTTTGATATTAAATGTAATTTTGAGATTTTTAATTATCAATTAGAGCTTTGTCAGAAATATAAATGTTATCAAACTATCAACTCAACTCGAATTTCTTACTAGGCTACAAAACTTATTTTTGTCTAGCTGGCCAAGTTGATAATATCTAAACCAGAGATTGGGAACCTGCAGCCCTTTGAAGTCAGTACAGCCTTTTCGCACATTTCTTCAATTATTTATTATTAACATTTGACCTCCATGGAGTCAGAGACTCATCGTGGGAGGTCACACTGTTGCTATCCAACACACACTATTACACACACTGCTCATCCAACACACAGTATTGCACATAGTACTCATCCAACCATGCCTTAAACTGATTCAATGTGTCTACACCCACACACACTCAGGCAATGCATTCCAATCACCAACCACCCTCCATGCAAAGAACCTACTCCTCACTCCTCTGTTCACACCCTCCTTATACAGTTTTCAGTGATGGTCCCCTTCATCTACTCCCTTCTCAAATTGTATGAAAAATTTCTTCCATGTCGACCCGATAATAACCCCTGACTAGCTTGTATATCTCAATCATATACCCCCCCCCCTTCCTCCTATTCACGACGCTCTGCAACTTACATTCTCTCAATCTGTCCTCATACTTCACATTCCAAAGACCACTGACTACCTTGGTGAATCTTCTCTGGACCCTTTCCAACATATCCTTGCTACCATGAAGACCCAGAAAACCCAATGACCAAATCTGAGCATAATAATCCATATGAGGCTTGATCAAGGCAATGGAATCATAACCCCCCCTATTTCTGCATGTCAGGGTCCTCTGCATTATTGTCATTATCCGATGTGATATCTTCACAACTTGTGCAACGTGTCCCAAGTGAATATTTTGCATCCCATCGTTACTTACCAAAATCTCAAAACCTCACACTTTGCAACATTGAACTGCCCAATCATGCAATCAATTTAAGTCCTCTTGTAAGACAATAACATCCGCTTGACTCTGCATTGCTCTCCCCAGTTTTGCATCGTCTGTAAACAGCTGGATATCACCAGTTAAACCCAACCCATTATCATTAACATACAAATTGAACAACAATGGACCCAAAATGACCCGAGGCACATCGCTAGTTACCTTTCTTTTTTGGGATACTGCACCTCCATATACAACTTTCTGATACCTATCTGATGGCCAGTCACTGATCCAACTCAGAAGTCTGTTATCCAATCCCATCTGTTTCAATTTATTTAAGAGCTTATTGTGTGGCAGTCTATCAAAAGCCTTTGCAAAATCTAAGTACGCCACTGTATATGCATCTCCCCTGTCCAAGGTATTTGTCACTCTGTTATAGTATATAAGTAAGTTAGTGAAACATGATCTCCGCATAACAAACACATGCTGATAACCACAGAGAATACTGCTGTTATCAACCCATTTCTGTATCTTACTTCTCGCAAGGACCTTCACCAAAACTCCAGATAAACAGGCAGGCCTATGATTTAAAGCTACAGCCTTATCGCCACCTTTATGCATGGAACAATTTTACACTCCTTCCACTCCCTTGGAACTTGTGCTGTTGTAAGACTCTTATTAAACAGGCATGCCAATGCTACTACCAGTTCCCTGGAACATTCCCTTAAGATGCATGGTGATATTGTCATCAAATCTTATTGCCTTATTGACATCAAGTTTATTTATTTACGTATCTTCATCATTTACCAATTATACATTTTTAAACAGCATGTATTTTAATTACATTAAAAAAATCTTTTTTTTTTTACTAGATCACATGCTGACAAGAAAAATGACATTCAATAGTTTATAACAAGCTTATTTTTCTTTTTCTTTCAAAATTATGGTTTACCAATGGCAATGTGATTTTTTACATTTACGAATCAACTGCTATAATCAATCTATCCATTGTTGGGTAGGCATTTAATCCTTATCCATTATTCAATGGTTAGCACACTGTCATATGTTAATTTGTCATTAGAGGCCACTATGAATGCACAATATTAACTTGATTTAAGAGATTCATGACTTATTTTTCACGGTATTAACAACACCACACACACACTTTTATCACAAAGATGTTTTATTAACGTTTATATTTCGCTGATTTTCAACTCAGCATCATCAGAGCACAACACACTCGTAAACGCGACAGTGAGTGAGTGAAACAATATAATTGTAAAAGACAAAAGATCTAAAGACCTATTTTTTTTCAACTCAGCATCATCAGAGCACAACACACTCATAAACGCGAGAGTGAGTGAGTGAAACAATATAATCGTAAAAGACAAAAGATCTAAAGACCTATTTTTTTGGCGCCCTCTAACGAAAAAAAAAAAAAAAAACACGGGCGAGTTCAGCGCTTCTTCGAGAACAAATCGCCGCTACTCGCATATAGCTTAATAAGCTTAACAGCTCTATCACTAAGGTGACCAATCGTCCTCCTTTAGGGAGGACAGTCCTTCTTTTGTAGGTTCTGTCCTTTCTCGAAAAGTATCCTCCTACCTGTCCTCCTTTTCGATATTTTAAAACTAACCTCTGTATTCAGAGATGCCGCGCCGAACTGTTACGCGTCATGTGACGGTACAGTTCGGAAAGACGCGATTATGAAATGCATGCGCAGGGCATATGAGAACCTCACATGTCTCGCCCTTGTCTCGCACCATTGCGCACTTCACTTTGTTTACTTTATCTCTATATTATACTTCGTGTTTATTTCTAACGGAAATATGAAATTATTTCTTTCTGAGTGAATATTATACTCAGGTAAGTACAATTCACGTTTTATTAATTCATTAATTCAATTTTATACAACCCTGTTTTCAACACAAGTGCAAAATAATTTAAATATAGATTTAGTAAAGTTTTATCGCTTTTGTTATTAAAGTTTTAGTTTTAATTATTAATTTTATTTATTCATAATGTGCATGCATCGTTAGTGTGGCTCTATATTTTATTTTTAATTTTTAATTTCATTTAAAGGATGGAAAAATCAAGAAAGAGGAAATGCCATTTCAACGATCAATTGAAAAAGGAATTTCCACTCCTCATATCAAAGAGAGACAACATAGTTTTCTGCAATATTTGCAGAGGAGAATTTTGTATTGCAGTTGGAGGTAGAGCAGCTATAACGAAACACTTGAACACCAACAAACATAAGCAATCATTAGATGCATCAGCTTCCAGTAGTAAAGTAACCTATTTTTTTAAAACTTCTGATTATTCTGAAGATGAAAAACAGTTAGCTGTAATGGAGGGAACATTTGTATTTCATACCATAATTCACAATCAAAGTTTTCGTAGTATGGATTGTACAACTAAATTATTGAAAAACTTTCACAATGCTAAATTTTCATGTGCCAGGACAAAATGTGAGGCTATTATTAAATCGGTATTTAAAAATTACTGTGATAAAATACTTGCAGAAGACTTGAAAAATGCAGCATTTGTAACGGTTTTATCTGATGCATCAAATCATAATGAATCCAAATTGTATCCAATACTAGTATGGTATTATAATGTTACCAAGGGTATTCAAGTAAAAATTTTAAATTTAGAATCCATTGAGGGCGAAACTGCTGAAATTTTGTCAAACCACCTATGCAGAGTAATAAATGAAAACAATTTGAAATCTAAAGTTGTTGCACTAACAGCTGATAATACAAACACAAATTTTGGTGGGCGAAGACTCAAAGGAGTGAATAATGTCTATGGAAAATTACAAGATTTACTCCAAAAGAAAATACTAGGAATAGGTTGTAATGCACATATTTTGTCAAATGCAATCAACACAGTGTCATGTGCCATGCCAATTGATGTAGAAATAATAATAACAACAATTTATTTGTATTTTAGTTGTTTTACTGTTCGTGTGGCTACTTTAAAACAATTTTGTGAAGACACAAATGTTGAATACAAAAAACTTTTAGGATATTCAAAAGTTAGATGGCTCACTCTAACACCTGCTATAAAGCGTGTTTTACAATTATTTGAGCCTCTCCGTTCATATTTTTTAAGTTTAGACAAATGTCCAAAAATTCTGGAATCTTTTTTCAATTATGAATTATTGGAGATATTAATGTATTTTGTACATAATCAGGCATCTATTTTCCACAAAACGATTCAAAAGATTGAAGGTGAACATATTCCAGCTACAGAAGTTAGTCTTATTTTGAACGATTTTGTCCTTCAATATAAATCACGATTTGAAGAAAAATTTATTCCTTTAATAATAAAAAGAAAATTGTCAAACTTAGAGGAATCAAATGCGGGCATAACGGAAAAGTTTACCAAAGAAGTGCAGAATTTTTACCAAACATGTTTCCAATATGTCGAAGAATGGTCTGAAACAAATATCACATGAAATAACAGTTTTCAATGGTGTTTTTTGACTTCATCGCAAGCAAATTGGGCAGATATTGAAAATTGTGTTGAGTTTTTATCGAAAGAAATGCCTGATATTAAAATCGATGACAATTGTCTGTTTGAAGAAATTAGAAGACTGAATGTATATTTAAATTCTGATAAATTAGAACAATGGGAAAATCAACATGTTGAAATTGATAAAAGATGGGTGGAAATATTTAACCATTTCAAAAATGAACACATTCCATATGAAAATTTAGTTATTCTTGTTGAATTTATGTTGTGCTGCCCTGGAACTAATGCAGCAGTTGAAAGAGTTTTTTAAATTGGTAATGATTTTTGGACAAGTGAGAAATCAAGATTGAATGTTGATACTCTAGCTGCAGCACTTACCGTAAAATTCAATAAGAAGGATATTTCTTGCTCCGAAATTTCCAATATATTGTTAGAAAATGATATATTGACAAAAAATATTCATTCAATGGAAAAATACTCGTTTAATTAAATAATTAAAAGGGATGTAAGCATAATTAGTGTATTTTTGTTTAAATTAATAAAATGTTTCATTTATTTATGTTGTACTTTTTTCTTAAATTTTTTCGTCCTCCTTTTCATTGTAAAAAAATTGGTCACGTTACTATCAGAGCTCTACAACAAGAACTAATCAACGTGTTAAATCCTCAAATATGGACTGTCCTACAGCACATCTCCGAAATTGCAGCAAAAAAAAGAATTAAAGAATTCACAAAAGTAAAAAGCAAACACCTAAAGAAATATGAACTCATACAACAGCGGCAACATACGAAGTCCCGACCGCAACTTCGACGAGACCACGTGGTCGTAAACCTATCGTCGGAAACACTCACTGAAGCAGCCTAGAACGCTCTCAGTCCAGGACATAGCTTTGCCGTCACGCCCAAACAAATTCCTAAACTAGAAATTATGATGAAAGTAGAATGGGGTATCCATGATCCGCCAGCAATGGCCAATAACATGCGACTAGATATAGCAAGTATTATAAACAAGGCTAAGCCTCATATGCCACGTAAACAAATAACTGCCCTAAAAAAGTTATATAATAATAAAAATATTATTATTACAAAAACCGATAAAGGAAATGCAACAGTTATCATGAATAAAGAAGAGTATAACAGAAAAATGCACGATCTCGTTGTGACAGTTCCACATATCAAATTATACATCAAGACCCTACGATGTCTCAAAAGAAAAAAGTTCGAAAATTATTAAAAAAAAGTGACATCATAGCCCAAAGAAATCATCAGGAAAATAAAACCAATTCATGTTAAACCACCCCGTATTTATGGATTACCAAAAATCCACAAAACTAATATTCCCCTATGCCCCATAGTTGATAGCATAGATAGTTGGACAAGTGAGAAATCAAGATTGAATGTTGATACTCTAGCTGCAGCACTTACCGTAAAACCACATATAAACTGACCAGGCATTTAGTCAAGTCGCTTGCCCCCCCTTACTGGCAACTCCTCTACTTTTGTAAAAAAATTCAATCCATTTCAAAACACTGGTTAAAAATCTAAACCTAAAAGATTCAGACATAATGGTTAGTTTCGATGTCACCTCCTTATTTACCAATGTACCACTTATAGACACTCTTGATTTAATCAAGCCTAAATTTCCCCCAGATATTTTTGAATTATTTCAATTTACCATGATGCAGGTTACTTTACATGGGAAGGAAAATTCTACAAACAGATTAACGGTACTGCTATGGGTACCCCCCTCTCTCCCCCGTTAGCAAATTTTTACATGGAACACTTTGAAAACAAAGTACTTACCACAGCTACATACAAGCCACAAGTGTGGTTACGCTATGTAGATGATGTGTTTGCCATCTGGCCCCATGGACAAGACACTTCAGATGCTTTTGTCATCTACCTAAACAGCCAACACCCCAAAATTCACTTCACAGTAGAAAAAGAATCAAATAACTGTTTACCATTTCTTGACAAATGTGTCAAGTCGCCCGCCTTTCGGATGGATCACTATCTTTTTCTATTTACAGAAAGCCTACACACACACACACAGGAAGATACTTACATAAACAATCACATCATCATCATCCAGTCCAACAGTACGGCATTTTAAAAACACTTACACACAGAGCCAGAGCCATTTGTTCTAACGATACAGCTCTGACCACTGAACTCCAATATCTGCGCCATACGTTCTTAGCCAACGGCTACAATCCCTACAAAATAGATAAAATACTACATAGGCCCATTACTCTGCCCTCCCGTAATACACAAGAATACAACATGACCATTTCTATTCCCTATATCAGAGGTACATCGGAAAAGATAGCCAAAGTATTGTTGAAACATGGCCTTCGCACCACTTTCAAACCTCTTGTCAAGCTGGCAACTCTCATCTGCTCGCCTAAAGATAAACTTCACCCTTTAGCACACCCAGGAGTGTATGAAGTGCCTTGTGACTGTGACTTGTCCTATTATGGGCAAACAGGAAGATCAGTGAACATCCACCTGGAAGAACATGAAAGATACATTAGCTAGTATTATTATGGCAAGTCGGGACTGGCAGACCACGCTTTGGACACTCCTTCACACAGGATTAGATGGAGGAAAACGAATGTGCTATTTAGGAGTCGTTATAGATCTGAAAGTTTATTTTTTGAGTCAGCAATGGCTTTGAAGAATTCTCCCTACCTTAACAAATATGGTTGCATTAATTTGCCAAAAATTTGGGAGACGGTTATCCTAAGAAAAACTCCTGGATAGCTGCGGGGGTTTTTTTTTTCGTTAGAGGGCGCCAAAAAATAGGACTTTAGATCTTTTGTCTTTAACAATTATATTGTTTCACTCACTCACTGTCGTGTTTACAAGTGTGTTGATGATGCTGAGTTGAAAATCAGCGAAATATAAGTTTTAATAAAACATCTTTGTGATAAAAGTGTGTGTGGTGTTGTTAATATCGTGAAAAATAAGTCTTGAATAACATCAATACCTAAGCTTATATGTTAGATTGATTTGAGAGAGAAAGAGAGAGAGAGAAAAGAAAGTTTAGCTTTGCACATGTTGCTATATTGCAGTGCTGTCACATGTATAATAGTTTTATAACAAGATGAACAAGCGGAAATTTTTGTTTAATTCGCTTATTAATTTTTTAAAAATTTTATTCAATATGCCAAATATAAAGAAAAGAATAATTAAAGAGAAGAATAGCATCATTTCAACAGTAAAAAAGTTCAATGCTCATCAGCATTATGGTACACATAAGGAGCACAAATATAAAAAATTCAAAGGAGAACCAAACAAATCTATACTTATAAATATGAATCTTTGGATAAATAACAATTATTTCAAGTGACGACAGGATGAAGCAATGAAATCACCAAAGCAACTTATAAAGTAGCATATATACTCCAGAGAAAAAAGCCATATAGTAATCTGGAAATCATCAAAAACAGCGCATTGTCAAAGTTTAACAATTCTGGATTCAGAAAATTTTAATAAATACAACTGACTCTTTCACAAAGAACTGTAACCAAATAACAACATGAATTAGCTCTCAATGTTACTGAACAGCTTCAAAAAAGTTGCCAAAATGAAGGTACTTATTTTTTGATTGCCCTTGATGAGTACACTAAGATTACCGACTCAGAACAAGTTTTATCTTATATTATAACTGCAGATTTTCAATGTTACAAGGAGTCACTAACTTTGACTACTCTCATTGAGAGAACACATCAAATTGACATTCTTAATATTTTTGAAGATAAATGTCAGAAGCCAAGCTTAATTTCTGTAATTTAGTATGTGCATGCACAGATAATGCCCCTTCTATGAGAGGAAAACAAATCCTTCATGTAAAGATTTGTTGCATTTCTACAAAATGATAAACAAAATATAGTCTGCCTGCAGTTGAGAAAACAGTGCCAAGAAGAAACAATTCATGTTGAAAGGGAGAAAGGAATAAGGCAAATTATGACTTCATCACCAACGCAAGAAATCTGGCTTTATACTTAACATTTTCCAACTGTTATACAAAATAGTTATCACTTTAAAAAGTAGAACGTTCATAAAAGAAAAGCCAATTTTCCGATATGTAAAATGAACATTCATTCTGCAAAACACACTGTTTACCCTATTATCAGAATAGATTCGCCTTCTTCTGCCATGCACAGAAGTGCAGAGGGATCTTGCATCTATGGTTGAACTATAGTGCGAGTTTGTTTCATTGTATATTATTATTATTATTATCCAGGCCTCCATGGAGTCAAAAGATTCATTGTGTGAGGTCGTTTTTAGGAAATACAAAGTTTATCATACCACTCCTTGAACCCATTGACCATTACCACTGCAACCACTCTCTCAGGCAATGCATTCCAAGATTCAACCACCCTCCATGCAAAGAAACCACTCCTCACCCTCTTGTGCACAGCCTCCTTTCATAACTTCCAGGGATGGCCCCTTCTCATCGCTCCTTCCTGCCATTCCACCAAGTTAAGGAACTCTCCGATGTCTACCCTGTAACTGCCTCTCAACAGTTTAAAAGTCTCGATCATATCATCTCTCCTTCTTCTATCCATCAAACTCTGCAGTTCACATTCCCTCAGTCGATCCTCATAACTCATATTGTACATGAAACCATCTTTGTTATCTGCCTCTGTACCCTTTCCACAGTCGATTTATCCCCTTCAAACCCTGGGGACCAAATCTGAGAACAATAGTCTAAGTGTGGTCTGATCAGGGCCTTATACAACGGAATGATAACTCTTTTATCTCTGCAGGTCAGCGTCCTTCTCAGTATTGCAGCAATCCTCTGGGTTACCTTCACCATCTTTGCAATATGCTCCCTAAATTTCAGTTTTCTATCAATCATCACCCCCAGATCTCGTCTCCCCTACTTCCTCCAGTATAGTTCCTCCAATAGAATATGCAGCATCCCATCAATGTGTCCCAAACTTCAAAATTTTAAATTTTGCTGCATTCAACCGACACCCCATTTATTTGCCCATCTGTCTAGTTTATTCAAATCCTCTCGCAGGGCTGCCACGTCTGCACTATTACTGATAACCCTTCCCACTTCACACCATCTGCAAACAACTGAATGTCCCCTTGCTCCATTGACAATATCATTGATATAGAGATTGAACAATAGAGGTCCCAGTACTGAGCCCTGTGGAACCCTTCCTTGATATTGCCTCATCATGCACAACTCTCTGATACCTATCAGTCAGCTAATCCTGAATCCATTTGACTAACCCGACATTGAAACCCATGTGCTGCAACTTAAATATCAGTTTATCATGTGGCACTGTGATATTACATCAACAGAATCTTTGCGCCAAATCTACTCTTTTAAAAGATACAAGGAAAATTATTAATATTGTTAACTATGTTCAAACAAATGCTTCAAGGCATCGCTAGTTTCACAATGTGCTTCAAACTGATGAGGAAACATTAAGTGGATCTTCCCTATCACTCTAAAGTATGCTGGTTGTCAGAGAAAACTTGTTCTTAGAGAAAAATTCTAGAAAGAGTTTTATTCCCAAACAAAATAAAGCTTGTGAATTTTCTAAAGAAGAATACTGCAAAAATGCTGCATTTTTATGTGACAATTCGAAACAAAACCTGCTAAATGTTTATCCACAAGCCAAAACTAAATCAATATATGAAATGTGGTTGAATATTCAAGCATTTAAGAAATTGATTTTTTCAAAACTTCATTCCCAAATAATTTCAGCCAAACATTTTCCTGAACTGGCAAAGGTGGATGAAGCAATGTGCACTAATAAAACCTTAAACTGTGATATTAGCAAACACAGCGGTATCTTAAGACTCACTGATTGCAGTATACAATGACAGGTTTAAAGATTTTTTTAGAAACAAGATCTCACACTAACTGGCTTACCAATCACATCTGGTTGGTGTCATTAGAACACCTGAAAATTTACAAATGGCATTGATTGACAATATTCTGAAATCTTTATTTGAGTAAGAAAGATCCATTGAAATACAGAAGGACACCGTATGAAGAATGTTGAGTATCCAAAAATACATAAAAAAAACATGTTCGACATATGCTGTCTGGTTTCAGCACAACCTACTGTTGTGAATCAATGTTTTCACACATGTTCAAATTAAGACAAGCTCAAGATCACAAATGGCAAACACACACAACTGGAAGCCCAAATTAAGCTAAAGACAATAGCTGAAACCAAATATCAACTTCTTATTCATCAATAAGCAATCTTAAATAAGCTATTAAGTCATGTGCCACTTAAATAAATTAACAAAGCTTATTCCTAGGATACACAATGCTAGTGATGACGACAGACTGAGGAAATGTGGATTGCAAAGTTTGGTAAGTAGGATGGTAGGTGATACGATTGAGACATTTAAACTGTTGAGAGATAGTAATAACGTTGACCTATAATTGAGGAGGTCTTTCAAATGATAGAACAAGTGGAAGGAGCAAGGACATGAGGCCATCCCTGGCAGTTGCGAAAAGAAGTTATGAACAAGAGACTGAGGAGTGGTTCCTTAGTATGTAGGGTGGTTGAACAGTGGAAATGCCAGATAGGATGGTGGGAGCACAAATGATGAATGAGGTTTCAAGAGTAGATGACATTGTTTAGGTTGGGAGTCCCACAACGAGTCTTGTAACTCCATGCTAGTCTTGAACAATAACAATAATCGAGCTCTTGCTCTTTTCTCAACTACATTCATTCTTAACTTCTGTGAATGCCTTCTCTTCCTATCCCCGGTCTCCATAAAATCAGAAATTTCATCTAGTGGTATGCTATAAAATGCTAAATCTGTCCTCATAATCTACACTGTATCTATAAATCTCAGAAACTAGAAGACCAGATCTGTGTATAGTTGTCCATGCAAGGTTCTTATAAAGAGGAGAAATGACTTCATTATCCTCTGAGTTGTATTTGCACTCTTTGCAATCAACTTCCTGTCTACTAAAACTGCAAGATCCCTATCCTGATCAATTTCTTCTAACATAATCATCTTACCATGCCAAAGCGCATAACTTTGGCATAGCAACATTGAACTGATAGCCATTCACATGCCCACAATTCCAGCCTGATCAAATCATTTGGCAAGTGCTGCATGTCATTTGCATTCCTGATTACCCTGTCAATCTTTGCATCATTTACAAGCAGCTATGTGTCTCTTATCAAATCATTCCCAATGTCATTAATGCAATGATATATATGACTTCAGTCATTCAATGAATGAATTTATTTTGCAGTCGGTCTATTTGGATCAAAAGAGGCAAAAAATTTCCCTTTTAAGAGTGAACTATACTTTTAAATTTTTCAGTCTTACTCACTGAAATTTATGGTGATATTAATTTTATAAATAATATTTACTGATAATTTAATAAATATTAAAACCCAGAAAATTACTTTCAACCAGATTATACTTATGTGCAGGAAAATCTGTTTGGAAATTAAAGCAATTATAATGTAGTACTCAGAAAATGATGAATTTGAGTTGCTTCTCTCCTTCAGGCCATCCCCTCCATGTGGGTCACCAGTTCATGGTGGAGGGGACCTCCCAGTGATGGTACTGGCCCTTTTCATTCTTCCTCTTTTCCTTTGCTTTTCTTTCCATATTCTTTAGCCTACTTCTCCTTAATCTTTTTCACTATCCTTTTTCCAGACCACCATCACTGGGATCCAACGCCCTGCCACTGTGTTTGCCATGTGGTGCAACCCATGGACATCCGGAAAGGGGGATCTTGGTAGTCTTGCACTACTTTGGCCCCTACTTCAGCAAGACAGCCAGTCCTGGATGGCCCAGCTAGGATCAATCGGCTCGTGGGCTTGACTGCAAGGGTCAACATGTTGCAGTAAGTCACTCACCCCATGGTCCAGAGTCGAGATCCTAGGCTTGTTGTAGCCCTGGAGTTCCACTCCTGAGCACAGTCACTGCTTGCCAGGCAGTGGGTGTTCATGTGTGGGGAGCTCTGGTGCCGAATCAAAAACTCCTTGACCAGGAATCCTTCATCCCCAAATGTTTCAGGGGCCCTAACAAAGTCCCAACTAAGTACTCATACCATAGATACAACATATAGAAACACAAGTAAGAAACAAAAGGTACACGATACTATTATAAATTTTTAACTAAGTAATTTAAGGAAATTACGTCACTTGGATATACATTAAAATAAATTTTAATAATATACTTCAATATTTCGGCAATGTCACATGCACAATAAACAGTAAATGAGGAAGAAGCAGGAAGCTATTATTTCTCCTAAAGTCCTGATAGTGCCCCCTAGCGGGCAATGTTGGTATTCTTGGGCGATTAGGCTGAAGGTCTTCTGATGTAGGTTGGCTGTCCTGCCTGTCTGGCCAAAGTAGGGCAGCTTACAGCTGTAAGGGACCTGGTATACACCAGGTAGTTCTGGGGGGGTCTTTAGTAGAGCATATAAGGGATGCCAATTTTTTATATGGTCTGTAACAAGAAGTTAAGTCATGTTTTTTTGAGGATTTTTGCAATTTTTTCCGAGGTGCCTCGGATATAGGGTATGGTGATGGATTTAGAGTAATCCTTGTTGTGAGGTGGGGGAGGGGGGGGTTGTGGTTTACTGGTTTCAATATTTTTTGGATTTTTTTTTGGGGGGGGGGGGTAGCCATTGGCTGAGAAAGTGTTGAGAATGTGGTTTATGTGATGTGTTTGCTATTTGGCCACATGGCTCCGATGCACTCCTCTCCTTCCTAACACATATAAACAACCAACACCCCAGAATCAAATTCACCCTGGAAGAAGAAAAAAACAAATGCCTTCTTTTTAGACACACTAGTCACCCACCAGCCTGATGGAACCTTGGGTTTTCTCAATCTACAGAAAACCCACCCATACAGGCAGATACATTCACCAACAATCCCACCACCCCTCCTCGCAACAATATGGAGTCATTAAGACACTACACAACAGAGCTAAACTTATCTGTTCAAATGACAATGCCCTAACCACAGAGATGGTTAGGGCATTGCGATGGCTGCCTGGTTCCAACCAAGGACATCATCCTTACTTTTGATACACCTAAACCTCAAACATCTGTAAAAACAAAGTATCTCAGTTGTCCTGTTAGAATGTACATCCCCAAAAGGTCTGTCATGGTTCTACTACCTGTGCCCAATGTGGTAGTAAAGAACATGATAACAAATCTTGCTGTGCAAAAAAAGCTAAATGTGTTGTCGTGACGTGTTCTCTTGACGTTCGAATCCGCCATCTTGCTAAAAGTCACTTTCATAAAATAAAGGAAAACTAATTGCAAATTAATCACTGATCTAAGGGTAGAGAAATTTCTATTATACTGCGCCACTCTATCCTTAGATAAGTCTATATGAATTAGTAGGATCATTTCAAAATTAGTTAGCAGTCTTTTCATTCATTCAGGCCGAAGTATTTATTTTCTTTCTGGGATTCCCGCTAGATTCGAATTTTTGTGAACGGTGCAGTAAAAAGAATTTCAGGCAAATACAACAGTTAGGTTAACAAATAAAGCATTTAATATAGGTCATATAACACTTACATAAATTTTACTTCTAATTTTAAACAATAGAAATAAGTCAAACATTAAGTCAAGTCAATTACATTAGCACAATCTTCCAAGTCTTCACATACATCTTTTTAGCTTCTGGATTATAAAGTTTTTACACTTAAACGAATATAATAGAACATCCAATCTAATTAGTTTTCACACATTTTTCAGTCATGCTATAAGTTCAAAATATTACAGGATCTAATAGCTGAAAATAATCTTTCAAACAATTCCTATCTCCAACTCTCAATCACGAAGGGTTTCCACAGTTAAAGTTAACAATTCACTATGATAGACCTTACCGGAAATGGTTCCTAGAACATCTATTATGTTGTGAGCAAACTTCTGGAGTTCACTTATCACACTTAAAGAATAAAAACACATTTACAAAACTTATCCGCAGTTATACTTAAAGCACTATCAATTACGCTTCAGAATTCTTGACATCAATTAGGGCACTTCAACTATCGTTATTACCACTCATAAATTAATTAAAACACTGTGAGGTTCTCTTTAGGGCAAATCGGAAATAAGCTGCAATACTAGATCAGCTGGGTTTATTCAGAATTCTTCCTTGAATGTTCAGCTTTTTACTTTATCCGATTGTAGCTTTAAATTTCCTTCTATTACTACTGCTGATTTCAATTTCAGCTAACTATAAAATTCATTACGTTCTTGCTCACTTATAAAAATTATCCACTTAACTCCTACCCTAAGAACCTTTTATTTACTTCTATTTCTCTAGTTTATCCCCTTGCTACTTTTTACTTCCAAAATTCCGTTCCGACTCCCCTACTGCGTATATATTTTCTCTTCTTATTTTGCCCACGCTCCCTTCACTCGCGCTCGTTTATTTCACGCGTCTCTATGACAACCGATAAACGTAAACATTCTCGCGAATGTTACATTAGGTTATATAACTACATTCAGTTATTACATAACGTTAACTTTCATGAAAAGAATAAATAGAATATTTGCATTCCAATAAATGCGTAGTTAAATTACAAATATAAGTTCTTACAATATTGACAAAATAATAAATAAAACAGCTTAATAATATTTAATACAGAATCTATTTACCATTAAAACATTTCTTTGATTAAGCAATTAAATATTTGACATAATTAAGGTAGTTATATGATATCAATTACAATTTATGTTATTTACATCAAATAATATTTACAATTATAGTTCTTGTGACGGAAAGTCATGTTGGATTCTGAATCAAACAACATTTATTCTATTTTCTACATAATTAGAATCCAACAGTGTCAACTGTCAGGAAGATCATCCAGCTTACTCCCATGCATGTCAGAAATGGAAAGATGAAAAAGAAATACAAAGAATGAAAACAGAGCAAAACATAACGTATCAGGATGCAAAAAGAAAGCTAGCCACTATCACACCTGCTCTGAGATCCTCTTATGCGGAGAAGGTAACAATTAAGAAAGTACGAACAGCAACTTGAACTTGTATGTCTGTTGCACCATCCGATAATTTCACCATACCTGCACCTTATGATCGCGAGTGCCTCTCTGTTGAGCACAATCACATGACCTATGGCCTTACTCTAGAGACAGCCAAAAAATGGTCCAACTCATCGAAAACCCACTTGTCAAAAAATTATGGCAAAGATATCATTTAAAGAAAACCACCAGACACTCCAACAGAAAAAATGGATACATTGATACTCACTGAAAGTAAACTAAACCTATCAACTGACCCTAACACATCAGAAGTATCGAATACCGTACCAGAGGAAGAGATGGACACTGGCCATCTGTACTTCCCCAAAACAATTGATAAATATAAATATGACAAAGGTAAGCACTCAACCTCCCGAAAACCAGACAAGTCTATAAAATCAAAACAATAGGAAAATTTTTACAATGGAATTGTCCTGGATTTTGCCAGAATGTCGATATCAAGATTTTGCTGCAGAAACACAAACCTTTCTGTTTCTGTCTACAAGAAACGTACTTAAGATCCATTGAGGATCCTTCCTTTAGAAATTTCACTGCTGTACACAAGGAAACTGAAGGTGGTCCTACTCATGGAGGAGTAACTATCCTAGTGGACAGTCATACTCCTTTCAATGTCCAACTTAATACTGCTCTAGAAGCAGTAGCGATTCGCCTCTCCATGGGATTTCTTATTACAGTATGTTCAATTTATTTACCAAGTGCTGAGTTAAATGAAATTGATCTTGATAACCTTATCACGCAACTGCCTGAACCAATAGTTTTGATGGGTGACTTTAATGGTCACAATACTCTGTGGGGACAGTGCCAACACTAATAGACGAGGTCGAATCATTGAAAAAATCCTTGATAATAATAACCTGTCCCTTTTAAATAATAAACTCAATACTTTTCTTACATATGCCTACCTGTTCATATTCTGCAATTGATCTCACAATCTACTCTCCTTCCATTCTTCCACGGCTCCTGTGGGACAGGAAAGAACAGGAAAGTGATCACTTTCTTGTTCTTTGCACATCTTCACAGGAACTATGTTCACCCATATGGATACCTACACCCTCTATCTAAAAAGAAATCGAACTTTTGAAAAATAGAAGAAACTAGTGGTGCCACCTGTTGTATCTTTTTGTCGTCGAAAGCGGCAACCTTCATTAGTGTTGTGTCAACTGTTTATGACATTTGTTTCATTAGAAACCAAGTTATAGTGCCAAGAGTGACAGTGTGTTTTGACAAACAGTCGGAAAATGAGTTTCGAACAGAGAGCTGCGATTGACTTTTGTGTTAAACTTTAGACCATTTGGTTCATTTAGAAACTTGCATAAAAAATGCATTTCTGAAACAAGAACATCTTGTTTCAGTTTTTTTTTTTTTTTTTTTTTTTTTTTTTATGAAAAATGCCTATGACACAGCCTGGAGATATGGCATATTAAAAGACCTCTATAATCTAGGTCTCAAAGGACACCTTCCTATATTTATTAAATACTTTCTGTCCAGGTGAACTTTCCAATGTCATCTAAACATAGAGAAAATTCAAAATCTTCCTCAGCAAAAATAAAATAAAAATAAAAAAATCACTGTTGAGATAAATAAAACAAAGAGCACTGCTTTATAGCTTGTGACCTCTGATGTGTGTGTGTGGAGGGAGGGTCGAAATACAGTAATCTACAACACTGGGTAAGCAATTAACAATTTACATTCTGATAACTGAAGAGTCATCATTGTTTTCAAAGTGGAATAACTGATAGATTACTCTGTGTGTGTGCGTGCATAAATTTAACTGATTATTGGCATGAATATAGGGCCGGTTTTATCATTAGGTGACCTAAGCAATGCCTATGGGTGCCAAGACTTCGGGGAGCCAGATTTTGCTACATATAAAACTAACAGGAACTCCTGCATTCCATAAAATTTATGTATGTGTATGCAAGCATACTATTTCTTTGCTAGATATATATATACATGTCCAGCAAACCTGGATAATATTCTGTCCACCTGCTGAAAGAACATGGATAAGAAGTGTAGTTTGACAGTCATGTCCATTAGAAGGGGCAATAATCCTTCATGCTGAAAAGAACACTTAACTAGATTACTTGGCGTATGTAGTAGCTATGTTCAGTTGCCTACAGCAAGAAACACAGTTGCTTGTCGTTTGCTCGGTAACCAGAATCTAAGTTATATCAGACTAAATACCTATGAGTTATATTCATTTTGCTGATTGTTTTTATCATATAATTATAGTTTTTAATGGCAACGCAAAATAAGAAATCCTTTCATACTTTCTTCACTTCATATTGTATCACTATGGAAGATCAATGTCCCTATCAATTTTTTGGCTAATTATTTTAATCACCAATACATTTTAAAATTCTCCCAGAACTTGAAGATAATCATTTTTGTCAAAATAATTATCTTATTTTAATAAGATATTAAAATTATTTATTTTGACAAAATAAATTATTTATTTTGTCAAAATAAATAAATATATTAAAAAATAATATATTTAAATTTACAAAAAATTTAAATTATTTTATAAATTCATGAAAATCCGAATCTAAAAATGAATACAGCCTCCATCTGTTCCAAATTGAGTTTTCTTTTTTATTCATAATCATAGTTAGAAGGTTAGTTCACAGATTGCGCGAAGGTTCACACTTTTAAATTTTGCTTCATAGAGAATCATATGTAAATCTTGAATCATATCATGTAGTGCATAATTTTTATAAACGTAATCTATAGGTTTTTGCATTTCAACTTTCTTGGTTTCCCCCAATCACTCCCTACAAATCGAAATAAACGGCAGTTATGAAGTCAACTGTTATGTACATATTTTTGGTATTATGCAGCAGTTTTGAAGTAGCGATATTTTCCATACACTTTATCCTTCGAAACATGTGTAGGTGCATGCATCAAAATGAAATTTTATTTCCAAAATTTTCATAACAGAATTAATTCGCCTTTAATTGCTAACTCTCCCCCTCCCCAAATTATCACCCACCCACCCACCCACACACACACACAAAATACTGCTAGATAACATATGTGCACTTTCTTTTTGTTTGAATTCGTTATTTTTCCAAAGTAATTGTACTGTTGCAGTTTTAAGCAAAAGACAAAGGCAAAGAATCTCTGATAAAATACCATTGGATATAAATTTTTGATATTAAAAAGACTCACAATTGGAAACCCCGAGTAATGCAGTTCAACATCATTTGTTGTTCATTAAAAAAAAAAAAAGTTCCTAAAATTGAAATGTGCGACCCATATAATTTTATTTTACAAAGAAAGAAAGCAAAATGTCATATTTATTTCAATTGCCAGTATCTGTAGCAAGTTCAAAAAGAAGTTTCTCAAAATTAAAACTTACAAAAACTTACACTCGCTCTACGATGGCTCAGGAACGACTCACTGGTCTAGCAATAATATCTATAGAGCAAGAAATTGCATCTACAATCAATATAGATGAATTAATTCAAAACTTTGCTTTGCCAAAGTTTTGAATTAATTTCAAAATTAAGCCTGAAAGATTAATTTTTCATAATTTTTGTATTTAAGATGTAATAATTTTCTTGCTATACAGATATTAGGAGTAATCATATATGTATACAAATGTATTGGTTTTGATTAATAAATTTTATATATACACATTTATATATAAATTTTATATATAAATGTTCATAATGATATTATTTTTATGAATATCCACATGTGTAGGTGTATGTGTGAGTGTGACAAAATACATATACAGCAATCCCTCAATTAGTGCACCTAATGTGTTCTTTAAAATGGCGCATTAATCGAAAATGCACTAATCGAATATAATAATCTATGGGAAAAAGTATAATTTGTTCCTCAAATTTCTTTTTTGAACCTTATTTTTTTATAAAAGAATTAAGGTATGCCTCAGGGCCTAGTTAAAGTAAAATCATGAAGCTGAAAGACTATAAAACATATTCAGAATATAAATTTTATTATTCTACTTCTTAACAAAGAATTGAGCTAACATAGTTTGCTAGGCATTTTGTTTCTTTTTTCCATATAACTGACAGTATGGCCCTATTGCCTCTTCTACTCTTCTGCAAATTTTACTGCTTCTCTATTCATCAGGGTCAGCCTATGCATTGCTGCTTAAAAACTTCGCTTGCATGAAAAATATTATACGCCGCCGATTGTTATAATCCGCTTGCATGCAATTTCATGACCGATCATAAACAGCAGTATTCTCTTTCCAAAATGTTGAAAGGTTTCGATATGTGAAAATTAACGATACACAAATGTTATTAGGCGTTCTGGGTCCGAGCTTTTTGACATATTCTCGAATATTATTCTCCTCAGAATATTTCCACTATAAAATATTTATTCATAAAAAATGCTTAGAAAACTAAAATGACAAATTCCAGGAACTTCTCATGGAACACAGTTTTGGAAACCCTGGTATACATAATGTACATGGAAGTAGTGTAGTATGCTATTAAAAATAACTTTGTAAAATGTTTTAAATCGGTAACAAAATTATTTCATTCTGGCGAGTGATTTTTTTTAAATAGTTAGGCATAAAAATATATAGACAGAAAATTTTTAAAATCTGTAACATTTATTTTTTAAGATGTATATAGGCACACTAATCGAATTTGGGTATTGAAAAAAATGACGCACTAATTACTACATAGAGCCACTGTATTGGGACGCCTAAATTTTCTTTGCCTAGGGGCATCAGATACTCTCACACCGGCCCTGCATAAATGAAAAATTACTTATAAAACACATTATATAAAACTAAACAGAATTATACATCTTTATCAGTATTTCCTAATATGTACCAAGAGTAGCATTCACTTTATTACCAGCTACCTATCAATAATTTTCTTCAAATTTATATCTTATTTGTCAGGTCTTATCTTACATACCTGTCTAAGACATACTGGAGGTGCATCAATTAGACCTTAGTCTTCCTGTGGGTCTTTTTTCAGTGGGAAGAGACATGCCCACTAACCACGTGGAAAGAAATCAACTCACACCATAGTGTGAGGAACAAACAGCCAATAGCATCCACCTTAATAAGATGTAGAACCTCTTTTTACTGCGATGACTGCAGCAATCCTGCAGGGCACACTTTTCACAAGAGTATAATAGCAATCGATGGGAATTTTTGACCATTCTTCCTGCAGGCATGTAATTAGGTCCAGGACTGTTGTGGGACAGATGTCCCGTGACCTCACCCAACACTCCAGTTCATCTTATGGATGCTCAATAGAATTGAGATGAAGACTCTGTGAAGGCTAGTCAAGTGTGGTTCATGTACACAAACCACACAGTTACAGCAGCAACCTTGAAATGGTGCTTTGTCTTACTGAAAGAGACAATGGTCAGTTCTGTAGAAATGCCACAAAGAAAAACTGCTTTGTCCAGAATGTTCAGGTACCTCTCGGAATTCAGTGTGCATGGAATCACAAACAGGGATCCGAGGCCAAACCAGGAAAAACATGATCATACCATCACACTGCCATCTCTGAATTTCATAGTTGGAGTTATGCACTCTGGTGAGTGCATAACTCACCAGACATTCATTAGGCATTCGGCACACACACACATCCATCTGCTCAGTAGAGGGTGTAGTGCGATTCATCACTCCATAACACGTTTCCAAGTTTCCACATCCCACTGTACATGCTCTTAGCATCACTGAAGATGATGCTGCATGTTGGTTCAGGTTATGTGGAGCTTGCATATTGCAGTTCTACTATGGAAACCCATGTTGTGTAGGGATCCCAGATACATTGGAAAAAATACAGGACACTTATGACTAGGGATCCCAGATACATTTTTTGGTAAAGAAATCACTGACTTTTGCACTTGTACTAGCTCGAGATGCAGATTTATGTCTTTTCGTATCAATGTGTTGGGTAATGTCAAACTTTCTGCAATGCTCGACGCTAAACAAGCCACCAACAAACCATACACTCCACTTTATCCGTCTCACCCAATTTAGATTTTTTTAAAACGGAAATTGAGTTTTTAAAGCAGCTGTATAATCACTTCCTTCTCGGCATTTTCAACATTCAACAGGGCCACAGGAGAATTGAAAAACTATACATTGTAACAGCAGCCGTACAGTAATTAATACTCTGCAAGCACCAACCTGTTTCTCTCGGAGCAAGCTTCTAAACTGGCATGGGTCAAGTGGACCTTTCCGTGCTATTTAAAGCTGAGCCAATATCACAGGACACGCCAAAATGTCACTGCACATGCAATAACAGCAATAACGAACTTATCATTGTTGCAGTGTTGCCATCATTCGGCTCGAGAAAATAACAACGCATCTACAGTTCCCTGTAATGAAGGAGAGCGATGTTTGTAATAGAGTAGAAATTGTAACTCATCGATTTTGTTATTCAGTCTTTAACTCTAAAATATAGGACAAAAAGCTGTCCCGAAGAGTTTTCTCGGGACAATGGGACACATTAGCCAAAAACGGGACGATCCCGTATTTTACGGGATGTCTGGGACCCCTAATGTTGTGATCCTTGGTTCTGAATGATTTGTGCAGATTCGGGTTTCAGTCGATGCCCAGAATTCTGCTTTCAATATGTTGGCCGATGAATGGCAGTTTTTACATATTATCCTTCGTAGCGACCTATGATCACGTTTATTGAGTGTTGTGAGTCATCCATTGTGGGAAGCACTTGCAATTAACTCCCTGCACTTCCATCTCAGTATGGAATCAATGATTGTTGACCTGGGATGGTGTAAATTTTGAACAATTAGTCGAGCAGATAGACCTACAACGTGGCATCCTATCGCAATACCTCTTTCCGACTCCATCAGTTCCCTTCTTGCAGTCATTTCATCCAGACACATTTGCACTGACTTGGGAGCATCATATCGTACTAATTTATGCAGGCTCTACAAACACGACTTGTTACATGACACAATGCACCATGCCCATAGGGGGTGTGTGTTTGTTGACTTCTTTCCAAGCAGTGTATTGTCAAATAATCATGATGTCCAATTATTTTCTAACAGTCTTGTTTTTAAATATGATTCTGACATTGTTGCTTTCCTAATTTCCTTCAGAAAACACTCATATTTCTGGTCTGTAATCTATGTTCAACTGCTTTATAACAACTTTTGGATCCAATAAGTTAAAAATAAGTGTAAACACTGCCTTGCATATTGCTAGCCAGTGCCTTGGTTTATTTCTCTAATTCCAATTACATGTACTCACAAAGATTCAAAACATGCTAGCACTACTCACTGTTCATTCTATCATCTATTTCCATATTCAGTTACTCACAGCAATAATTAACATGTAACAAAACAATCAAATACAGGAAGGCCTTATTTTGCAAAGGGGCTATATTTTTGAGGTCCACTGTTCGTAAAATGAATAATTCATAAACTAAGATAAAATTATAATGTATTTAAATGAGATTGAATGCTTCAGTATATGACTGACTTTCACAAATGACTTTTTTTTTCTCACCAGCTTCTTTTATTTTATTAAACAAGGACAAAGTATTATTCCTGTAGTACTAGAGGCCAATTTCTTGAGATTCATCTTTGACAGAAAGCTAACATTCTTTACACAGATTCCTCAACTTAGGAGACAAATGCCAAAAAGCATTTTTCATTCTTGAAATCTCCTTTGCGCTCTATCCTCTGCAGAATGGAGATGATGATCAATTTTCCTTGCTCCACTTTTATTGTGCACTTGTACTCAAAACCTGTACTTTTTTTAACTATAACTCTCTTTCAGCTACATGGACTAGTATTTTTCTGTGCATTGGAAAGCTCAATATTACACATATCAGAGTGCCACACATTCCTTAGTAATGTGTGTGTGAAAGAGATTATGGAAGCTGTTGGCATAAATGTTGACAACATTACCTAAACCAAACATAGCACCATTCATTCATGGCAGTAATTCAATTGCACTTGCACATATAAAAGAAAAATGCTATCAAAAGTATACAGACTTCATACAAATTCATTGAGTTCTTTATAGACCATCTCGTCTCCTGTGCATAATCCACATCCTGTGCTTTGTGAGGTTTTACAACTGTTGTACAAAATGAAGACCTTTAATTTTTATGTCCAGTTGTGCTGGATTCCCAGCCATACTGGCATTAAAGGAAATCAGATTGCAGATGCAGCTCATACTTTTTCCAAGAATTGATTGACAGTCCCAAACAGGACTCCAGAAATCTACTCACCCACTTGCCACAGGCAAATTACTAGACATAAATGGCAAGTGAATTTTCAGCCTTGTTCTAGATGCATTCAAAATTCCTCTTCTCTATTATTATTCTCTTCACAAAATTTACACTTCTTTTTTTTTTTTTAATTTTAAAACATCATCTCATTCACCACTTTATTTTCCAAAGAGTTGGAATTAAAACTTATGAATCTGAAATCCTTAATTTGAACAATGCAGCATTTCCTTTTAAAGAATCACAAAAAACATTTGCAACTTTGCCAGTTTTCTCTAAAAGTCATAACATAAACAAATCAACTTCACTTTCTTCCATCCTTTTATTATCATTATCAACAGATCTCCATGGAGTCAAGAGACTCATCGTGGGAGATCCCATTCTCACATGCACAGCTCATTATACTCCAACTTAAATGCATTCACTCACAACTCTCTCAGGCAATGCATTCCAATCACCTAACACTCTCCATGAAAAAAAATCTACTCCTCAACCCCTTGCTCACACCAACCTTATACACAACTTCCAGGGATAGCCTCTTGTTCCCCCCCCCTCCCATCTCCAGATATTGTATGAAAAATCTCATCCACACTAAACTGGTAACTGCCCCTTAATAAATTACAGGTCTCAATCATGTCTCCCCTCTTCCTTCTATCTACTAGGTGCTGTAATTTGCATTCTCTCAATCTGTTCTCATATTCCACAAACCAGAGACTAGAAATCAACTTGGTCATCATCTCCGAACCCTCTCCAACATATCATCCACTCAGTTCTGAATCCTTGTCCTCACTAGTTTCTCCAATTAAGGTTTAGAACTTTCCTAATATGACAGAATATGAAAAAATTATGTCATTAAAACTCAATCTGCCATATCTTCTATCCCCAACAGTTGTTCTGTCATTATTGTCATAAAACAATTGTTTATTTTTAAGAGACTTCATAAATATCCACTATTGAGTTCCAAAAATCCTCTATTTCTCATAGCAGTATAATAATGTTCTTTTCGCTACACGCATGCTCCACAACAAATTAATTTCGTTATAAAGCAAGCAAAATGAGCCACCATTAAGCATTATAGTTATGGCGCTTGACTTGATAAATAAATCTCCTACACTTAATGTATGTGAGAAAACCAATTTTTCAAAAAAGTAAGTTTTTCATATCATGCACACTAATTAAATTAGTTATTTCCAATAAATAAATTCTTAATCTAATTAATTCATTTATTTTGTTCAATATTAACCTTACACATATATACATTATGCACAACATATGTAATAGACAATATTATTTTTAAAAAATGGTTGCTTTTCTCACAATATAATTTCATTAACAAAATAAACTGGTAATTCATCTGTGCAATCCTCATTCGTCCAAAATGAGTCGAGTCCCCATTGGGGTTATAGGCAATTAATTTGGCCAGGGATTTGGGAGTGTTGGTGGATAGGGAGTTGAAGTTTAGGAGACACATCGCAAAAGTGGCAAAATCAGCTCATTAAATCACTTGGTTGCTGAAAAACACTTAACAAGCAAAGACAAACAGGTTATTGTTCCTCTGTATTGAGCCTTGATAAGACCCCATCTAAACTACTGTGCCCAGATATGGCTAGTAGATTTAAGTGATATTTCTGGAGTCCTAGTCCCACGTACAGACTTTAGACAGCTTCTAAGATCAAAGCTAATTACCCATGCCAGTCTTCATGGAAGGAAGCACTGACAAACAAATTACAGAAGATTAAGCCTAAAATTAAGCATTGGCAGTGTAATCAACGTATACACAGAAAAGAGGAAGTTGTTCTTGCTAGGCTCTGCATATACATAGGTCAGTCATCTTATGCATTCTTATTTACTGAAGGCTGAGGACCCAACGTATGTGTGAAAAATGCAACATGCCTCTCAACATTTGTCATATTCTGGTGGAGTGCCAGCACTTCACACGAGGATGGAATGAAATTTTTGACTCATCTAGCTGAGCCATATACACTCAAGCAGATGCTATCAGACTTGTATACAAATTGTATGATGTGTTTAACTTTTTACAAAGAATTAATTTATTTAAGAACAGTTCATTATGAATTCTATTTTTGTGTAGATACTGAATTGCTTAATTAATAATTTTAAATCTGATTTTGTACAGTACATATTATTTACTAATTTATCACTTTTTTTATTACTACCTTCAGTACTGCTGAAACCTCTGCATTGACACAGTATGAATTTACAGAAATACCTACTTAAGAAACATCCCGCTCACACCATGTGTTCTTGAAACCATCAATGTCACTGCCCTCCAAATTCCACACTCTGAGAGGATACAACTTATCGCTTATCATAAGCAATTCTTTACCCCTGCATTTGCCCTTCCTCTTCTGCCAAAAAAAAATGCTATATGTTGATACTTCTATTTTTGTCAGCATACCATCTTCTGTCAACCCTGCCTCACTGATCTCAAATAATCTTTGAATAGGATGAGGCTATCAGTGCCACAAATTAACATCCTTTATTCCAGATACTCCTGGCATTTGTATAAAAAAAAACATTAACACATTGTCAGTGTCCTATCATTATTCCCCTCCAGACTCCACTGGATTCTGCATTATATCATGTTTTCCCTTCTCTGGCTATGTCCACTAGAGACCAGTCCTGCTACCATCCACCTTAATAATACTAGTTTCCCTGCACTAACACTCTCAACTTGTCCAGAGAACAACATTCTCTTCATTCAAATGCAGGCCATTTCTCACATGCAATTCTTTTCTGTTCCTCAAATGCACTCTAGGCATCCACATAATTCAAGCCCATCACTTTCAACACAATCTGGCTATCATACCACAGATGCTAATACTGTTCTCCTCGGCTCTGCATTATCAAACATAGGTAACACACTATCTGTCTTCTCTCACTCTTTGATGGTACAATAGATCTTTCGCCATGTGATTCACACTACTTCAAGTCATTTGTACTCTCTATCACAATCATCTCATTCACACTCTCTATCATTCCACAAAGCAAACACTCCTCTAGCATTCGATTTTGCATTCCATGGATCATCATCTCCATATATCACACTTCTCTCCACTCGGTTTCTTCCTTGCTCACCTGCATCCCGCACAATCTCTCTCACACTTACTTGCCTTCCTATCGTCTCCCCATCCCTAGCTTCTGCACTGTCTTGTCTTCCTCTCATTCCCTTTCTTCTCCTGGTTCTCTTATTCTCTGTCCTTCTATCATTGCCATAACTCTCTCACACTCCTACTCTCATTCACTTCCCATCTTCTAACCTCCACTTCTTAACTCGTTCCTCAACACATTCCACTACTTTCAGTGCATCTCTCTTTCTCTCCCTCCAAGAAACCTACTCTCACTCTACATTCACTTTCCCAATCAACACCATCTTCCAAACCTACTATACACTTACCTTCTTCATCCTCAGTCATGCTACTGGTCTCTCTCTCTCTCTCTCGGTCAGCATTCACTCGTTTCTGACATAATACTACCAAAGTCTGTTATACTAATTTCCATACTACCAAGCTCTTCCCATTTTTTTCATTTTAAGCAGACATGCATTTGCCAGTCTCTCACTTGCTACATTTTTAGCTGCCCAAATGTGAACATGCCGCAAGCAGTGTAAAATGTAGTCCTTAAATTGTGGTGGACCAGGCAATAACATATTGGCAAACAGAATTGCATCATTTCAATAAAATTATGGAGACTACAACCATGTTAAGAATAATTACTTCAAGATCCCAGAGTTGCAACCTTCATATGAAGGTTGTCATCTGGAGCACGCACACACATATATGTAAGAGACAAGCTATATTACATTTCAAACAGTATGAAGTGAAAATTATTTGATCCATTATTTTACTGACCTTAAATCTAGCAAAAAAGAAAAAAAAATACACGAAAGCTATATCCTATTTATAACATATTCAGAGACCAAATTCATATTAATACTTTTAATAGTCGTGACCTAATCAATAAATTAAAATGTGTTAAGGATAAGATACTGGATTAATACTTAAAAAGTTATGGAGGTAGATACAAATGTGGGCCATCCATATTCTTGATGTAGGTTTACCCTCCCCCCCACTAGAGGTCAGGCCAGTAGAATAATGGTTGATCAAGTCACCGTCACTTTGGCATACTACTCCAGATGTTGACCTTAATATGAAGGTTGAAACATCAAGAAATTAAAGTAATTATTCTTAACATGGTTGTAGTTTCCATAATTTTATCAAAATGAATGTTGATGACCATATACAATGGTGTTCAACTTGTTTACTATGCGAGCTACTTTTCTATACTAAGTTATTTTGGCGATCTACTCTCTTATATAGATCACGTTCCCCCAACCAAATATCTTTTTATGCACAACTATGCAGTTAAATGCGCTCACTCACTTCAGAGGATCCACTCTCCCAGCCCTTAAAACTTTAAAGAAACTAAAAACTTTATTTGTGTATTTAAAAATTTATTTATCACTTTTAATTATTTTAATACAACAAATAAAACAAATATATTGGAATAAAATATTTATTTCTCTATTTTGGAAAACCAAAGTTAGAAAAAACAACAGACTGATTACAAACTCACAAGTTACAGGCTAAAAAAGCTTGATTTAAAAAAAAAGTTAAATTTGGCATTGTTTGGACCTCGCAATATTTTCATAGTCAAGTTGATATGAAGAAGTGGCCAAATGCAGACAATCATCTAAATGAACATTTGTAATTTGATTTCTTAATTGATTTTTTATGACGTTCATATTTGAAAAAGCAGATTCTGACAAGTATGTCGATCTGAAACACGACAGAATTTTTCGTGCAATATCAGTTAATATTGGAAATTTTTCATGTGTATACTTCCAAATGACTTCATTGTTTATTGATTTTAAATGAAAACTATTCTGAATGTTTTATTATCTCAAGTTCTACTTCAGCTTGGTTTATATCAAACAGCACACTAATTTTATTTGAAATTTCTGTGATGGTCTAGTTTTCTTGAAATGGATTACTGATAAAAGATACAATCAATTCAGTTTTATTAAAATCTTTAAATCTTGAATTTATTTCTTAGTCAACTAATTCTATTTCACGAATAAATTCTTTTAAATCACAGCAAAGCATTTCTTGATTTTATTTTAAAAATTTTTAATAAATATGGGAGATGTCTAAATTCACAGTCATTTACATTTTTCTTTAATAAAAGTAAGTAATGTTGGAAACTTTTTATTGAACTTAACATGTCAATTAAAGTTTTATCTCTACCTTGTAACTCTAAATTTAAATTGCTTAATTTTGTACAGAAATCTACTAAAAAATGATAAGTGTAACAACCATCTTTTATCACTCAATTGTGGATAAATATCTCCTTTTCATCAAGAAAAAATTTTATATCATTAATTAATACAAGAAATCTTTCTAAAAATTTACTTCTGCTGAGCCAGCGAACATTATTGTACAACAGAAGTTCCCTATCATCATCTGCCTGTAATTTAAATAACTGCCATTGCAGGGCTTTTCCTCAAACAGAATAATTTTAGATGTAATATCCAAAACATCTTTTGTGTTTAATCTTTTACTACACAGTACTTGTTGGTGGATACTACAGTGGTACATTAAAAAATCATCTGGATATTTGTCATCATTTTTACATAATGAAATGAAGCCTGATTTACTACCTATCATTGCAGGAGAACCACCAGTAGTAACAGACACAAGTTTAAAAATCGGAAGTTTGTGTTGTTTCACAGATTCATCAAAGGCCGAAAAAATGTCTTCTCCCCAGTCCTTCCCAATAATGGTACAATTTTCAACAGTTCTTTACTTGAATAATCTTGAAATAGCATTCAAATAAATACCATTAACTGAGCAGTATCAGTGGAGTCACTTGATTCATCAAATTGTAATAAAAAAGCAACACACTGGTGAATGTCTGACATTAACTGAATATTCAGATCAGCACTTAAACTTTCAACTCTTCTCATAACCGTTGTTCTGGAAAGTTGTAAATCTTTAATATTCGAAATGATTTCATTTTTATTTTTAAAATCAGAAAATGAAGATTCTGCTGCTGCAAGAAAGGATTCTTTTATTAACTCTCCATCAGTAAAAGTTTTTTTTGCTTTTGCTAATAAATGATGCACTTTCAAAGATGCAATAGTGGCTGATATTGGTTTATTTATTACTTTCGAAATCATATTTTGTTGTCCAGAAAGTCCTGCCTTTAAATTTATAGTTTTTGATTCACGCATTTCGAAATTTTGGGGAAAATCTTCATCATATTTTGCATGTAGCGATCGAAAATGTCTCCCAATATTACCTTTTTTTGGAATTGCTACAGATGAATTACAAATCAAACAACACTTTCCATTTACCATTGTAAAGAAATAATCCATTTCCCATTCCTTGTGAAAATGATACGTCTTAGATTTCTTTGATACACTCATGATTATCCTCAAATTAAAAAAAATAAATAACTTTTAAATATTTTATTAAAATAAAAAATGTTTATAACTTATCAATTAGCGGACAAAATAATGGTAAATCCAACGATAAATTTAGAGCAACTGAAATTCAACTGAAATTCTAACAGTGGGCAGTGGGAAGTGTGTGATATAGTTACGAGTAAGCACGATTATAAACGAAACACATAATGTGCTTTGCTTATAATCGTATTCACTCGGCTCGCTGTTTGACTTCCACTGATCCAAATTAATTCATTTACCCGGACTTATAAGAAAATTACTGATTTGACAATATTAACGAAAACTAAATAAATAATAGCAATACACTTAAAGAGAATTAAAAAATAATGATAAATAAAATATTATGTTTTCAGTTTTAATTAAATTTGTAAGTAAGGAGGAATAAATAAGAGATTGACCAAAAATCGCTCCGCGATCAACGGGTTGAACACCACTGCCATATAACATTAAAGGAAACGAATTGCATCAGCTGCCATTATTCAAATACTGCAACAAACACTGACAAAATATATACTAAAATGTTACATTAAAGTAAAAATTCAACAGGCATAAACTATCCATAGATAATACATTCTATCTAGATTAGACTCCCTGTATATTTAAAGCAAAAACTCAAATAAATTATTTTGATTTTTTTCCCCCTACCATCTTGTTGCTTCTCATTGGATCAATCTATATTCATGTACAGCATTCGATTTTAACTGTTCATTTATAATTTTAGTACATGCTATATAATGCACCACTTACACTTAATGTTAATAGTATTTTCATGAGCTTTTCTCCTCGAACTTTATGATGCATCTGCATCTTTTCCACATTTACAAAACTTCAATTCAAACAATATATTACACAATAACCACAGTTTTTTTTTTTTTTTTTTTTAATCCCATGGTATTATTACACCAGATCATTGAGGTCAAATTCATGTATTTTATATAGCACCTTTTCTGGGTTGTTATAAAGTTCACATTTGGAAATATTCATACAATTTAGTAAATGCATTGGTGATGCTTCCTCAATGTTACAGATTTTGCAGATGGGGAAGACTTTTATGCCATTGCTAAACTTGATTGGTCTTGTGTGGCCAGTCTTGAGGCGAGAGATCATGGTATGGCACAACGATTAAATTTGGAGTTGATGGTAGTTCCTCGTTTTTCTGCTGAATACCAGTGGTGAGTCATGCCCTGGAGAATCGTTCTCTTTATGTTTTCTTTTTGAGTGATTTTAAAAAGATTGAAATCTGTGATATCACTTGATGTTGCAGCCATTTTTGCTACTTCATCTGCAGTTTCATTTCCCTTTAGTCCCACATGGGATGGGATCCAATGGAAATAACCACAGTAATTAACTCTAAACCATTTTTAATTGGTAAACCGATTGTTGTATGCACCTTGTATTCCTGTTATTTGGTCTGCTTATTTCTACACACTGTAGATTATACTGTTATTTTCAGTACGAAATATCTGTACTTTCATTAAAGCAGCTAATTACTGTGATTTCGTGTAATTTGTTGTTTATAGTTATGTTACAGGTACCTTTAAAGATAAAACTTCAATTCTTCAAACCTAGCTTGTTCCTACCAAATCACTTCAAAATTTTCTTAGCCTCTTCGCAAATATGCTTTGCATACATCTTATAGAATGCTTAATGGGGAAACTGACTAGTCTAAAAGCATGCTCAATTTCCAAATTCATCATCGTTTTCTGACATACACCATCATTTCCTAATATGCAGCTCAATGGATTTACAACATATGACAGAACAGGTTTAGGTTGTTTCCTTCCACAATGTGTCCCATGTGACCACACTCATGATGAATCTTATGACTATGGATGTCAACAATAATAATAATTAATCTCTTATTTATCATATTCTAATATGGTTAACTCATATGTTCTGATGCAATATTAACTGCATCAATCTGCCTAGATCAGTGATATCTAGGAGAACTGTGTTCAGTAGAATACCAGGGTTCCACTGAACACTTCAAAAATATTTTTAATAAAATTCTAATTTGTTTTTAATTATAATTTCAAAATCCTCTGAAAATTTTTTCAGAACATGTTTGCAATTGATTTATTGTTAATTATCAAAACTGAATAATTTCTCTTCTTCCTATCATGGATTTTAGGCCATGTGACTTGTTCCAGTCTCATGACATCAATTTCTTGGTCTTCCGATTCTTCTTTTTCCACTTATTTTATATTGGTATAATATTTTCGGTAGTCTGCTGTTGTCCACTGAATAATTTTTAACTCTTAATTTAAAAAAAAAGTATTGCAACAAAATTCTTTGATATCTGTATAAACTATGCCCCCCCCCCCAGAATAAAAATTCAGTACTGAGTTACACCAGTCGGACTGACCATAAATAGTTTAAATGTTTGGGTCTCTGAATACGTCCTGTCCCATTTGAGTTTATTATAATTTTTTTAAATAGTTTTTTCTTTTCAAATAAACTACTACAAGTCTAAAATTTTCATTCATTTTTATACCCAAAAATGCACTAAAGTAAGTCATACTGAATAGGAAATTTAAAGATCAGCGACCTAGATCTTAGTCCTCCTTCAAGTCATTCTTGCTATCAAACATCTATTTAGATAACCCTTCCACTTATTCTGTTTCAGATCACCTGAAAGCAGGTATGCTCTTACATTCTTGAATATGCTAACAATGTGAAGTTCATATTTAATATCTTATTATCTTCATTGCTCTTTAATATCTTCAGTTTTAATATAATTCTGCTATCTATTCACTTTAATTTTTCTCAGAACTCTCCTATTTATGATCTCTAGAGACCAGAATTTTACTATCTATTGTTATACTTAATTTGCCATCTTCAATATTATGCTTTTGAAATGTAGGTTTATTATAATGAAACTAGAAATGATAGAATTAGGGTAGACAGAGAGTTAAACTGGCCACAATGTGAGGCAGTTAAGTCATTGTATAATATAACTGCAATGTTGAAGAGATCACTAACTTGCAGGAATAAAGAAGTAATTCTCCCACTTCACAATGTTTCGATAAGATTGCATCTTGACTACAGTGTTTGGATATTTTCCCATGGATTTAAAACAGATGAAGAAACAGCTGAAGAGATAATACCTGAATTGTTCATATGGGGAGAGAGAGAAAGAATGTGGTTGTCAAAGTATGAGCAACAGCTGAATAAGAGACATACAAGTTGGTAAGAGAATATTACAGTCTAGGAAAGGCACATCATGTTTTTTCTTCTATACACCAAACTCCACTATCTAAACTCTCTCAACTGCTCTGTACAACCAACACTCCAAAGTCCCAATATCACTTTCATTCCAGGGGTCCATATCCAGAGGTCATTCATCTCTGGATCCTCTCTAGTGTTTCCACATCACAATGAAAAATAGGTGACCAAATTTGAGCAAACAGCCCATATATGGTCTAATTAATGCCTTATGTGGCACCAACACCTCTGTATCCTTACATGTCAATGTACTTCTTATTAAAGTAGCAATACAATGTTCACTCTTTACAATGCTTGAAATGTAATTAAAGAACTTTAGCCAACTACCTACTATCATCCCAAAATGCCAAATATCATTCACTTTTGTGAAGCAGAGCTCCAACATGCAGCCACCAAAATGCAAAGTATAACACTTTGCATTTATTAATATTAAAATTACAACCCCACTCATTTATCCAAGCTAAAAGTCTGTGCAAATCTTCCTGTAGAGAATTAACATCTAGAATACTGCTAATAATTCTACCTAACTTGCAAATATTTTAGCAAATATTTGAATATCCCCAATAAAGTCACATAAAATTCATTAACATTATTCAAGGAAAAAACGAAAGAGTTTGAGAACAGGAACCAAACCTTGGAGATTCAGTGGCAAGCCCTGAAGAAAACATTGATTAATTCAACCAGAAAAGCAAGTAGCGATGTTGTCTGCAAGGATAGAAAAATCAGAACTCCATGGTGGACACAGGAAGTTAAACAGTTAGTGGAGGAAAAGAAGAAAGCATTTCAAAATTTTCTGGCAAATATTCAGTGTGTGCTCTCAAGAGAATGCAGAGACAAATATAAGAAAGTTAAACACTGTGTAAAACTAGCTAAACAAAATTAATGGGAAGACTTTGGCAAGAACATAGAAAATAAATATCAGGAAGGTGGCAAAATATTCTGGAGGCTGTTGAAAAAGCTCAGAAATAGAGGAAAGAGTGCTGTAAAAGGAATTAGAGATGATAAAGGAGACATGAAAACTGGAGAAAAAGAAATCCTTGATGTATGGAGTAATTACATCGAGAAACTGCTAAATGAAACAAGCAGTGACAGAACAGTGGTGAAAACCACTCAACACGTATGCAATCAGAAATATATGATTATTATTACGGATCTCCATGGAGTCAGTAGACTCATCGCGGGAGACCCAAACTAGCAAAACAATATCTGTCATATCTCTTCTTGAATTCGTTTACAGACGAAGAGCTCACAACTAAGTCAGGCAATGAATTCCACTCGTTCACCACCCTCCAGGCAAAAAACCTTGTTCTGACACCCTTGTTAACCACACTCTTCTTTAATTTACAGGGATGACCTCTTGTTCTTCCATCACTATCGCATAGCTGAAACATTTCCCCTGCATCAATCCTATAAAAACCTTTCAGTAATTTAACTGTTTCTATCATATCCCCTCTTCTCTGCCTATCAACCAACCTCTACAATCCACAAGTTCTCAATCTATCAATGTAGGGAGCATTTTTTACATCACTCACCAACTTGGTCACTCTTCTCTGAACCCTCTCCTCAGCCTCCTCATCTCCAAGGAGTCCAGGTGACCAGACCTGAGCACAGTAATCCAAATGTGGAAGTATCAACGCTTTATAAAGGGGAATAATAACCTCTTTATCTCTGGATGTCAGTGTGTTCCTGAACAACCAAGTAATCCTATGTGCAATCTTTGACACCTTAGCAATGTGTCCTCTGAACTTCATCTCCTTATCTACCAACACCCCTAAGTCCCTAGCCTCATCAATCTCTTGGAGTACTGTTCCATCAATGTAGTACATAGCTGGTAATATTTTAATCCCAAAATGCATGACTTTCCACTTTTCCACATTGAACTGACATCCATTATCTTTTGCCCATTCTACCAGCTTATTTAAATCATCCTGCAAACTTTCAACATCAGCTTGATTTTTTATTGACCTACCCAACTTTGCATCATCAGCAAACAACTGAATATCTCCCCCTCAAGCCATTTCCTATATCATTTATATACAAATTAAACAACAATGACCCAAGCACAGAGCCCTGAGGCACACCACTGATCACCTGCCTCATCCTGGACTCGGCTCCTCCATACACCACCTTCTGGCATCTCTCCCTGAGCCATTCTCCTATCCATATCACCAATTTAGTATCCATTTCCATCTGCTCCAATTTGAGTAACAGTGTTCCATGGGGTATCCTGTCAAAGGCCTTAGCAAAATCCAGAAGTACCACTGTGTAGCCAGTTCCTTTGTTCAACTCAGATGTCATTCTATTATGAAAAGTTAATAGATTGCTAAGGCAGGATCTACCTTTAACAAAACCATGTTGGTCTCTATAGAGTATCATATCCTGATCCACCCATTCTTGAATTTTGTCTTTAACCAACTTTTCCAATACTTTTACCACTACTCCTGAGATGGTGATTGGTCTGTAATTAACTACTGCAGTTTCAGAGCCACCCTTATGCAAAGGAACCACTTTGCCTAACTTCCACTCCCTAGGGACCATACCAGAGTTCAAACTTAAATTAAATATCCAAGTAAGAGGGGTCGACAATTCATTTGCACATTCAAGCAACACCCGAGCTGATATTCCATCTAAGCATACACTTTAAATACAACATACAAAATTTAAATGCATACACAGCAGTGTTTGCATTTAAATTTTGCAATATATTAAATATATATTTTGCAATATATATTTGATTCTTTAGCTTCAATTCTCACATTAGTTATTGCTACAGGTACAGAGATATCCTCACTTGGGTGATAGACTTTTGAAGTGATCACTCAGTAACTCGGCTATTACATCTGATTTTGTCACCTCAATACCATCAGCACCCACTAAAGTTATCCTTCCGAAGTCATTCTTCCTTTTACTTGCTACATAACGGAAGAACTCTTTGGTATTACCCATGATCTCTTTGGCTAAAGTCTTCTCATAATCTGATTTAGCTTTTCTTACTATGCTGGTAACCTTCCTAGCTTGAGCCTTGTACTGCTCATGGGTGTACTGATCACCTTTCTCCTTGTAAATTCTCCATAACATTTTCTTTTTTTGCAGATCAAGCTTGATACTACTGCTCATCCATCTAACGCCTGCCTTGTTTGACCTCCTGACCATGGGGACACAATCTGATATTGCTTTCCTCAGATACCCACTGATTTTATCCCATGCACTGCTAACATCTTTCCCCTGCAATATGTTCTGCAATGGGATGGCTGCAAGCTCACTCCGAAGCTTGTTATAATTGCCTAACCTGTAGTTCCATATATACCCCTTCTTAACAGAAAAATCCACAGATTTTGCAACCTCCCAAGTCAATACCACATGATCGCTTTCACCAATTGGAGGTAACGAGGACACCTTACTTATGCATATAACCTCTGAACCAATAACCAGGTCCAACATTCTCACACCATGTGTCCCTTCAGTTATGTGCTGTTTCAACTAATTATCTTGTAGAATGTATGAACTGCATTTCCTTTTTGCTACGTGATATTTCCTCCTTCCAACTGATATCACCATAATTAAAATCCCCCATAATAATCACTAAACCTGCACTCATTGCACTAATTTGCTGAAGCATGAATTCAATATCTCCTCCTGTACTCCCTGGCCTATAGCAGCATCCAACTATATATTTGGTTGCATTGGTCAGTATTTCGCACCAGACTGCCTCATGTGAATGAACTCTCATTCACATGTCTATCATCTTGATATACTACTTTCTTTGGCTGCAACACATCAGATATCATCAACAGTACTCCTCCCCCTGTTCTATCTTCTCTATCCTCCCTGAAAATACTGTACCCATCACATTCAATTCCAGTGACCACATCTTCTGCTGACAGCCAAGTTTCACTAATGACTACAACTTTTGGTGAGATTGCACTGACTAATGCCAAAAATTCTTCTCTCTTATTTCGAATGCTTCTTGCATTGGTATACAAAAATTGCAGATTCCCTCTAGATCTTGTACTGGCTTTAGAACTGATATATAAGTCACTAATTTCAGTAGTCCCATGCCAATTTTTATTCCCTCTCTTCTGCAATTTATTCTGCATATAAGGATCAATAAATATACAGTCAGTGCTAAAGTTTCTCTCTCTTACACTCAATCTTTTCAATATTAGTTTCCCTGCCCAATTGCTTCAACTTGTTCAGAAAACAGTAATTTCTTCAATCGCTTATGTCCTTCCATGTTCAGATGTAGTCCATCTCTAGCATACAACTGTCTTTTTCCTTCAAACACACTCCAAACATCAACAAATTCCAGACCTCTTTTTTTTTTGCACATTCTTGCAATCACATCATTCATTATCATTGCTCGTTTACTTAACTCGTAATTGTCAAAACAAGGCAACACACATCTATAGCAATTTATTCTCCCATTGACACTTTTCCTCTTCACAATATCTAACAATGTTCTTAAATCTTTTCCTACCCGATTTATACCACCACTCAGGTCATTTGTACCCACCATAACTATCATCTTGTCTGCTTCATGCCCTCTCTTTATTGCTAAAGTCACTCTTTCTATTGTCCCACCAGCCAAGCACTCCTCGTGCATACCACTCTCCATATCCTTAATCATAGAATCACCATATATCTTACCAATCTTAACTTCATTCAAGTCCACACAAGCGTCACTCATGGACTCATGTTCTACGCTATTCAGCATGACTCTCCCAGTTTCATTACTCAATGCTCTATTACTTACCCCCCCACTCTCATGACATCTCGTTCCTTCTAGGCCACTTGTGGTTTTATTTTGTTGACTCCCAATCCAATCACTCCCATACTATATACCAATACTCAAAGTAGAAAAAGCTATCAAAAGCCTGAAATGGGGAAAGGCAGTGGGAGTAGATGATATTCCACCAGAAATGCTCAAGTGTGGAGGTTTAAATGGCTTGCAGTTGCTGCACTGCATAGTTCAGAAGGCCTGGCAGAGGGCGGATTCCAGATGATTGGTGTAGAGCTCTCATAGTATCCACATACAAAAAAGGGAAATAAACTTAATATCTTAATAAAAAAATTAATTACAAAGGTATTTTCCTATTGAGTGTTCCTGGTAAGATTTATGTAAGTATACTTCAAAAACGATTGAGAAGGTTTGTAGAAGGGAAGTCTGGTGAAGAACAAGCTGGAATTCAGGCCAAATAGAGGCTGTCCGGATCAGATTTTCACTTTATGACAAATAGTTGAGAAATCATAGGAATATAACAAAGATCTGTATTTAAGTTTTGTAGATTTCCAAAATTCATATGACAAGGTGCCAAGAGAAAAGTTATTCAAAACACTACAGTTATATGGTGTCAATGGGGCATTATATCAAGCAATACTTAGTCTTTATTTGAGTTGTAAGTCAGTAGTTAGAACTGAAGGAAGTACAGGAAGGTGGTGTAATGTTAAATCTGGTGTCAGACAAGGATGTACATTATCCCCTCTGTTATTATCTATATGGATCACATTAGGAAGGAAAGCAGTATTAAACCTGATATTATAATTGGAGATGTTAATCTCAGATCTTTATGCAGATACTGCTATACTTTTAAATAAATCTAGTACAAGTCTGCAAGACTTCCTGACTAAATTGAATAACTGTTGTAATAAATTTGGTATGAAAATCAACAATAACAAGACAAAGACAATCAAAATAGGCAGAACCATTGAAAATATCAACTGCACTGTGAATGGACAACCTATAGAACAAATAAAACATTTCAGGACTCCCACAGATATCAGAATCCTGAGAAAGATTAGGGGCATGAAGAGATGGCATCAATGGCAATATCATATTAATAATGAGGATATTCAGAATGTACTTAAGATTGTTAGCATCCAGGAATGTGTTATAAGAGCTAATCTCAGATGGTATGGTCACTTAAACAGAATGGGAAAGGAAAGATTAGCAAAACAAGTGTTTTCTGCCAGGTTGGCAGGTAAAAGACCCAGAAAAAGATCAAGATTTAAGCAGATTGATACAGTAAAAGTGCCTTAGAAGACAGAAATGTAATATCTGATAATGTCTGAGTCTTGACTTAACAGATTGATTTGGAGAAAAATTGTTGATAGGAAGTTAGTAATGATGTAAGTTCTTCATGTAGCACTATCATAATATCCTAGATATCCCTTCAGGGTACATGTCAAGAATTTGATGACGACGACAATGAATATCATTAACAAATAAAGGTGCCCAAGAACTTAATGTATCCATTTGACCTATCAAGCTACTAATCTGCACAAATTCCAGATGTACCAATCCTTAAAATATTGTTCACATCTTCGCGCAGGTACAAGAAAAACCATCCTAAAAATTCTTGATGCTGTCCAGAGGGAGCAATTTGGCTGGTAAATGATCCCACTTCAGCCACTATCTCACATATAGTGGCTGAAGTGGTACGAAGGTAGTTCCAAAAGTTTCCGGCCTAACTTTTAGAGATGACCAAAAGAAAACAACTGTGTCACTTTCAACATAATCTCCCTTTACTTCAACACACTTTTGATTTCTTTGAATTAACATTTCTATGCCCTTGAAAAAATAGTCTGTATTTTTGTCTGCAAAATGGCCTAAAACTGCTTCTTTCATCTCATTGTCATCTGCAAAGTTTCTTTCTTGAAGGTTTTTCTTCAGTTTCAAGAAGAGGTAGTCACTGGGAACTACACATGTGCTGTAGGGTGGGTGTGTCGATCTCCTGGAGCTCTTTACTGCAGCCTTCACAACAATGGTCGTACGGCCTGGGATAATGTCGTGAAGCAAGCGAACACCATTACTCACCATTCCTCGTCTCTTCTCCTTTATGGCATCGTGCAGCTTGTGCAGGAGTGAAGCATAATATTCTGCATCCACAGTGGTATTCTTTTCCTTGAAGTCAATTAAGAATTCCCCAGCAATCCCAAAAGATTGTTGCCATCACTTCCATAGGCCAACCATCACAAGGATAAGCTTAAATGTTCTCTCTTCCTAGGCCAAACTGTTTTAGTCCATTCCTTCATGGTGGAATATGAAGAAGAAGCTTCCCCATAAACACATCCAATTGCTGTTTGATAGCACTTGGAGAAAATCCTTCTTTGATGAAAAAGTTTATGACAGCGCAGTACTCAATTCTTAACATTACATCCACTTAACATGCCAGATGTTAGTCAAACGAGCGCCTCCAACTGAATGACAGAGATAGAGTTGAAACTGGTACACTAACCTCCCCACAGATGGTGCTATTTGTCAAACATGGCATTTTAAAATTGAAGCGAATTTTGTATCTCAGGTTGGAAATTTTTGGAACCTACCTCGTGTTTCCATGGACAGTGCTCCAAGGGCACTCACTTAAAACATGTCCAGCAACTTTCCAACATCCCTTCACAGTCTAACTTTAAAAGCACCAAACATGCTTCTCTTATTCCTGTTTTACTTAATTTGGCTCAATTCTTTGGACAGCCTCCCACATAGTGATCTCCAACAATTACAACTTCTAGCTTTTCTAGAAGAATGTCAACAGGCTTCTCTATTTCCTGCTGTTGTCTACACCCTATACATAAATGTACTATAGGTTCTTCATCCTCTACAAGGGAAGTTTTTCCACTTGGTTATACTATAAATTAAAAATGCCAAGAAATTACATTCTTGGTTTAATTCTTTATCCAAGTGTAAGCAAACAAAGTTTGCACCTGAAGTATTTTTAGGACAGAGTAACTTGTATATAGAAGCTAATGACTTCACATCACTTACTTTAGTATCCCATAAAGCAAAGCACATATCCTGACAGGAACCTCCGTAGCACAGTAAGTATGGATGAAGCCCTTCGGTAGGAAAGACTTGGGTTTAACGTGAGGAACCTTTATCTGGTCTCTTTCAACTAAAGGTGAGTTAACCAGTCTCATACAGAAGTGGGTGGCTTTTTCATCCCTCAAAACAGGCAAACCGGTCCCGTGAACACACATGGCTACAGTCATAAAATATACTATGGCAAGGAAGGCAACGGGGAACCACCTTGCTCATAATCATCTCCCTAGTATGGTAGCATATAGCTATCCCCACCAGCCGTATGGCAAGGGAATAGGATAGGATATCCTTACGGATATGTATAATGCTATGCATTATGGGAAGGATCACCACCCAGACTTCCAACTACTATCTCTAATCCAGAGCATCTTAATAATAAGGTGTGACACCTTTTGGCTACTTGTATATGGAAAAATGACTTCTGCATTACTTCAACCTTGATATCACCTGGGTCTGGCTCCCACCGATGAGACCTCAACAAAGGTCAAAACCAGTCTGGGTAGTGATCCTTACCATAATACATGTCCGTAAGTATATGTGCTTTGCATTATGGGATACGAAGGCAAGTGATGTGATGTCATTAGCTTCTATATACGAGTTTCCCTGTCCTGAAAATACTTCAGGTGCAAACTTTGTTTGCTTACACTTGGATAAAGAATTAAACCAAGAATATAATTTCTTGGCATCTTTAATTTATACTCTACAAGGGACATGGGACACAATCTTTTTCCAATGCAAAGAATTTCATTTCTATCGCTTATAAAACTCTCAATTTTGAAATGTAAAATAATAATCAGACACTGAAAAAAAAAAAAGTTTTAAATGCCTCTCACTTCAAAATTGCCAGATGCACATATTACTAACCAATTAAGGTGATCAGCTAGTGAGATGGCTAAGGTATATGGTAAGAGAAAGAATTTCACAACCAAGATGCAGATCTTGTTCTGTTACTCATGCTGTGAGGCTTGGCAACATCTCAGAGAAACAATACCTTCAGGTTAATGGGTGAAGGCTATTTCTGAAACAACAGATTATAAACTCACATTAGATGAAATTAACAATTGTTACCTACAATCATTTAGCCAAAAAGTAGAAGCTTATAATGGATGCCACCATACACAGAGCAAAAATCTTTGATTATTGTATGCCTTGGTATGTGTGGTACAGGTTCAATGGATGACATGATCATTTGAGTTGATTTATATTAGCCATTTTTCATTGCATGTCAACAAGTGGCGCAAAAATAGTCTATTACAGAGATACAAATTCAGTGACAAGCAAACTGATAGTCTCTAATATTCAATGTCAGCTGAAAAATTATGGGGAACTCATCTATTACATTTGTATATCCTTCCCAGTTAATGCAAATGCAAACAAAATGGGATTTTTCATTCCTGGCGTATTTGCTAGAAACACACTCCATGTTAGCCTTCAGTATGTCTTCATTAATGAGTTAGTCATCCCTCAGTGAATCACTACTTCATCATAATAAAATTGGTTTAATCCTTTATCCAAGTGTGAGCAAACAAAATTTGCGCCTTTAAGTATCTTCAGGACTGGGGTAAGGTGGTACAACACCAGGGCAACTCATTGCAAAGGTGGAGCAAGCTACCAACACTCCTATCTCAGTATCTCCTATAACACAAAACACATTTCCTTGCAGATATGTCTAATGTTATGCATTAAGGGAAGGGCCACTACCCAGACTAGTTTCGACCTTTATTGAGGTCTCTTCAGTGGGAGCCAGGCCCAAGTGGAGATACCAGGCAGAAGCATTAGCAGGTCATTTCTACCTATAGGAGTTGCCAAATGGTGTGCCACCCTTTTTTAATAAATTACTCTGGATTTAGAGAAAGATGTTGAAAGTTTATTTTTCACTTGGTTAGAATAGGAGTGTTGGTAGCTTGCTCCACCTTTGCAATGAGTTGCCCTGGTGTTGTACCACCTTACCCCAGTCCTGAAGATACTTTCAGGCGCAAACTTTGTTTGCTCAAACTTGGATAAAGGATTAAACTAATTTTATTATATTCTAACCAAGTGAAAAATAAACTTTCAACACTACTTCAACAAGTGACTCAGTAACTAATGCAAAATTTCTGAGTTGTGCATTCGCTCTGTATCCTCTCCCAATGCCATGCATATTTTGCAAGTTGCTTGTGTACTGTCTGTGTGAAATTTAAGATTCAAAATGTAAACATTTTGAATGTTTATATTTGGAATTTTTACACTACATAAGACTTAAAAAAATTGCAATTAGAGTAGCCATTTTTTGCACTAGTTTACTGATCTCCACTTTACTCGCTACTAATTATTATTATGGGCTACTCCATGTAGTCCTTAAACTCATCAAGGGAAGCCCTTAACATCATGCCAAGAACTATCTAACATTCATGCAGTATCTATCATACTTTGCTTTAAACTCATTCACAGTCAGGGCACCCACAACTGACTGAAAACCTATTCCACTCATTCATTTACCACTTTCCAAGCAAAAAATCTGGTCCAAGGATAGCTCCTAGTTCTCTCACCACCAGACCTGTTATGAAAAATTTCCTCTGTATTAATCTTGTAAAAATCTATCAGTAATTCACATGTCTCAATCACATCATCCTTTTTCCACCTGTCAATCAATTTATGTAACCCAAAAAATCTTCAACCTATTCATTCCATAGACCTGTTACCATCTTGGTAACCTACCTCTAGATCATTTCCACCTCCTCATTTCTCAAGAAACCAAGATAACCTGATCTGAGTACAGTAATTCAAGATGAGGTCTTACCAGGGCTCTATAAAGAAGTGAAATAGCCTGCGTGTTTCTGTTCATCAGGGTTTTAGAAACCAAGTAATCCGATGAGCTGCTTAAGCCACTTTTATAATATACGCTCTATCCCCAAATCCTTGGCTTCAATTTCCTGGAGAACAGTTTGGTACATAGCTGGTAATTTTTCACACCAAAACATATAAGTTACACTTTGCCATATTAAAATTACATCCATTCTCTTTTGCCCAGACTGTCAGTCTATTGAAATCATCTTGCAAAATTTTAACATAATCTTTATTAACAATTGCTCTACCCAATTTTGCATCATTAGTAAACAACTGAATAATTCCTCTCAGATCATTTCCTATATCTTTAATGTACAAATTAAATAGTGATGGCTGAGGAACAGAGCCCTATGGCACACCACTAGTTCCAGGCCTTCTGCTGGGCACAAATGAATAAACTATTTTTTGATCTCTCTCCATCAACCATCCTTTTATCAGCTGACCCAGTGTCACTTATACTTTAGAAGCCACTGATAAATAAGTGCCTTTAACATTAAGTTCAACATAATTTTTATCAAAATCTTAACTCTACAAGAATTATACAAGATTTTTAGTTACCTACTGCTGAACCTTTTCATATCATTCCACCACATTGATCTACTAAGTCTACCAGTTAATGCAAATATTACCCATCCAATAATAAGCTTCTGCAGCAAAAAAAAAAAAACCTACATTATAACATCACTAATGTTCAAATAGCAATATAAGAATAACCCACAAATGAAACTCAAGGATATGCATATCTAACAGTCTTTGACAACTCTTCTATTTACAGCCACCCTAACCAACCTTGAGTTATAGTGGCCACTGAATTAGAACCCTTTATGCAGATATACATAAAGGTCACTCATGCAGCATATATGCAAAACACTTGGTCACTTGCATCACCACATATTCTAAGCAACTATTTAAGAATGCTGCTAGTCAATCATCATCAATATTATTGATCACAATGGAAAAACAAAGGATCTTTCAGAATTCAATAAAGGGCTTATTGTTGGTGCCCGTCTGTCTGGAGTTATGATTTTGAAAAAGCAGTGCTGATTAGTTTCTCAAAAGGTGAGATATCTGTGTTGTTTAATCAGTGGAAAAATAACCCACATTCTCTAAGATGTGCAACTATGGTCCTAAGGCAGTTTGTCAGGAATGATATCACTCTTGTACAGACAAACAGTTTGTGGCATTAAACAAAAGTTTCTAATTCAGTGGCTGGTATGCATACTATAACATGTGACGGCGTTTCTGTCAAACGACATCTCGTAAAATTCTGATATATTTCTCAGAACAGTCATCACCTTATCATAGAGTGCATATATTACTAAACCAAAATAGGAGAGGGGATGAAAATCAACAGTCACAGAAAAGAAAATAAGAATTCTTTATATTTGCAATCAATACACGGTAACGGTTATGACTATTAAAGTGATAGCTTACAGAGGCGAAGGAAATACCAAGATCTGTAACAGCCTTATATTACAATATACTACACTATTGGAATATTGTGGAAATATTTATTTTAATTACATAAAAAAAAAGAAAAGTTAACTCAAAATGTCTACGCCGATAATCATTATCGCCAATTATTGTGATCATCTCGAAAAAAGGTCAAACACTATATGGGAACGCTCCTTCAGCCGATTATCTAAATATCGTCATTATTGCTAAATACCATAATATATAAGGAAAGGTCGAAAACAGTATTAATGAAGTTCATCAAAAGACAGGCTAAACTTTCAGCATATCTTTATTTCATAAGCTGTTAAAAATAAGAGCATCGCAAAAGTTTCATTTTCGTGAAGGGTGGTACAACGCTTATTAAAACAAATCATACCTTCTGAAATATTACTTACCACACTTACATTACCGAAATCAAATCCAGTTATTAGTTCAGACATCAGACGAAAGAAGCGGAATGATTTAAAGAAAAATAAAATATATAAACTACTCAATACATAAATTATCTAAAAAAACTATAAAAACGAAATAACTAATATTATAATCATCAGAATTCCACAGTGCACTGTTAACAACGTCCTCTAGATTTACTTCAAATGACGAAACTTGACAAATGATACTGGCAAATCATAAATATGAAATGTGTGCAGTAAATGACGAAATTGTAATAAGCTTCCACAAGAAATATCTTAAATTCAAATTACAGTAGAATATCATTGTATTAACACTGTGTGTGTGCATCAGTTTTTGCGTTTTCCTCCCAATAGTAACCCTACCAGGAGGGAAATTTATTTCTACATGGTCCATTGCATATAATGCATATATTACATTACGCCCTTCGATTGGAATAGGCATAAGTTTGATTCTAGTCGCGACGGGGGAATCTTTATCTGGATGATTTTCAATCGAAGGTGAGTTAGCCGATCTCATACGGAAATAGCAGGGTTTTTTCTGCCCGAAACTGGGGTTTTTCATCCCTCATACAGACAAATCGGCCCTTCAGAACACACGCAATTTACAGACATAGAATACTAGTTGTAGTGGTGGTGGTGGTGGTGGGCGGTAGATGGCGTTGATGGAGATGATTCGTAGTAGAGGTTCGGTGCAGTGGTTGGGACAGTTGTAGGTGTCCTCCCGCGATGAGTCTTCGGACTCCTTGGAGGTGTCAGGAATAATAATAATAATAATAATAATAATAATAATAATAATAATAATAATAATAATAATAATAATAATAATAATTACATGTAGCTTACAAGTACTGATTAACATTTATATTTATATTTTTGTATCAATATTCATATTTAAATTTATATTTTTACATCTATATGAACATATTCCGACCTTTACATACATATTTATATTTTATATATACATATATTTACACTGTTAAGTGTAAATAGGGCTTAAAAACGGCCTGGCCTACTCCCTATACAGGAACGAAAAAAGGCGTTAGCTGATTATATATATATATATATTTTTTTTTTTTTTCACTATATAATTCAAATAATATCGGTAATTTATGTTACTTTACAACAAGTGGAAGTTTATCTTATCGGCAAAATTATTATTATTATTATTATTATTATTATTATTATTATTATTATTATTATTATTATTATTATTATTATTATTATTATTATTATTATTATTATTATATCACACCTCCAGGGAGTCACACCTCCAAAGACTCATCATTGAGGGAGGGCATCTACTCTACAGCTCTTTGTCTCTCTACTCCACCAACCTTCATCATCTAACACCAACGCCGTTTACCGCCGACTACCACACTAGTACTTTCACAGACAACCATCCATGCCCACAGGGGATTCGAATAGGCAGCCTTTTGGTTGGAGAGCAGATAGGCTAACCACTCAGCCAACCAGACTGGCTGGTTGGCATTGCACAAAAATTAAATCTGTGTAATACTTTTGGATAAGTATCTGTTTTGACACTGGCCAATTGTCTCCTGAAGTGATGAAGTGTAATATTAAAGGCATCCGTAAGGAATCCAATAGCTGTCACTCGTAAATTATGTATTCGACAATCAGGTGAAGCGTTCTTGAATAATGGACTGTCTGTTATATGCAATGAAAGAACAATCGAAGTTCCCTACAGTTTTGCTTCCATCAATGTATATATGGATATCGTCACTTTTATAGCTTCTATTGTCACTTTAAATTGTGAGGACAACAAGCGCATGATGGAAATTCCGGGGCATGGAATCTGCGTAGGTAGTGTCTTAGTTTTCCATGTTCCGTTAGCAGCGTGGATAAACCTGGAGAGTAGGAGAGTAGGCATGTTTTTTCGTCCAGAGTCTGCTTTTGATACTTGACAGGAATTCTTTTGTTGTTGATCCGTTTTTTGATGTTTCCATTCTTCTTTCAAAGTACCTTTGGTAATTTGTTTCTAGCAACTTCTTTAGCCAGCTGATCCCTTCCTCGTTTCATTTCTACCCCAGTATGCGGTATTTACCCAACAGTACTTGATTTTCCATTCCTCTAGAGTGAGATTCCGAACCAGATTGCTTGTCTGTTCTATATATATATATATATTTTTTTTTGTTATTTATAGTGCTTCTACTGTCACTGTAATATTGCCTTTTGATGAAAGGTGTTCAGTTCTATTTCCCGGAGATATGTAAGTGAAGGAACTATAGGAAGTGGTTCTGCTTGGTTGTGGGAACAGAGAGAGGATGCAGTCTAGAACAATGTTGTTGTACAGGCAAAGCCCACTTAACGCGATTAATTAATCCATCAATCAATGCGCGCTATTCGTAATTGCGTTAAGCGAATGCAATAAATAACACGAATAATTATAATTCATCCATCAGTTTTCGTAAATTTGAAAAAAAAAAAAAAATACAGTATAAGCTATATTAGAGGATAAATAATTAACGTTAATAAAAATCAATTGTTTAAATTTTTATGTAATGTCTAAACATTTGATTGAACTACTTTATTACGAAAACATTTAGTAAAGATGTTTGAATCATGCTCGACTTTTTATCTTGTCATGCAATTTGGGACAACTGGCGATCGCTTTATTAAGATTTTGGCGGACTTCGAAGCTTAGTTCTATATCAGAAACAGCATCAAACAAAATTTCCTTACCATACTCAATGTGATTGAAAACTAGCTCAAGTTCTTTTGCAGTTAGCTTCTTAGTCGTAACATGCTCTTCTTGTTTTCAATCTACCTTCTTCTTCACATGCACGCTGTTCTTCTACTTAGAGATCATTCTCACTTTAATGTTTTGAATGGGAATCGAGCAAGTTTCTCACATCTTCATTATCCAGTTCATTAAATCCAAGTTATTTTCCGATTGTGATGATTTCTTCAATAATGTTAGATCTTGGATTTTGCGCACGAAAAACTAACATAGGCTTGAGTTTAAAGTCGCCTTCTGCATTGCCTCCTAATAAAAGCGTAAGGCGAATTTTAGATACTTTGTACCAGGTTGAGATGCTTCCGTTTTAGCTAGGAAAGTTTTTGTGAGCATACGCTTACAAAAGAGACCAATTTCGTCGACGTTAAATATTTGCCGATAGTCATAATCACCCTCCTGAATTATCGTTTGCAATTCTTCAGGAAACGTAGCTGCAGAATCTTTTAGCATTAGCAGATTCCCCAGATATTCTTACGTTATGAGGAATGTGAAAGCTTTACTAAATAAAGCTTTCACATTCCTGTGAAATTCACATTCTCACATGAAATCTAGTCTCTTTCAATGAGGTCAAAATATCAAAATATCAGGCTTTTGCCTGAATATTCCCTGTACTAAGAGTTATTCTTTTTTTTTTTTTTTTTGGTTCTAATCCTCAATCCATAATGGGTAGAAGACGCTCCATCTCGATCATTAAATAGCTTCTATTTCGGGTGATCTGCATGCTTAAAGAAGCAGTAGCAACTTTTCCTTATTCTTTGCTCTTATTTAAAACAACTGTAGACACTCTGTGATACAATGATTTTGCATTACTAGCATCACTTTCATGACTCTTTATGACTTGCAGTTTTTCCGCTCGCTGCAGATTGGCAATAAAAAATTTCCTGTAACTTAAAAAAATCGTGTTAACTCATTAATCACTAGCTTAAAGGGGACATTTAATTCAATCGTGATAACTTATTATCACGCATATCGAATTCGCGTTGCGCGAGGCTTTCCTGTATAATGGGTTGTCTGTTATATGCAGTGAAAGAACAACCGACGTTCCCTTCGGTTTTGCTTCCGTCAGTGTATATATATGGAAATCGTCACTTTCAGAGCTTTCCCTCTCCTTAATATATATTCTATTTTGCTGGTGAGGCCACGCACTGTAGTGAAATGAACGTTCGTAGCAATTTGGATTGTTGGCATATTCGTTATATCTTCCGGAAGTGATTTCATAGATAAGAGAGAATTCTCGCATTTTCAAGCAGATCTGTGTTAGACCAGCAAAAACGCAAGTTGCCTCGAAGGATAGTGTCCAGTATCCCTGAATTATACGTATGGATAAAGGCGTTGAACTCTGCTTAACTTCGATTGGTTTTTCTTTGATTTTAATGCATCTTTATAGGCAGGAGCAGCATAAGATATTAATGGTAGTATAACTCCGGTATGCATTGTTTTCAGCGCTCGTTGGCCTAATCCCCACTTAATCGATGCAGACTTAGAAGATTTACTTTTGCAAGCTCTTTTCGGCTACATATGAGATGTGATTGTTGGAACAAAATTTTTAATCTCTTATTACTAATACGTGTTTTAGCTTATTGTCTACCTCGATAACCTCCCTGTTTAGGAAGATTGTTAAAGGTTGTTTTGATTTGTTACGTGAGATGTGAAGTACTTTAGACTTGGTGCCATGGAAGGAAACTTTCTTCTGGCGGGCCCACTTTGCAATTTTAAAGAGTTCTTCGTTGGCCGTTAATTCTAACTGTAAGCCATTGCCTCCACGAATCATTAACATCGGCAAGAGCTTATGACATTTGTGTCAGTAGTGAAGGGAAGTCTTAATAGCGAGTCGTACTGGATTTTCCATAAACCTAGTCCACAGCAAGATCCTTGCGGTCAGCTTCGTTTGAATTCATTCATTACAGCTGTGATTTTTATTGTGATGGTTGCTCTTCTGTTTGTAAAATAATATTTTTAAGGTAGAATAGATTTGGGGATTTTAAATCATTTCATTGATTCATTAGGGTTGGCCACCAACACGTAGCATAAGGCTCCTTATATATCGAGTGAGATCAGTAGTACATCTTTTTTTTTTTTTTTTGCTGTAGACCAGGGGTCTCCAAATTTTCGGATAGTGCGGGCCGTATTAAAAATTTCAATGAAGCACACGGGCCACTAAGCTATACTGCGTATTTAGAATTTTAAGATGATTTCCAGATTCACAAGGAACGCTGTGCATTTGATCCTTTACATATAATCCTATAAAAATAAACAAACCCAGCTTTAAAAGCGTGGGTAGGAAACGGGTTCAAGATAAGTAAATACAATTAATACTTGAAAAAAGATAATTTTATGAAGAAAATATCTATTTTTTTACAATGTCAATGGGTAACTTGGCAATGCTTTTCCTTGATCAGCTTGTCAATGTTGGAAGTCGCTGTGCGCAGAGTATTCTCCAGATGTTGGTCCGTAATCTGAGTTCTTATCTTGGACTTAACATGCTTCATTCTGGAGAAGAACTGCTCACATATGTGCTTCCTAACAAAGCGCACATTTTGAAAGCATGCCGACGAAGATTAGGGAATGCATTATCAGAAATGTAGTCTTTGTAAAATGTAAGTAAGGGCACATTGAATAATTTTTCTCTCAAAGAAGAGTTGGTTTGGAATTCAAGCAGCTCCATTTGCTGAGCCTGACATTTCGGGAGCATTGACACTGAATGGCATTGAAAATAAATCGAAAGAAGATTGTTGGTTACGAAAATCACTAAATCTCTCTTCGAACTCACTTCGCAACACGACTAATTTTGTAGCGTATCAAGAGACGAACAGTTGAACTCAGAGAGAAGATGAAAATTAGTAATTTTTTTTTTTTGCGAAATGTGCCTCCCCTAGTTTGAGCTTGCATACAAACGTTTTGATGTGATCAAACAGAGTCTGCACCACTTGATTTGTGCACCACTTTAGATTGTAGCCGCGTATTTTGGTCATTCAGATGTAACAAGATATCGGTAACAATTGACACAACCTCGATTCGAAGATATAATTTCGATTCGAAGTGTCATCCACTTCGTATCGTTGAATTGCGCAATCGGCTACCACTTTGGTTTGCACGAACTGCTGTATTTCGCTCCTTAAGTCAAAGACGCTTTTAAGAACCTTCCCCTCTGCTCAAATAAGGCACATCACTATAATAAACCACATCGCCGTGATCCGCTTCGCACTCTTGGGTCAAAAAGTCTTGGAAATGAAGATGATTCAATCCTCTTGCCCTAATAATAACTTTCATGACATTCTCAAATCCAATAGTTTTCGCGCACAAATTCTCCGGGTGAATTAAACAGTGGTAAAGGACGAAATCGTTTCCTTCTAGTTCCGGTTCTTTCCTTAGCAGCGCAACAAACCCTTTGTTCTTTCCCACCATCAATTACCACACCCTCGGGATTGTTTAAGTTGAAGTCTAAAGGATGGAGCTTTTTCTGGGATGCTTCAAGAATATTAGTGCCTTTCGTCGTTCCCTTTATAGGTATGAGAGCTAACAGTTCTTCTGTCACAGTGAATTGTTATTCAATGCCACGGACAAAGATAGCCAGTTGTGCTGTATCCTTGACATCTGTGATCTCATCTAAAGCAAGTGAACTTGATAAATTCGTGCGACCATTTTTTTTAAGTTCCTTCAATATCAGTGGCAAATTCTTCGACACGTCGTGCTACAGTTACCCCAGACAAATTCAGTTTTTTAAACACTTCCTTATTATTTGGGCACAGAATTTTACCAGCAATGATGAGACACTCTTACCCAAACTCGCCATCCTAGAAGGCTTTTGATTTTTTAGCACTTTTTTTCAGCTATTACTTAAATTACTTTGACACGCGCTTGGCTTTCTTCAATCTGCTTTTTAAACGTACCCTGGTGGCATTTTAAATCAATTTGGAGACGGTTCACTATGTCCGCACGAAGCTCCCCTTGAAGGTGATCGAATTGAACGCATGCTTTGTCTCACAGTGTCGATTTATATTGCATTCTTTTGATACTGACACTGACTAACGACAAATTAAAAACACTGACTTATCGTCGATTGGCACAAAAAAGTATAAATTGGTCCACTTTTCATTAAAAACCCAACAAGAATCACTTGATTTACGCTTCTTACTCTTAGACGCCATAGTGATGAAGGTGGACCCAAAACATGATCCAAATTGGCTGTGTAACGGTTATTATCCACTTAACATCTCACATTAATGAAAAAAGTCTGGCAATATAAAACCACAATAGGCAATGGATGAGATGACGAACCTGAGTGCGCTTATACACGAATATCGCACTGATCACGACTAACTGCGGATGAGAACCTCTTGTATTTATATGAAAGTAATGAAGTATCGAGAACCTTCGAGATGTATCTGGAAGGCACTAGACAGCGCACTCAAATGAAATACTGCTTCAGCCATCTACCTGCGACGTTAGTAATAGAACTTAAGTACTGCTTGGTGCTGGTAGATGGCTGAAGAAGCATGTCTATTTATTGTTATAGGATTTTAAGTAAAGTATCAAATGCACAGCGTTCCTTGTGAATTTGGAAAGCATTTTACAATTCTATACACCGCAGTATAGCTGAGTGGCCTGTGGCTTTTTTTGAAATTATTTTTTATATAATCACGTTTCAATGTTAAGTAGTTAATTTTTTCAAAATGGCGCGGGCCATGGCACCGCTGGTCACAATTGGCTCGAGGGCCATGCGTTCAAGACCCCTGCTTTAAAATGATGCTTCGAGATTAAGCATGTAAATTCTCTTTTTAATGCTTTTACTAATATCTTTAGATTGGTTTTATTAGTGAAATACTTGATCTTAATGCGATTTTTTGTGTTCGGTATTCCGTTTAAAGTTTCGATACCGATGTTAAAACTTAATATGCGATGATCAGAACAGCTTTCCTCTTTCTCACATCTCCATTCAGAAACCCGGAGTAAATTAGCGTTGGTTGATATTGTCAGATCAATGAAGCTGTTTCATCAGATATTGTCAGGTGCTGGAATGTAGGGAATTGATCATAAGAGCTCTTCTAGAATTTACCTATAGTGTTTTCGCGCTTGTGAAAATATTTTAAATCTTACGAAAATCTTTAGAAAATATTTTATAATTAGTTGGAAAACCACATATTTTGTTTTTGTTATTGATGTTGTTGGGAGGCTTGTATTAATGCTAGTAATATATTATTTTTCTACTTATGAGTTCTGCTAAGTTATTTACAGCCTTAATAGACCTTTGAATATTTATTTAAAGACATTCCAAGGAATCAGTGCTGTTTCTGCTAAATTTATTATTGCTTTCCATAATCGACGTTTCGAATTTTGATCTCTCTCTCTCTCTAGTAGTTGTATGTCGGGCAGTCTTTGCTTAGTGCCATGTGTTTGCTGGCGTTTTAGGTTTTGGCATGCTTGTTATGATTTTGGCAGTTTATGTAGTTAATCTCGGACTTATTTCGTCGGCACTCTCTGAACTTATGTTCTTTAGAGCAGTATGGACAGATGTTTTTCCTCCTACAGTCTCGCATATGATGATGAAATTTATTGCAGTTAAAGCAGATCAGAACGTTTTCGCAGTCGGAACAATGGCATAATCTCATTTCGTAATTTTGACACAGGTGATAAGCAATTTGGTCTTCACAATTGATTGGCTTCAATAATTGAGTTTTTCTTGTTCATTTTTTTATTTATTTGTCATGATGAATTTGTGTGTCATCTTGATATCGCTACTAAAGAGTTCTTCGTTCTGCATGCGAATTGAGTTAATTGCATTGTTCGTATCAATTTCAATGAGAACATCCTATATATCTAGCCTTGAAAGATTTCTTACTTGGTTTTACTACTAACGTGGCTTTGCATTCCTTAGAGGTTTCGTTATGTAGCAAGTCTATGTTGTTCTTTTCTTTGGATTGAATCAATCCTGCTTTGTTATTAATACTTTTCATTTTTGTAATTCCGATTTTGGTTTTTCTTGGGTCTATTTTTATTTTATGATAGTATTCGTTTCTTTGCTGTTTAATTGAGCTATCAGTTTCACTATTAATTTTAACAAGGATTGTTATAAATTAATAGTGAAAGTTGTTTCTTCAGAGAATTGTTTCTTGTTACATTTGTACCTCACAGTGGCAGCAGTAGGGAAGGGGGGGGGGGGTTAAGTCCTTGCTATACCAGTAAACACTATTATGAGCAGGATGTTGTCTATAAGGGTGGCTGAATAACAGATTCATCTGATCAGTAGTATTCGGTCCATAAAGATAGAATAAAATTCTCTCATACCCGCTTAGAAATGTGATACTATGCAGAAAATTACTCACTGTCAGAAAGAGCACTCTGCAAGCGGTAACAGTCGATACATCCAATTTCCTGTTCGATACCTACAAAATCAAGGTAAAAAATAGGAGCGATCCCAGGCACGTCCGAGCATGTTCGTGTGTGTGTGTGTGTGTGTGTGTGTGTGTGTGTGTGTGTGTGTGTGTGTGTGTGTGTGTGTGTGTGTGTGTGTGTGTGTGTGTGTGTGTGTGTGTGTGTGTGTGTGTGTGTGTGTGTGTGTGTGTGTGTGTGTGTGTGTGTGTGTGTGTGTGTGTGTGTGTGTGTGTGTGTGTGTGTGTGTGTGTGTGTGTGTGTGTGTGTGTGTGTGTGTGTGTGTGTGTGTGTGTGTGTGTGTGTGTGTGTGTGTGTGTGTGTGTGTGTGTGTGTGTGTCATGAAGAGTCAACCGATGCACAATTTCTAGTTGCATAATGATGCTGATGTAGTCGTTTTATTAAGGCCTTCCAATCAGTTTAAAAAGAAGCAGTGAATTATATAATACGCAACCAGAAATGTTTCTGGTGACTACAAAACGAAATATAGGATTAGCATACTTACAGGTCATTTTTCAACTCAGAAGAGACTGACAATTAATGTATTCACAATCAAACCAATACAGACCTCTGTACCGAGAGTATAGCGTTATAAATGGAAATATTATAGCTAGAAATGCCCCAAAATAAACTTTGCTCTTTCATTTACTTTCTTATTATTCACTCATTAAAATAGCAAACCACATGCAATCTCTCATGGATGAGATACTATAAGCAAAGTGCTAGACTAAGTAACTAATGTGATTTGGTGTTGAGTGATTCGCTCGTGATACTTGTTGCTATAGAGTAGTTAATAGTTAAGATGAAATGATATATAGAGGTAAGCGTTCTATGCTGTATATAATGGTTGGGACTTCGAATGATATAATTAGAGGTAAGCATTCTATGCTGTATATAATGGTTGGGACTTCCGAATGATGTATTTGGCGGTAAACTTTCTTCCTTTTGTCTATTTTTGTGATTACACATTGCTTAGCTCGTAGACTCTTGCGTGAGTCTGAGGGATTTGTCAATAGACCACTCTCCTAGATCGTCAGGAATAAGATATCGGAATCTTCCCGCATTGTACACAAGGATGGAGAATGTAAAAGATATCAAGGATGCCATTCAACATCTAAACAAAGATATGTCACTTAACATTCTCAAATTCATTCTAAAGAAATTTGAAACGGATTATCTGGTTGCTTGAATCTCTTCACTCAAGTAAATGACACTGAAGATGATGATTTCAACATCGAAGAGGACATTACACCTATTCCACCTACAAAGACTCCCTGACAGTTCGATTGTTCACAGGAGGAACAATCTAATAAAAGACGCAGAACATCGGAAGGTGGAATGCAAGATGATGTAACAACTCACCAAAATCAGGTCATCCAAGATAGAAAAGAAAAGGTCCCTCTAGTTATCCTTCGAGATAAAGATAAATGGACCTCAGTCTCAAGATCCTTAGGAGAACAAAACATCAATTTCTCCTGGGCAATAAATACTGAAGAGGGTGTTTAAAATTCACCTTACCGCTGTCACAGATTATCGCATGATGACGAAAATGCTGGACAACTCTACATTGCCCTTCCACCCCTTTGCGCTAGCAAGCGTGAAGAACTTAAAAGTAGATCTAAGAGGAGTGGCTGAGGGCATCACAGCTGACCTCATCAATCAAGGATTGACCCCAATCAAAGTCAGTAGAATGTTTAGGTCAGATAAAACACCAATGCCACTGGTGTTGGTCGAAATCTCCAACACACAAAAAATAATCTATGAAGTTACCGACATTTGTAAGCTTAAAATAAAACCGAACCTCTAAGGAAGAAGGCATCGGCAGGGCAGTGCCACATATGACAGAGGTTCGGGCATACCCAAAAACTGTGTAGAGCTGCCTACAAATGCCTAAAATATGGTGAGGGTCACAAAACAACTCCTGCACCAAGCCCAGATCAACTGTGCCAATTGTAGAGGACCACATCCCTCTAATTACAAGGGATGCGTTTTCCATCCAAAAAACCGTGGATCAACAAAAACGAACCACACTCCTCCAATGACACAAACAACGAAACAGGTCGCCCTCCAAATCATAATACCTCACATTCGGCAACACAGGAAAGCACTCGATCTTCATCCATGTCCAAATCATATGCGGAAGCGGTAAGAACCCAGACTCCTTCGCAAGAACGAACAAGCTCTAATATCTCACATCAGCTTTAACCTCATCACTTGCAACAATGCTGCATGAATTCAGCAAAGCAAGCACCTCACCATCTTCCAGAAAGAGATTCTATGTAGAAATCCAATCCATATTAACAGCTCTCTATAATGTTTAAAAAATTTAAATCAAATTCTCTCATGATAACAGCATGGAATGCCAATGGCTTAACAAATAAAATTCTCGAGCTGCAAGAATTCGCAAAAAGATACAATCCAGACATAATTTTGATCAGTGAATCCCACCTCAGACCATCAAACAACCCAAAACTAAGAGGTTATATTTTATATAGGACAGACAGACTTAATAATTTTATTAAGTCTGTCTGTCTTTGATTTTATAAACCAAATTCTGTCATGATAACAGCATGCAATGCCAATGGCTTAACAAATAAAATTCTCGAGCTGCAAGAATTCGCAAAAAAGATACAATCCAGATATAATCTTGATCAGACCTCAGATCATTAAAAATTATTTGAGCCACAACTCGCTGCCCAACCCCCCCTCCCCCAAACACTAAACCTTGAGGTGACAGGTGTGGATGTGCACACTAATAACGCAGGCAAACTCAAAATCTATGCAGCGTACAATCCTCCCAGCATTCCACTATTGACAGCAGACTTAGACTCCATCCTCGGCTACACGGATTCCATAATTATAACAGGAGACCTAAACTCGAAACATACGGCCTGGTTCAGTTCGTCAATCAACTCTAAAGGCCGTTCCTTATTCCACTATACGTTACTCAACTCATCAATAGTAGCTGGACCCACTGATCCCACCCATTACAGCCCATCAGGAAGTTCTCATGTATTATACATAGTTATCCTCAGAAACATCAAATATCAATACCAGCTGGAGACATTAGAAGAGCTTAACTCAGATCATAATCCCATCCTGCTCAGATTAGGACTTCAAGATCAGCTCCCTCCATCATTCTTTCTTACCATGGGACAAGCTCTCTAAGGTTCTCCCAGTCCACATCGGTCCACCCCTGTCATTCGTAAAAAAGAAGAAATAGATGTAAGCAATTTAACACAGCAATAGCATCAGTCACTCAAACCACTGTTCTTCCATGCTCCCAAATGGATCCCAGAAGAGATAAAGGACCTGATTAGGGCCAAAAATAAAGCAAGAAAGCGATATCACAACACCAGAGTCCTGCAGGGCAAAACAACCTTAAACAACCTGAACAGACAGGTTCGAGAAATCCTCCAGATGGACAGGAATTCCAAATGGGAATCCAAACCAGAAGATAATTCCGTGTGGAATTTTGTAAAATCTCTATGTACCAAAAAACAACCACTTCCCCCTTTAAAGACCAATCTTGGAATTGCACACTCAGATGAAGAAAAAGTAGAAGACCTAAATGACAATCTGGAAAATCAATGCAGCCCATCTTACGTAAACTTATATGTCAATCTTATTTACAAAGTTCATCGTAAAGTTAGAAATGCACTAAGAGAGCCTAAGGATTATTCAGAAACCATCACCCCCACATCTCCAACAGAAATAATAAATATTATTTCTCATCTGAAGAATAAAAAGGCCCCCGGCCCTGACGGCATTACCAATAGAATAATAAAGCTATTCCCACGGAAAGCCATAATTCATCTAGTTAATATTACCAATTCCATTTTAAGGTTCCAGTACTTTCCCACAGATTGGAAAATCGCAGACATTATACCTCTGAAAAAGCCTGGTAATAACCCGCAACTTCCCCAAAGCTTCAGGTCCATCAGTCTTCTTTCCTGTCTTGGAAAAGTAATAGAAAAGGTCACCTATCAAGACTACAATCAGCAGTGGACAAACAGAAAATAATACCAAATGAGCAATTTGGGTTTCGCAAAGCTCACAACATGGTGCAACAAATTCATCGACTAACAGAACATATCACACTTATCACTCATGGTTTTAACTGCCACCTTCACACTGCTGCTGTATTTTTGGATGTTGTCAAGGCCTTTGATAAGGTCTGGCATCAAGGCCTTATTTTCAAACTAATTGAAAACAATATCCCGATTAAACTAGTGAAACTCATATGTTCATATATTAATGAAAGATACATGCAAGTTAAACTCAACGGAATTGTGTCACCAAGGCGCAAAATCTTGGTGGGAGTAACTCAGGGTTCTCTCCTGGCCCCGAAACTTTTCAAAACTTACATGGCAGATATTCCTCTCAATTCAAGAACAACTACTACGGCCCTTTATGCCGACGACACCGCTATTCCAGCTAGATCGCTAAGCCCTCGCCTAGCAATCACTAGACTCCAAGGAAGAATCAATGAGCTAGCAAACTGTTTCACCAACTGGATGATTGAAGTGAACCCCCTCTATAGCTCAGTCATGCTGTTTTCAAGAAGAAAAGTCTGTAATAAAGAAGACATCCTGCTCTCTGGTCATAAGATCCCATGGCAATCAGAGACCAAATATCTTGGGGTATTAATGGATAAGAAACTCCTTTTTAACAAGCACATCAATCTCATTAGCTCCAAATCTTCCAAAGTAATAGCACAGCTCTACCCATTGATCAACCGCAAGAGCAAATTGAACCTACATAATAAATTGCTTCTTTACCGGATGGTAATACGTCCAGTCATTACCTACACCTCACCAGCATGGAGTCACACTTCAAGATCAAACATTTCGAAATTACAGAGAATTCAAATCAAATGCATTAGTAAAATTCTGGATGCATCATGGTTCATCAGAAATTCACAGATTCACCGAGAAACCGGCATTCCATACATTTCTTCCTTTCTTCGTATTCTTGCAGAAAAATTCTTCGTGAAGTCAAGTTCACATTCAAACCCACTAATCGTACAAGCTGTCAGTTACAATGAGACTGATTACTACAAACACAAAAGACCGAAGGCTATTCTTCTCTCAACTGATCATAGCTAACACAACTGCCCTTAGAGGGCGAGCTTAACTGCTCACAAACCTCCGATTCCCAAACAACTCTCATTACAGATAAAGGGGAATATGAAAAGCACTAGTGCTTCACCCATCCTGTCAATAATGTTAATGGTAAGTAACTAATGTACAACAAGCGAATTCAAGTACTAGAAGTAGTTGAATTCAAGTTTGTCAAGCAGAAAACACCACCAACGGTACACCTATCAGATCTTCGTTAGTATTTAGGAAATACGATATGGGTTACTGAAAAGTCATCTGAGATTATTGTATTCTGAATTGTCATATTGCAGAACAAAAATAAGCCATAGAGAGCAATTGCAAGCATATGTGTACATTATAAAAATAAGTAGTAGTACAGATATAGAACTGTGATGAACCGACTAATTCGGCATGTCATATATATCTTTTCTTTCTTTTTTTTTTGGTAAACAACTGCTAGGCTTAATACAGCCAAATAATATCACTAAATATATTTGGTTTCTGCTATATCGTCAAAGAAAAAGACCACTCTTTTCATGCTTCTCCACATACCAATTATACTGCTATTGTTATTATTATTATTATTATTATTATTATTATTATTATTATTATTATTATTATTATTATTATGATTATCATCACATGACACTTCCAAGGACTCATTGAAGGAGGTCACCTACTCCATAATTCTCCGCCTCTACCAATGTGTGGACAATGGAAAAACAAACAGTACTTTACTAGGAACAGCATGGTTTTACTAAAGGGATGTCATGTCTAAGCGATTTCCTCCATTTTCATGATAATGTTACAACTGAGTTGAATAAAGGGAATGGTTACATAGGATACTGTTGGACTTTACAACGGCATTTGATAGGATACCAGATGAAAGGCTGTTGCATAAACTAGAGAATATGGGAGTGGAATATAAACTTCCTCTGCAAAAGGTCGTATATGAAAGACATGAATATTCCAGATTTAATGTGACCACTGGTGTGCACCAAGAAGACTTGGGCCCTTGTTATTTAATCTATATATTAATATTATTGGAAATGGGCTGAGATCTTAAGTTGTTTGCTTTGCTGGTGATTCAAAGATAGGGAGTGCAATCAGAAATGCTACAGACTGACAAGCGCCACTTCCACTGAGCTTCAACAAGCCGTCGATAACCAACGACAGAAGATGTGACCATCTTGACAGTCATACCAATATTGCCAAATCTAGAAGTATCATGAAGCGTTGAAAATTCCCGAAGGAATTTTCAACGCTTTATGTTGAAAATGGGAGAAGAAAATCACAAAACAGCAGGAACTACCTGAGAATATAGTTTCCCTGTTGTAGATGATTCGAAGTTACATGGAAATGCAAATCGAAAGTGTAAGCTTATACTATAAGGAAAACAGCAATGGCTTTCAACAGGAAGCAACCAAGAAGCACAGCCAGTATGAGTAAGTGATGAACAGTCAATGAAGAAAATAACAGTAATGAAAGAGGAGTATAATAAGGCAAATGCAGATGAGCCCATTTCTACTCCATTACTTGAAAATAGGCAACAGATCATACGAGAATGCTTAATTATGTTTACTCAGGAACTATTTAAAAAACAGGCTGTAGATTTTACCAAAACCTTTAAAGAATACGACGAGTTTATGCAGTTTAATCATAATTCTGTACACATAGCTGCCGACCGTCAGAGAAAATGAAAATAGCGTAAAATTGCTCAACGAAAGAGTGTAATTTAATTAGACAAAATGCGAAACAGCAGCATGACTGAATTCTGTAAATATGTATAAATAGCATAAAAACGAACTCACCATACAACTTTGAAAAACTGCATCAACTGTATGATGAGATGAAGCGACACAGTAGTCGAATTAAACTTGCTGCACTGAATTAAAATATATTCAACCCATTCATCAAATACTTCAAAAAATAAAGAAGGGAAGAAGGAGAGTAGAGGTTTTTCCTGACCACCTCCCATCGTAGTGCGACTAATCAACAACCATACAAAAGCGAGCAGGATAACTGAGTAAATAAATAAAAAAAGTCTGTGTAGCTCAGTAGAAGTAGAGCTACACAGACTACTAAATCCGAATCCACCTGTCTGACTCTTTACTACCATATTACCGAGAAATTTTCTACTACACAAAGAAGCTGTAAAAACAAAACACTACTAGTTTCGACTGGCAAGAGAGGCAAAACAGTCCTATAAAAGACGAAAGATGCTAAGCCCATTTAAATAAAATCCTTCGAAGATTTGAAGAGGATGCCATATTACTTGGTAAAAGGATCGCTAATGCTTCTTAAAAAAAGGGAACAACATAATAACTGCAATATTAACGCAGGTCTAATCATTCTTAAATAAGATAGCTGTCACGTCCTAAACCCAGTAACTGACTGTAATCAACGGACTTTCCAAAGAAATTAACTGATCATTCTGTCCAGTTTCTTTGCAACATCAGGAGTTTTAAATAATACTAGCATACTCACCAAGGTTATCTGAAGGAAACTAAATTCAGTATAATTATTTACTATTAGCAAAAGTATACACGAAAAACGACAAAGTGAGCACTTATCAATACTAAACTCACAACCACATAAGCACTGCAGACAAACAAAACGAAACTTGGAATAATAATATTCAGTAAACAAAAAATTGGAAGAAAAATAAATAAAATATAAATTAGCATATGAGGAAAATTTATACATTTAAGTAAATTATACCAAATGAGAATTTTTGATATCTAATGCTTCCAACAATCCAGCAAATTTAAATCCCATAAAATTTCTTGATGAATAAATATATGGCTTTCTACCACAGAGAAAGTCATAAAGAATACCTGATAGGTGACATAAATATAAACATTACGAACAAAAATTCCAACACTATACCTATACCTAGATGAATTACCACATCACTATACTTAGAACTTATACATATTACTTAGAAAACGAAGTAATAGGTGTAAGTTTAAAATGGCGCCAAACACGCTCAAGAAACGTAATGCTAAGAAGAGCAGCGCAGTCGAGAACAAGAAGGCTAGTGCTGCTAACGAGGTTATTGGAAATATGGACGAAGTTATTGAAAATGAATTAACCCCTAAAATATCAGAATTAAAGCAGATCATCGTGGAAGCGACGGGAGAATGAAAACGTTGATGGGCGTTTAAATGAAATAGGGAGGAAAAGAAAATTAAGCAGTAAAATCAGAAACAACAAAGCACGGAAAAAGATAAGTGACGTTGTTTGTAAAAAGAAGGATGTTATTTGGCATGATGACTTTACAATAAAACATATTAATGAGGGTGTTATAACTTTGAGTTTTTTTCCCGGAGCGAAATTTAAGAAGCACATATAAAGGAAGCAATTCAAAAACAGAAAAGAAAAGTGAACGAGATCGTAATTGTAGTAGGTACTCACCACTTCACGAACGATGAGTTCAGTATGAAAGAGGACATGACAGAATCGTTGGAAGAGGCGATAGTGAAGAGTTATAAAGTGAAAATCGTCAGTATACTACCACGATATGATAAAAATGAATTAAGAAGAAAGGCTATGATGGCAAACGATTCGGTGTGTTGGCTGTGTAGTAGGAATGGATACGAGTTTTTTTATGTGTGGACTGAGAGGGATGGTCTACACCTGAATGCATTTGCTATAAGGAGTTTTGATAAAGTAATAACTGGTACGACACACCTAACGCAGAGAGTCAGAGAAACTAAATTAAATAGGGAGGAATGATGGGAATGCAAATGTAAGAGAGTAACAATGTTATGTAACTGTGGTAATGACAGGAACGACCTTTATCATGGAAATGATGACGAGGAGAAAACGATTTCGACTTTGTGTTTGCCTGGTTCGGACACATGAAACGTGTGCAGTCCTCTATATGTATAAGCCACTAGAGAAGAATAGATATCTGCAAGTTGTCTAACTCTGCCATGCAATCTGCAGACTAGTCTATACAAAAGTATATGTGTACAAAGAACAAAGGGGATAGAGTTGGTTTCCTTAGTCAATATGTTGAGACCTTAGGTTGCAGGCATTAGTGAGGCCTGGCTATCAGAATCAGACATAGTAACTGGTATAGAGTTTAAAGGGTACAGTATTTTTAGAAATAATAGAGAGGATAGGAGAGAAGGGGCATGCTGCTAATGATATAGGATGAGTTGAATCCAATTTCAGTTGATAGCCATGATTTTTATACTAATACTAAGAGTATTTCACACCGAAGTGAGTTTGAAGCCATTTGGTGTGAGGTGGAACATAAGATCAAATACATAGTGGAGTGTTGTTACAGACCTGGTGGTTCGGTTGCTAGTGATGAAGAAATACATTATTGAATAGAAAACATGAGCGCAAAAGAGTAATCATAATTGCGAACGGTAATTATCAAAATATTGATTGGTTAGTCGTACAATTTCATGAGAAGAATGTAAATGAATTTTTTGGACAACTTCTTCAAGCAGCATGTAAGAGAAGGAACTCGAAGTCAAAGAGTGTTCGATTTTATTATAGTGTCAGCAGGCGTTTCATTGAAAGATGTAACTGCAGAATCATCTCTGTTCTGAGATTCAAATTATATAGCCTGGTTAAAGGAAAAGTGTTTCACCAGAACTGCTATTTCTTTAGCCAGGCTATTTACTAGATACTGGTCAGGTTATCGATCTTTTAGTTTTAGTAGAGAGGAAGTTAAAGTTTACAGGCCTTGAAGCAAAGATTGCAATTTGAGTCTCTGAATAGGGAATATTCTGCAGGAATGGAAAGAATATGAGGTAATTCCATTGCACAAGGGTGGTGCAAAAACCGTTGTATCGAACAATTAACCAATCCATATCTCATTACTGGTGTTGACAATTGTGGAAAAATTGGTCAGAGCTTGCCTTCTGAAATAGGTTGACACTGAATCTCTACTTTGCTACGAACTGCATCGATTTACTAAGGGAAGGGCATGTTTTAGCAACTTGCTCACATTCTATAATAATGTTGCCATTAAACTAGAAAAGAGGAATAAATACACCACGATAATACTTTTGGATTTTGTTAAGGCAATTTGATGAATACAGCATGGAAGGTTTTTGCATAAATTGGAGAATATTTGTCTCAGCAAAGAAAAAATTACGTATTGCCTGTTTTTTCCCTGATCGGGAGTAGGCGAGTACGTTAAAAGCCCTATCTAACTTTTGCAGACTGAGTGGGCAGTTCAATCTGCACTTGAAGCCAATCAGAGAAAGTTGGCCCTAGGCTGTAACTAATTTTAGCTGCCGGGAATGTAGAGACTGCTCAACAAGTGCCACCCTCCCGTGGGTATATCCTTAACACAATTTTTTTAATGTTTAAAATAGTGTCGGTTTGCGGTCAATTTTCTTGAGTTTACGGGACGAAAAATAAGAATTTCCAGGAGAAAAATTCTGCTATCTCGTGTTAGAGATCGAGTAGCTCGGGAACATATCCAAAAAAAGTTCCTTTAGTCAGCGACTAGAATCAAACTTACGACGTTTTCTTCGTTCGGTAGAATGTTCAAGAGGGTCAACACTATTTCCACTGACCTACACATAGGTTTGGATTATAAAAAATGAGAGTGTATAAGAGGATTTTTAACTGACTGATATCTAACACGGCTATACAGAGTATGTAAGTCTGCAAGATTTACGGTAATCAGTGATGTACCACAACGATCAGTCCTTAGTCATTGTTATTCGATGTGTATATTAATGATATTGGGAAGGATTTGACAGGCCACATACAGCTCTTTACTAATGATTTCAAGATAGGTAGGGCTATCAGTAATACTGCTGATATGCAGCACTTGCAGAATGATTTGAATAGGATGTAATTGTTTGCACGGGAAAATGGATGTCAGTTAAATGAGAGAAAATGTACAGTCATGCATTTTGTCGTAATTAGATATCCAATGTCATATTATATTGGTGGGATTATTCTAGAAGAAACTGGTGAGGCTACCGAGCATGAAGTTTTAGTAGAGAGGGAGGAATTTGAAGTTTAGGGGCCATCAGGTAGCAAAGATTTCAAATATAACTCAAAAGATAAGTGTAATGCTGAAACGAACATTGACATGTAAAGTAAAGATGCCATTTTGCCTCTTTACAAGACATCGATATGACCTCAACTGGACTATTTTGCTGGTCTCCTGGTTTCCATTGTGATACGGATGCAGTGGAGAGAGTGCAAAGGAGAGTATTAAAAAATGATATCGGGATTGATTAATACTGATTATGAAGACATTGAGAATTTGTAGACTGCAGATAGTAGCATAAAGGAAGTATATTAGCCTTTCAGAAGATATTGTCTTCTGAAAGGGTAACACAGAACTTCAGTTGATGGAATTTTTCATTTTATGGGGATGGAAAAAAGGACAAGAAGGCATCCTTGGAAGCTAGTAATGAATGCTACAAAGAAGGGGGCGAGAGCTAGAGGTATGTGACTGAAATGGATTGACATTGGCTGTTGTGTGTGTGTGTATGCAGGGAGTGTGAACGAATTCAAAAATAAGTATGATAGCTGGTGTGTGTAGTATTTGGCCTCCCTTGTGCAGAAGTGAGACAAGTGACTAAGGTTTAACACTTTCATTGTAAAGCTGAAAATTGGAATTTCGTGTGGTGGCCAAATTTTTTTTATTTTTTATTTAGTTAGCGACGTCCACGCGATTACGCGTGATCGGCCGTTTGGTGAGAACTCGCATCGCGTGATTGGCAATGAACATGTTAAATGAAATACTAGAGGCTACCAAGGCTTATTCTTTCATGGTATACAGCAGAAGGGAATATTTAATTGTAGTTAAAGATGTTGAATCCAGGGATAAACTACTACATGGTTTTACATTTAGAGGTAGCACTGTAATTACTGTAACGGTAGGAATCGATGTTAAAGCTGTAATAATCGAGAGATTTCCAATGGAATGTCAGCAGCCAACGCCTTTTTATTCCCGTATATTCAGGGAGAACGCAAGGCCGTTTTTAGCCCTATATAAGTATGAAAAATACATAATATAAAAGAATATAAAAACAAAGTGAAATAGTCACTTTTTTAAATAAAAGTATAACTCAGTGGATGTGGCGTTTGTCCACCACAGCGCTTGGCCGCACGAAGGAAGGCTTCGTTTCGAGTCTAGTCGATGACTAGAGGAAATTTTTCTAAGCCTTGTTTCGACCGTTTCTTGATTTAATCGATCTCTAGCACGGGCAAGCGAGTTTCTTTCTTCCCGGAAACTCGGGTTTTTCGTCCCGTAAACTCAAGAAAATCGACAGTAGAACCCACATTATTTCAGACATTAAATGCGAGTGTTAGGGTTAGGGACCACAAGATGGCGGCACCTGTAGAGCCGTTTCTCTTCACTGCGTGCCGCTTAAATAGTGATAGCCTTCGGACAGTTATCTCTGATTGGGTACCAGTGGAGATTGAACTGCCCATGCAGACTCCAATGGATTGTGTGTATTTATATATATATACACACCATACCGTAACTAGATAGGTTCACAGGGCCTGGGCCTGTATATGTATATATATCTATATACCATACCGTATCTAGATAGGTGCACAGGGCCTAAGACAAAGGGACCCTGATTGGGGTATCAAAAATAATCAGTATCATAATTTCATTTTCAAATTTTGTGTTTTTAATCGCCGTAAGGACGATTCATAGACATAAACTACAATATTTATATACAAATCAAATTTTCTACTTCTATCGTAATTTATTTATTTATTTTTCCAGAAGAGGGAGTGACAAAAATAAAAAACTTGCATAGGGCCGATGAAAAGCTAGTTACATATAATATATATATATATATATATATACCTGGTTTTTTATAAACCAGGTTTTTTACTATTATTTTACTATATATTAATATAAACCTGGATTTCTACTCCATTTCCCAAGTAAGCAAACAGACAAACAAGATAAGTTTGCGCCTGCAATTGTTGCAAGTCTAGCTGAGCCTGCGCGCAGTTCAAGTCAAGGCAACTCGTGGTAAAGGGAGTATAAGCTCTGATCACTATTCTTAATATTTACCCTTAATGCAAAACACATCTCCTGGAGGAGATGAATGATGCTATGTATTAAAGACAAGAGCCACTACCCAGACCGGTTTCGACCTTTATTGAGGTCTCTTCAGTGGGAGCCAGGCTAACAAATACTAAATTTTTTAGTAATACACAGCTTATAAATATTTTACCAAAACAAGTTACCATAAGGTGCTTTGGCCTTATTAAATAAAAATCTCAGGATGAGAGATAGATACAGAAAGTTTTTTACCTTGTATAATTTATGTTAAAGATACCAAGCTATTTTAAATATCCTGGTTTTTTACTCCCTTTCTCAAGTAAGCAAACAGACAAATCAGTCAAGTTTGCACCTGCGAGTGTTCCTCTGCACGTAGTGCAAGTGAAGGCAACTCTTGGTAAAGGGAGAGTCTTGTAGAGAGCTCCTGAAAAGATAAGTAGTATTTTGTGTTAACATTAGATATTTTACTAGAATTTTAAGTAGTATTGTTTGCCTTTTGTTTCTTGGTGTGTCTGTGCAATTTTTGCGTGTTTTCTTTTATTTTAATTATTATTTTTAAGAAAAGATAGCGTACACATGGCACCGATAAAGAAAAAATGGCGGCCAGGTCGCCATGTTTGTTTAAGAGTTTTGATGTAAACGAATTTATGCAATGTGCTGTCTGTGAGATGTATGCCTTGCGAAGAGCGGTGGAAGTCTGGTTAGAAAGTGATAGTGGAGTTAATATGTGTAGAAAGTGTAAAGAGAATGAGGACTTCAAGCGTGTTTCGTGTGTCGAGAGTGATATCGTTAACGATAGTCAGAATGTAGAAAATGGCGGTGTGCTAGAGAATTGCGTGGTAGTGCCAGATAGGTGTGAGAGCGTCGCTGAAAGTGTAAATGAAGTTAGAAACACAGAAAGTATGGATGATTCGATCGATAATGAAAATGGTGAGATAAATTCGAGTAGCGAAATTGCCCGTTTGAATGGTGCGATACACAGAGCTAAAAGACAACTGGAGCGTATGGGAAAATGTGTGTTGAACGTACCGACAAATAACCGGCGGAAGCCTGTGACGGCAAATAGTAGAATGTTCGTAAACGTCAATAAAATGAAGGAGCAAGTGCTGTATGGGGATTCGCTATTAAGAGGCGTAATAATTGACGGTTTAACGAAGTCGTACCAGCTGGGTGCGAACATAAAGGACGTCAGCAAATCTATTCGACTGCAAAAACAGGGTGAAAGAGATGATAATCGTGGCAGGAACGAATGATTTGAAAGAGGACAAAATGGAAATGATAGAGGATGTGAGGGAGTTGTTTGAGGTAGCAAAAGAGAAGAGTGAGAGAGTTAGGATGGTGAGTATCTTACCGCGGTATGACAGCGAAGTGTTTAGAAGAGGGCCATAATTGCCAATGACTTTATGCGTGGGTTATGCATGGAGAGTGGTGTGGAATTGGTGGATGTGTGGAATGAGTTCGATGGGCGAAAGGACTTATAGAAGATGGATGGGTTACATTTGAATGGAGTTGGTGTACGGAGACTTGAAAGAGTGTTGATGAATGATGTGGAAGTGGATGTACAGACTCAGGGAAACTAGATTTATTAAGATGGGGGGGAGTAGATATGCAGACTTTAGGGGGGCAGTTAAGTGTATGAATGAGTATATTATGCCCGAGCGAGTACGACGGACAACAAATCAGAATGGGAGAGTTAGTATAAGGCATCAAATTAGGAATGGGACAAATGGGCTTCTGCAATTCATGTACACTAATGCCAGGAGTATTAGGAACAAGAAGGAAGAGTTTTTGGCCATGGTTGGCACTTCCAGGCCACAGGTTGTTGGTATTAGTGAAACACGGCTGACAGAAGATGATAAAGTAGTGGGATTGAATGCGACGGGTATAGCGTGTTCAGGAGTGACAGGGAGAATAAAAAGAGGAGAGGAGTGTTATTGATGATAGCTGATGAGCTTCAGCCAAGGAGTATAGAAGTTGAACTGCAGGATGGGGAAAAAAGCACATTTGAGGCTGTTTGGTGTGAGATAGAATCTAGCAGAACAAAATTTACAATTGGGTGCTGCTATAGACTGGGTGATGTTGGGGATAGTATGCATAAGCAAATAGAATAAATGAGTGGAAGGAGGGTAATTATTATGGGTGAATTCTATTATGGTAACATTGACTGGAAAGAGGAGAGGGCACATGGGAGGAAGGAATTGGATTTTATGCGGTTATTAAGGGACAACTATCTATGGCAACATGTATTGGAAAATACCAGGGTGCAGAGAGTGCTGGACCTAGTAATTGCAACTAGGAATGTGGCTGTAACGAACATGACCATGTTGCCACCAATTGGTGAGAGTGACCATAAGGTCATGACTTGGGAGGTGGCTAAAGGAGTCGAATTTACAATTAAGACAGGGTACATGTGGAATTACTGGGCTGGTAAGTATGACAAGCTTAGGTGTGTGCTTGGCTCAGTGCCATTGCATGTAAAACTGCAAGAGCTGGATGTTGATAGTGCATGGGAGGTGGTTAAGAACTGTTTGCAGGAGGCAATGGTTGACTGTATACCAAGAGTCCGAATAATAAATCAAGTAGGGGTTAATTGGATGAATAACACTATTAAGCTTGAGCTGCAAAAAAAGAAACAATTGTGTAGGGAATTTAAGGAGAAGGGCGACCATCAGGCGCAGGAACACTATAAAGCTCAGGCCAGGATGGTAACAAGGGTGGTAAGAAAAGCAAAAGCAGATTACGAAAGGAAATTGGCCATGCAGGCTAAAGAGAATCCCAAACAGATTTTTCAATATGTTGCAAGTAAAAGGAAAAATGCTCATGGTAGAATGATCTTAAAAAATGCTGAGGGTAGGGAGGTAACCGAATCAGTCGATATTATGGAATTTCTGAGCGATCACTTTGCAAGAGTATGTCATCCAGGTGGTGACTTTGCAGGAATGGAAGAACCAACAGCTTATACTGGAATTGTGATGAATGGAGTAGAGGTAACTAGTCTATTACAGAACCTCAATGTCAATACATCTGTGGGATTGGATGGTATACCAGCTCGTGTCGTACGTGAAGCGGCCAAAGAATTATCAGTGCCCTTGACCATTTTGTTTAATTTGAGCCTCAGGACTGGGTCAGTCCCAAGGGGGTGGAAAGAGGGGAAAATAGCGAAAAGAGGAGAAACTGCACAAAGGTGGTTCCAAGGCTGCTGTTGAAAATTACCGGCCCATCAGCATAACAGGAATCATTATCAAGGTCTTAGAGAAAATAATCAAGAAGAAAATACAAGATTGGATAGAAGAAAATGGGATACTGTATCGGGGACAGCATGGTTTTGTGAAGGGTAGGTCATGCCTCAGTAACTTGCTCACGTATTATAACACAGTGACGGCTGAACTGGATAAGGGTAATGGGTTTACAGTGATTCTACTGGACCTTGCTAAGGCCTTTGATAGGATACCACATGGAATTCTAATCAGTAAATTGCAGCATATGGGAATGGACATAGGGTTGGTGAGATGGATAGGAGGGTGGTTGACGGAGAGAATCAGAGAGTGGTTTACTCAGGAGTAGAGTCCACAAGACGGCCTGTGACTAGTGGTGTGCCCCCAGGATCTGTTCTTGGACCACTGATGTTTAATTTGTTCATAAATGATATAGGAAAGGATCTGAGAGGAACAGTTCATTTGTTTGCGGATGACGAAGTTGGGTAGGACAATAGTGAATGCATATGACGTCAAAATTTTGCAGGATGATTTGGATAGATTGATGGTCTGGGCTAAGGAGAATGGATATCAATTTAATGTGGCAAAATGTAAGGTTATGCATTTTGGGGTGAAAGGATTGGCGGCAGTTTACTGCATTGGTCGAACCGTGCTCCAGGAAATTGATGAGGCACGAGATTTAGGAGTGTTGGTGGATAAGGAATTGAAATTTAGGGGATACATTGCAAAAGTGGCCAAATCAGCTCATCAAATCACTTGGTTGCTGAAGAATACCTAGACAAGCAGAGGTTATTGTTCCTCTGTATCGAGCCTTGATAAGACCCCATCTCGACTACTGTGCCCAGATTTGGTCTCCTAGGTTTCTTCTTGATGGTGAGGAGGTGGAGAGGATCCAGAGGCGAGTTACCAAGATGATAGCAGGTCTGTGGAATGAACCGTATGAGAACAGGTTGAGGATTTGTGGATTGCAAAAATTGGTTGATAGGCGGAGGAGGGGAGATATGATTGAGACATTCAAATTACTGACTACATTGCAAAAGTGGCCAAATCAGCTCATCAAATCACTTGGTTGCTGAAGAATACCTAGACAAGCAGAGGTTATTGTTCCTCTGTATCGAGCCTTGATAAGACCCCATATCGACTACTGTGCCCAGATTTGGTCACCTAGGTTTCTTCTTGATGGTGAGGAGGTGGAGAGGATCCAGAGGCGAGTTACCAAGATGATAGCAGGTCTGTGGAATGAACCGTATGAGAGCAGGTTGAGGATTTGTGGGTTGCAAAAATTGGTTGATAGGCGGAGGAGGGGAGATATGATTGAGACATTCAAATTACTGACTAGGGGACATCCATGGAAACTGGGCAAAAGTGTGGTTAGTAAAGGTGTTGGAGCTGGGTTCTTTACTTTTCGAGTAGTGAATGAGTGGAATGAGCTCCCTGAGTCTGTGGTGGATGCTGTGACAGTGAATGAGTTTAAGGCGAGGTATGATAGATACTGTATGAATGTTGAATCGTTGTGATGAATATGATTTGGGTCTCCCTCGATGAGTCTAATGACTCTCTGGAGTTCCCGTAATAATAGTAAAAGCTCTGATCACTATTCTTAATATTTACCCTCAATGCACAGCACATCTCCTGGAGGAGATGAATGATGGTATGTACTACCCAGACCGATTTCGACCTTTATTGAGGTCTCGTCAGTGGGAGCCAGGCTAAGAAATACTAAGTTTTTGAGTAATACAGAGCTTATAAATATTTTACCAAAACAAGTTACCATAAGGTGCTTTGATATTATTAAATAAAAATCTCAGGATGAGAGATAGATATAGAAAGTTTTTTTACCTTGGGTATAATATATGTTAAAGATACCAAGCTATTTTAAATATAAACCTGGTTTTTTACTCACTTTCCGAAGTAAGCAAACAGAGACGTCAGTCAAGTTTGTGGCTGCAAGTGTTGCAAGTCTAGCTGAGTTGCAAGTCTAGTAGTGCAAGGTTCAGCTAGACTTGCAATTGCAATTACATACGTTATACTGTATATATATACATACATACATACATATATATATATATATATATATATATATATATATATATATATATATATATATATATATATATATATATATACGTAGGCTGTTCAGTAAGTAATAAGACTATATTTATATAGAAAACAGATTACCTTTAATCGTCATCATTTACATGGTCTTTTTCGAAGTAACTACTGTGAGACGCGATGCATTTGTTCCAACGTTGCGTCCACTTCTTAAACACATGTGAGAGCCGTTTATTTGAGAGTTCTTTCAAAACCGCCTCAGCAGCTTTTACACATGCTTTGTTGCTTTCGAAATGGCGGCCTCTTAGTGGTTTCTTGAGCTAAGGAAACAGCCAGAAATCGCACGGTTCGAGATCAGGACTGTATGGAGGGTGTAGTAGGATATCTGTGTTGTTCTTCTGCAAAACGTCCACTCCACAACCAGCAATATGTGGCCTTGCATTATCGTGGTGCAATAAGAAGCCATTCTTTAGCAATGGACGCTTCCTTTTGACGTGCTTGATGATAATCGCTGCTGTTTTGATCATTGTCTCTGTGATGGACGTCGAAGGTCTTCCCTCATATTCAAGATCTTCCACATTTTGCCTTCCTTCCTTAAAAGTTTTATGCCAGCGAATAAACACTTGCCCTCGACATTGCTTCATGGTGGAAAGCTTCGCGTATCATGTTAAAAGTGTCCGATGCCGATTTTTGCAAACGCACACAAAATTTAATCGCATAAATATGTTCCAAGGACGCTTCCATATCGAAGACTGGTTGCGCCTCGTCTCGTAGGAGTGCCGATGAGCAGTTGCGTTTAGTCACGTGACACTCTGGCACATCAGCCCGCATTCGCCATCTATCAACCTCTTTTGTTAATACACACAGCAACATTTCTTTATTCCACAGGAATTAATATTGTGATGAGTGGTTTCGCCACAGTAAAATTAGTCTTATTACTTATTGAACAGCCCACGTATATATATATACCGTATGTAATTCAGTAATTTGTATACAGGATTATATAAATGTAATTACGTTATACGTTTTATAATAATAATAATGAACAATGATATTGATATTGAAAAAATATTATGAGACTTTCAAGAAGTCGTGGACTCATCAACGGAGTAAATGCGATAATGCGTCATACCTTCTCTCGATTTATTCTCATTATCTAGAGTCTTAACTTCGAAAAAAAGCTATTATTGTCATATACCACCATAAGAAAAAAAAATCTAGCTCTCATTCCTTTCGTGACTGAACTTTTTCCTAACTTCCAAGAATGTACGCTTCCTCTTCCCACCCTTCATACAATAAAAAATTATATCCTGTATCCTGAAAGACTCATCTATAAGTTTTCTTTATCATTTCACCCTTCTTTCTTCTGTTTGCCAGTATCTGTAGCCTACAAATGCTTATCTTCATCTGATATTATGCATTCTACAATCCTTTTATCATTTGATTACATTTCTATACACCTTCTCTTCTTTATCTGCATTACATCCGGAACAAGGGGGGGGGGCTAGATCTTCATATATTAATTTAGATGAAATCGCATTAAAGCTTTATGAAATAGCAAAATGATTTCCTTGTTCTGACATATTAGTATTTGTTTTTGATTAATTATCTGAGAACTACTTGCAATTTATGCGTAAGGCTGGTGAACTTCAACGTCCTATTTTACTAACATCATGATTCATAGCCTTTTCCATTTATTATAGCATAGTCCTACCAATATAATACAAATCAACTCAACTAATACCTTTTTATTCTCCTTTACGAGTAAGCGAGGCCGTTTTCGCCCATCCAACTTGGAGACTGAGTGGGCAGTTCAATCTCCATTGGTAGTCAATCAGAGATAGTTGGCCGATGGCTATCACAAAATAAGCGGCAGGCAGTGAAGAGACGGCTAAAACGTGCCGCCATCTCGTGGTAACTAATACTCTTAATACAATATTCCTAATACTCCTAATACAATATTCTTAACATCTGAAAAAAATGAGTCTCCGTAGCTCAATCGGTGTAGTCGAAGCACTTTAGTTGAAAAGACCTGGGTTCGATTCCCGACCATGACGTGAGTAACCTTTCAACTAAAGGTGCGTTATCCAGCCTCATATGAAGTAGGTTTTTTTTCACCCGGAAACTCGGGTTTTTAGTCCCCCAGAACACACATCTACAGACATAGGACCCAGCTGCGGTATACTGCTAACCATCTTATCTTTGATACGATAGCGGTTAAATGAATAGAAAATCATCGACACTGCAAGATACAAGAAGAGGGAAGGAATAAGTAGAAGAAGAAAACAGTTTGGGTTCTTCCGTTCATTTTCTTGAGATTACGGGATTAAAAACCCGAGTTTCCAATAGAAAAAAACCTGCTTGCCCATGCTAGAGATCGACTAAATCGGGAACAATTAGAAATAAAAAAGGCTTACAGAAAGTTCCTCAAGTCGGCGACTAGATTCAAATTCGAGACACCCTATTTGTTATCTAATTACACCAAAGTGAACACCTTTCACTTTACAAATTACTGAATTGAGAGACATATTCAAATATCCACAATTCCAGGTTATAAAAATAATTCTGCAAAGGCTGCATTGCTGATCACTATCTTGCCATCACTATTTGAATTGTTACAACGGATGCTTACGAAGAGCACAAATTGCGAATCGTGCCCTTCGTAAGCATCCTTTATAGCAATTTCACGATCTTTTTGTAGATAATACTACCGACCTTCATAGTGAACACAGAAATGTATCAATACTTATGCACGCATTAGATGTGATGTTATTCTGTAGTAAAAAGTTAAAAAATCTAGCACATTTATTTATAGCATCAGTTCTATGCGTAATTCTACAAGACATGCATTTTTTTCATAACGAGACTAATAGGGGCGTTAAACATGATGGTCAAGGTGTCTATATGATCATGTAGTAACATTTTTTCTTGCAGAAATAAAATGATTATTATCATTGTATTCAAATCAATTTAATCTAGATACCTTTAGTGGGCTTCTAATTTGATTGATAATTATAGCAGGTAAAGAGTACGTTTTGTTTTCTTAGGCAACTCTGGTTTCAACCCCAAACTCAGAAAATCTGACCATCCACAAAATTAACAATAATGCCAGGAAAAAATGCAGGAATAAGCCATGACCGCTGTTGCTGTTGTACTATTTGTTATTGTACATTTGATTATTTTAATTCATCTAGAAATTTTGTGGTGCTTACATTGGTTGGTCTGTATATTGGATTTAATATCAAGGAGTACTCTTGTTTGATTTAAGTTTTATTTCTGGGAAAATTCTCATGTTACCTGAACACCCATGAGCCCATCCCATCATATCCTTCCCCTTCTGAAAAAAAATGTATCTATTTCACCCCTTCCCAAAATATTCTCTGCCCATTCTTAATAATAATAAAAACAAAAAAAAACGGTTTTTTCAAAACGATTTCATGTCCCTTGTAAAAGATTACTTCCCCAACCAAAACTTTCCTGCATTGCTCTACTACCACCTTTTCCAAAACCCCTTAATTTCAATCATACTCTCGTTAAAAAGCAGATGAATGTATATCACCACATGCCAGGATGCCACTGAATAAAGAAATCCAGCAACATCCTACAGTGGTATATCCGAATTTTCCCTCTTATATTCTTCTGATATTTATCTATGTAAAGTTTCAGTAATATCCTAAAACTGAGTAAAAAGCCAACATTATAAAAAGGGGCACTCCTAAACAAAAATAGGCTAAATCATAAAAGTAACAAAAACTCTTCTGTAAATTCTAATTTATAGTTTATTTCTGTTACTTCTAATTTATGGTTGATAAATATTATTATACCATATCTTCATTTAGTTTGTCTGCAGAGTTTCTTTTGTGGAAAGTTTGGGATTTGGTAGAAGGATGCCTTTTCGTTTGTTATGGATATTTCGGTTAGTATTAAAATATCTATTTTATCTGTATCTTCGTCAGATAAGTTTGCAGGGCCAACCAGTATTTTTGAATGCTCCTGATGTTGATATGGAGAATAGATATTCCTTTTTTGGAGTAGTGATATGTTTCCATTCTATTATCGAGTTTCGAATGTGGAAATTGTTAGGTTCCAGGGTGATTACATCTGCTAGATTACATGAACTCAGACCATGTAGATTGGTATGCTGTTCCCTTCTTCATGACTGATCAGTGTTCCTTTTACTGTGGCAATCAGTTGAGATCTTGTACGGATTTTATCTGAATGGGCTTTGCATCTTGTGTCTTCTTAAGGTATTTTGCTGTCTCTTATCCTGGTATTTTTTCCTGTTTTTCCTTGTATGGTAGAACAGTTAATAATAATATGGCGTTTAGTATTCAGAGAAGTATATTGGGGTATATTCTTGAGTTTTATTCAGATCCTTGACTACTCTTTTTTTAATCCTTCTAGCTTTTTTGGGCTGTCAGTGAGTCTCTGCACGTCGGTGGGAGGTTGGGGAAAACCTTCTCTTTTCCTTTTTATTGGTAATCGATGTACCGACTTCACATCCTTTGATTGTATTGGAGGGACGAATTTTCTGGACTATTGGAGTTACAGTTTCTTTTAAACGTTCAGTAGCAATTTCTGGGAGACCATATTGGCTGAATTATTCGGTCATTTGTGAGTTATGGTTTTCAATTAGTTCTCCAACCAAATTGATTAAAAAGTCTTTTAGGATTTGTAATCTATTTTCCAGTAATGCATTCAAAATAGGCTCACGTGAGTTTCTTATTAAATTTCTTGTTTTTCATTTCCTCTGCTGTTGATTGCTGCATTAGTTGCTTTATGCGTTGGCTGTTTCTAATAATAATAATAATAATAATAATAATAAACAATTATTCTTATTAATTTAATATATTAAGTTATATTAATTAATTAATTTAAATATTACATAACAATAAATTAAGTTTAATATTATTAATAATAATATGCTAACGCCTTTTATGAATTTTGTGCTTTCCTATTGATAATTGGTGGCAACATAAAATAGAGACAGTATTCGCAAATGAAATAGCAAAAATCCTGGTAGAGTTTTTAATACAAACTGATTGGCATTAGGAACACAATAGGCCTGACATCACAATTACCAAACGTAGACAGGTTTGGTTTACTGATATCGCATTGCCCAGTGATAACAACATTAATAACAAAGAACTGGAAAAAATTACTAAATATCGATATTTGGGAATCGAAGTTGGTCAGCTGTGGCTTAATCACACCAAAGCCATTTCAATAATTATCAGTGCATATGGTGCAAATTCGACGAATCTATCCAACTATTTACAGCAATTAAACAAAAACAATGTGAACTCACATGACCCACCAAAAACAGCATTACTTCGAACAGTTCACATTTTACGACTATACCTGACAGACTATTCTAATATTCTTGAGTAAAATCTAAATTATTTTTCATCACCAGCCAAATTGTTTAAATGATATCTTGTTTCGACTGTGTATCAATTATATGAATAAATAATAATATTCTAACGCCTTATATTCTCTTATAGGGAGTATGCGAGTCCTTAAAAAAACTCGCATACTCCTATCTACCTTTTGGAGCCTGAGCGAGCAGTTCAATCTTCACAAGTAGCCAATCAGAAATATCTGGACCAAGACTATCAGTGATTATATGCGGCAATCGATGAAGAACCTGGCGAACAAGTGTTGCAACCTCTTCATATCTAACCCTAACAGGATATGTAACTGTTTGAAATAATTTAGGTTCTACGCAGCGTCGTAGCTAGAGCTTTTGCCGCCGGAGGCGGTTCTCGGGTTTGCCGCCCTTCTCAATACATACTAAAAATACTACTAAAAATCAAAACGACGTATATGGAAATAAATTAAAACATTATTTTTTGCCATTTTGCTTGCTTTTCCGTTTGGAAAATCGTTGATGACATTGTCGAAGTCCATTAATTCACTTAGTTGTTGTTTTGTAGACAGTATAGCAAGATTTCTTAAACGCAAAGAGCCGCCCTCTCCACCCTCCACTAGCTACGCCTCTAGTTATACGGTCGATTTTCTTGAGTTTATGTGAAAAAAAACTCGAGTTTGAGGGAAAACAAACTTGCTTTCCCATGCCTGTGATCGACTAACTTGGGAATCGGTTGAAGAAAGGCTTAGAAAACGTTCTACCAGTCGACGACCAGACTTGAACTATAAGTCTATTATCGAGTGGTCTAGTGCACAAGATGCAAGAGCCACTTCCACTGAGTACATTTATTAAACCAATAACAAATAAATACATAGTAGTAAAAATAAATACATCATATGTTTACATGTGCATTAATCTCCTTAATGGTATTATCATTTGTTACAACTAATTCATTTCGTGAATTTATTTTTCCTCGTCGTTAACAGTGAACAGTTATATTACACTAGTTACATCCATGTTTCAACTATTAATGCCTTTGTTTTACTGTAATTAACTATTTTATTGTTAGCTATTTTAACACACCATTATTTGATTACACATTTTGATTTCTTAAAGTTCACTTAGTATTCCAGAAATTGTCTTGTTAACTGAAGCTGTCTTTCTCTCTCTATCTTTCACAAGAATCCGCCCACACCCACACCCACCCACCCACCCACCCACACATATATAAAGGTTCTTCCGATTAAACGAAAGGTAGTCATTGGTTACTTTGATGCGCAGTAAATTCCTAATTACGCCCATTCCTATGCATTCATCTTTTTCAAAAGCATGGAATTCCGCATGACATTTTCGAAGTATCTTTGGAACTTTCCGGTAACTACCATACTTCCGGTAGTTACCGGAAGTATGGTAGTTACCGGAAGTAACTACTAGGAAGTAGTTACTATCGATTCTAATCGAAAACTTCGAGGTTCAGTGTGAACAACACAAAATGGCACCACAAGATTGGATGAACCAAAGATGACCCTTGATTTACGTTGTCAACGACCATAATTGCGAATTTAAAATGGTTACTAGTACTAGTTTTGAAATACTTATAAAATATGTGTTTAAGGAGTTTATGTGATTAAAGTCCTAAAAGTTTATTTACCGGATGGCGTTCGGCCTTAAGAAAAGCCCTGGTTATGACCATCATGATTGCTTGTACTGCACTTAACTTTATCTCATGTAGCCAAAATATTAGATTTTCATTTATTATTTGATTCTGTGGCATCCATTGTTTCATAAAACCCCAGATTTTGTCTTTTTTTACAATGAATCATCATGTGTTATGGTGTTTCTGGCTGTTTACAGAATTGACAAGTTGGAAGACCATCCAACGGTGTTCCTTTTGCGAAAACGCACATTTTGTAGCAAACACGCATGAAGAATTTTAGAGCAAAATGTTTTTTGGAATGGCAAATACATTGTTTGAACTGAACTTAGTATGATATGTCCTCTTTTTTTGTTCTCAATGCTGAGGTATTTTGAAAATGGTTCTATATAGCTTTGCAAATTTTCTCTTGATTTGGTATGTAGTAACTTATCAATGCCCTAATTTTCATCTATAACCTGGTATCCTTCAGCTATTTCAGTGAACTTTCTTGGTGCTCTTTTTTGATCAGGAAGAGATCTGATGACTTTAATGTCAAGAAAGCACTTTTGTAGAAAAGTAATAGTGCATCCGTTGATATTTGCTGTTACTCTAGTTATGGCTCCGATTATCAATGGTTTTCGGTGTATTTCAACTATACCAAGACCTCCAGCTTCTCTTTCGTGCAGGAGCGATGTACGATGCATGTATTTCGCAAAGAGCCTATGAATTTTATATTTCCATTTCCGTTGTATGGAATGTTATGTATTTTATACCAAAGTCGAGAGGGCTAAGTACATATTGCAAATCCTAGCTTTGCCTCTCACAGTAAGGTGTCTCTTTTGCATATTACTATTTTTTTTAGTATGGCTTCATTCATCTCTTTCTTTTGATCTATATATGTCTCTGTGCTTCAAATTTTTATTCCTCATTCTAGCAAGCAGTTTGTTCTCAACATTCCACCAGTATTTTTTCGACTCGCTGACCATAACACAGCTAGACCGCCATCTTCACCCTAATAGCTGAGGACTTTTTAAAACGAGTCGAATATTCGTAGTTTCCTCCATGGATTTTTCAATTTTCTAAAGTGAGCATTATGTCATTGGCATAGGCTAGCAATTGCGCTCTGCTTTCTGAATGAATAGTTGTTCTTTGAATCCGTTTATTTGGGTTTATTGCTCTAATTAGTATTTCAAGTTCTAATACAAGGAGGGCCATAGAGAGAGAGAGAGAGAGAGAGAGAGAGAAAGAGATCCTTAGAACTTCTTTGGCTATGGAGAACCTTTTTTGTCTCCAGTTAAGTGACTGTTGTTTGGCGTCTGGTAATAGTGATGAAGCCATATTTCATCAAAATTCACTCAATATGAGTCAAAAAATGTGCATCTGATTTTACAAAATGACCCAAAATTTCTAGTGACGACAGCACACATTCTTCCTTTTGTTTGGCATTCAGAAATTTGGGAAACCGCTTCTTCGAAAGTTTCTACATGCACAGATGTTAGTAGATAATGATCCCAATCCATTCCCTCGATTCTTTGCAATATTTTTTTTGGGGTGGTATTCGTCTATCAACTAGTTTCGTGGCATGCACTGCATCGATGTTTTCACGTGTGATAGCTGTGGAATGTCTCCTTGATGCCATATTTTAAATCTGGCCACTCATTTTGCAACTGTGAGATATGAGACTTTAGGGGACACTCCTCTAAAGTCTAGTTTTCTAAATTTCCGTTACTGACTTTTCTTGCAGCACAAAAAACGTGATGATGGCTCTCAACTCTGTGTCTTCAAATTTCTTCAACCCTTTGATATGTCTTCTTATACATTCTAAAAGAAAGGAACAAATCATTACAATTTGATGAAATATGGAGGTGAAATGGTTTTAAGATATGTTCTTTCTTGTGGTATAATTTGCTTTAATATAATTTTTGTCTAGGTGTGTATCAGAACTTTTCGCACCCCGTCTTTTAGCAGGAGACACGATTATTGTCATGACAAACACCGAATGAATCATAACTATAGCTTATTTAGATATATTATCTAACTTTGGCTTAAAACTATCCATTTTATCTTATAATCGATAGGGAATGATAAATGAAAACCTAGCACAATCCTGTATAGACCATCTGAACGTTGGTGCTAGAAAACAGACTTCTATCTGCAACTATTAAATCAAAACTAGCAGACTACTACTCTTCATCATGACATATCCTACTTCTGGAGAAACCGAACTCCAGCTCCTTACTCACATGAAAACGCTTTCTAAAAAGTTATATACGCTGTCTTTGTCGATGAAGAAATTACGAAAACCCTTAGAATCTTATAATGCAATGCGATAATCCGGAAGAATTATATGATCCTTCGTGAAATTGATGCTTAGTATATACAAGAAAGCTATCTGGAACATAAAGATTACACCCAGTAGGGATTCATTTCCATGATTAAATGACAACACATTACTTAAAATATACAAAAAAAAAGACCATCTATTGCACACATGCTAAAAAGAAACACATGTAATGCTTCAAAAGTGAATATACACAATACAGAAATAAACTTTAATCAGAAATACTCCGAATTAAACGTAATTATTATGCCAATAAAATTAAATTAAATGAAGCAAAAATTAAATAAACATGGACAATGATCATCAAAACATGCAAGAAAATACCACGTCCACCTGACTGAATGACTGTCATTCAGAATTTTGCCAAACATGGTTTAAGTAACGAGCAAATAGTGGGCAAATTTAATAATAACTTCAAGGAATAAATTGCAGATTTAAGGCGAACTATATCCGGTCTTGGAAAGTTAAACTTTGTGAAAAATTAAGTTAAACTTAATTTTTCAAAAAGGTAAAATAACACCAGCCTTAAAAACGTCAGTGTTAACTCGACTACATTAAAAAAAAAAAAAAAAGGAAAAATGAAAATTCCATAAAATTAACTACAGGTACCACTTAATTTGAAATATAGGAAAGAAGAAATAATTTTGTCCAATAGAGGGCAGTAGTATCGGGAAAAACGAAGTGCTATCCGTGCAGTTTACTTCGGAAACCCCTTGAAAATCATGGAGGTTGTTTAGCAATGTAGTTTCGGATTTTGTTGTTATGTGATTTGAAAATATGTTTTTAGTCAATGAGTTCAAGTTTGTTCTTTTCATTAGGAAAGCATTGTATGTTACTTTTTAACAAAAAATATTTGCCCTGAATCATATGTAATGTTCGTTATCATTTTACTATCATGGTTATAGCTGAATTAAACCCGGTGTTCTGAGAAAGTAAGTTGATTTTATTGTGGAATTCTTTACCGTGAAGTAAATTAGTAAATTCGCTATATCTAAATACCCGAAAGATTAATAAAAGCCGAATCAAATTGCATTATGCCATCGTTAAATGTACAGTGTGAATTAACTAGAGCAAATTGTGGAAGTGATTCTTTATTACTAATCGATTGTGAGTGAACTTATTGTTGTTGATTTCATTTCATAGAAATCATAGTTACTTCTCTCTGCCTTCTCCAATTTTAAATAGACCCAAATATGAAAATGCTTGTCATTTATTGTTTAAGTTTTTTACTTTTTTTAAGTATACATGAGTGGCCAAAAATGAATTTTTTTTTTACCTAGCTGCAGTTATTGTTTTGTAATGGACTTAGGCAAATGAAAACCATTGAAAAACAAATTGACGTTATTTGCTTTACACACGATAATGTGCAGACTACTTAAGTGTTGATTGTTAGTTGTTTATATGACATCGTTGGGTATTGTGTCCTTATAAGGACTGGCTTAAAGGGGCGAAGCAAGAATGCTTTTCATATTCCCCGTTATCTGTAGAGGACAGTGTAGGATAAGGTGTTATTGAGCAATTAAAGCTCTGATCATGGCAGGAGGGTAACAGCAATAGCCGAGCCTCAGTTAGAACTTCATTGGCTACAGCACTGCCATCCATTACCCCCCAAGGGTAATGAATGAATCAATCACCGCATCTCACGGTCGATTGATTCCTTCCTGTCCGGGTATTGTGTTTTGTGGTCTGATTGCTTATATGCGGTATTTAAAATCCGGGTTTCAGCAGTCATGACTTGGCCATTTTCATCTGCCGTTATAACTTTAATTGAAGTTCAGTTATTTTTCTCGCGTACTGTAACTGAAATAGAATCCTATTCCAGTTATTGCTATTATGATATTGCTATTATGTTGCTATTTTGTTGTGTAAACAAAATAGCCTTGATAGTGTGTTTTGTTTATACGTGTTTATATTTTTTAATTATTACTTCAGGGTAGCTACATCAAATGTCATTCCAATTGTCTAAGACTACATTTCAAATTAAACTGAAGTAGCTGATTGTATTTCTAAAGCTGAGAAAACGACCAAACCGCATTTCAGTGAGTCATATGCAAATACAGACATGATGCAGATAAAAAATTAAAATTAAATAAGAGATGATGCATATGAAAAAAAGCAATATCAAAATTAAAGAAGATACAATGCAGATAAAAAAAAATATCAAAATTAAAATGACATAAAAAAACCCACATAGCACACTCTAAAACACACACAGTAATGAATACCTTATCATAAAATGAACAAAATAGACAACAAAAATGAGCCTCCATATCTATATAGTTATTCAATTTTGACATTTTGGATTTTTAAATGAAGGTGAGGGAGTCAGTCTCATATGGGGATGGCAGGATGTTTCATTCTGCAAAATAGGCAAACCAACTAGGAGAACACACACACACAATAGGCAGATGTGCAGACTGTGCATAGGATTAACCAACCTGCCAAAGATTTAATCAGGTTTCAAACAATCTTAAGCTATTTAGCCAAATATGTAAGGGATAATGGGATTGCAAAAAAAAATCGAAGTACAATACTTACAAAAAGCAAGCATGTTTGACCATATATTACCCATAGCACCATACCCACTATAACACTAATGGAGAGCATTGACATAGCATACATCATCATGCATATCAAGGATTTAGGCCTAGTGTGGCCTGATCTGGCCTTAGAAGTCATCGTTGAATTTTTTAAGAGGACGTCCTGGTTTTCTTTTCCTAATGGCATAGCATACAATTAAAGAAATTATGTACAAAAATTTCTTAAATTTTTGCAGGGGCAGGGAAAAAAATAGCCTTTACCAGAAATGCAGGTTCCATTATGAGAACTAACATTCTGCCTTATTGCCATTTAAAGTTAACCTGACTTTTAAGTCAGGTTAACTTTAAATTGAATTAATGTGTCACCTCTTTTTAACAGAAATACTGACAACAGTATACTAAAAAGCCTATATCAGAAATATGGTTAACAAGAACCTCATATAATATGAGAATTTTCATGTTGGAGGCTTAATGGATTGTATACAGCATTGAGAAAGAATTAAAACAGAATTTAATTCTTCCTATATTTTGTCTCAGTCAGTGAGGCATTTCAGGAATTACAAAAAAACTATTGTAACATATATGCAAATAACATTGCTAAGCCCAACCACATGGGTGACATTAAAGTCCTATCTAGGTGGAGCGCCCTCTAAGGGCGGTTGTAGGTGGCCTGGAATGTAAAGTGGGACCTCTGGTGATAAGTGTTTCCCAAATATTAGGAATATGCAACCATATTTGTAAAGATTTGGTTGATTCCCGAGAGCTGCTGCTGATTCTAAGAATAGTCTCTTTTTTTTTTAATTTGCTGTGGTGGAGCATGGTGTTTTTTTTCCATGAGATCCTGTGGGTTGTATCCAAGACACGGTCAGCCAGGCCTGACTGACCACAGTTGTGGTTGCAGATGTATGACTTATGTTCCTCCAAGCAGGTAGTAGCTGATCTGACTGTCTGTGCCAAAGTACACCAATTTACAGGAACAGGACACTTTATCGACTCCAGGTACTGAGAGAGGGGGGAGCTGATCTTTTGTAGAGCGGATAAGGGTAGCAAGTTTGCAGTTCAAGATCAACTACCATCCGCCTGGAGGAATATAAGTCATACATCTGCAACCACGACTATGGTCGGTCAGGCCTTGCTGACCATGTCTTGGATACAACCCACAGGATCTCATTGGGGAAAAACCACCATGCTCCACCACAGCAAATTCAAAAATGAGAGATTATTCTTAGAATCAGCAGCAGCTCTCAGTAATCAACCAAATCTTAACAAATATGGTTGCATTAAGCTTCCTAAGATTTGAGAAACCCTTATCACTAGAGGTCCCACTTTACATTCCAGGGTGTTCCACCTAGATAGGACTTTAGTGTCACCCACGTTGTTGGGCTTAGTATTGTTTGTTATTTGTATATATGTTGCATTAGTTTTTTTGTAATCCTTAAAGATGTCTCATTGACTGAGATGAAATATAGGAAGAATTAAATTCTGTTTTAATCCTTTCTCAGTGCTGTATACAGTCCATTAAGCCTTCAACATGATGTCCTCACAGCACTTAAGCCTGTACACACAAATATGAGAATGGATTTCAATTTAAGGTGGCAAAATATAAGGTTATGCATTTTGGGGTGAAAAGATTAGCAGCAGTATTCCACATTGGTGGACCTTTACTCCAGGAGATTGGTGAGGCCAGGGATTTGGGAGTATTGGTAGATAGGGAGTTGAAGTTTAGTGGGCACATTGCAAAAGTGGCTAAATCAGCCCATCAAATCACTTGGTTACTGAAGAATACTTTAATGAGCAGAGACAAGCAAGTTATTGTTCCTCTGTATCGAGCCTTGATAAGACCCTGTCTAGACTATTATGCCCAGTTTTGGGCGCCAGGGTTTCTTCTTGATAGAGAGGATCCAGAGATGAGTGACCAAGATGATAGCAGGTCTATGGAATGAACCTTATAAGAACAGGTTGAAGATTTGTGGGTTGCAGAAATTGGTTGATAGGCGAAAGAGGGGGGGAGATATGATTGAGACATTCAAATTACTGAAGGGTTTCTATAAGATTAATTCAGGAGATATTTTTGAGAACAGGGCTGGTGGTGGGAGGACTATGGAGTGAACCTTATAAGAACAGGTTGAAGATTTGTGGGTTGCAGAAATTGGTTGATAGGCAGAAGAGGGGGGGATATGATTGAGACATTCAAATTACTGAAGGGTTTCTATAAGATTAATTCAGAAGATATTTTTCAGAACAGGACTGGTGGTGGGAGGACTAGGGGCCATCCATGGAAACTGGGCAAGGGTGTTAGAGCTAGGTTTTTTACTTGGAGAGAGATGAATGAGTGGAATAAGCTTCCAGAGTCTGTTGTGGGTGCCATGACTGTGAATGAGAGGTCAAGGCGAAGTATGATAGATACTGTGTGAATGTTGAATAGTTGCTCTTGACATGATGTTAGGGTCTCCCTCGATGAGTCTAAGGACTCCTTGGAGTTGCCCGTAATAATGATATTCTACCAAATGCATCTGGTCTACGTACCTCAATAGTTAATCTGACCTTTAAACGTTCATTGAGCATATCACCTGTCCTGACACAAAAACACCCATAAATACTGTCAAAATCCAGTAAGAGTGAGTTCATGCTAAGAATGGCCGATAAGTCCCATTCTTCAGAGAGAAAAAATCACGTAGCAGAGCATATGAAACTAGGCACAATAGTACTCCAATACCAATAACATAAGCAGTCAGCAAAAAGCACAAAAGAAATTTATTAGTAATACCACATTCATCATAAAAATTTAAAAAATTCCCATTCATAGCATAAAAAAAATTATTTTTTATTTTTTTTATTTATTCATGCGGGGTTCCCTTGTTCCTCGGCCATCATTTAGGACTGGTTGAGCCCTCCTAATGAGGGATTAAGTATGTATTTTATAACTGTAGATCGCTGTGTTCACGGGTTGATTTTCCTGTTTAAGGAAAACAGAGTGATGAAAAACCCTCTACCTCCACATGAGACTGGCTAACTCACCTTTAGTCGAAAGAGACCAGATTAAGGTTCATTACATCAAGGACAGGAATTGAACTTAGTCTTTTTGACCAAAGGGCTTCATCTCTGCTGACTGAGCTATGGAGGCTCTAATAAATATATTAAGAAACAGACACTGGAATCAAAGTATCTCTGACTGACTAAAACATGCACAACACTACCAGAAATGCTACTCTTCGTGAATGTCATAACCAGAATAGCATCACTTCTAGTGACGTCAGTCATGTGATGTGTATGCCACGTGAATGACTTTTCAGTTATTGGAAAAGAAGTAACTAGCGTAAACTTGCACCTTTCACCATCTTGATAGAATTCAGCACATTAGGCTTTTTATCTTTTGCTGTAGATTTTTTTTTTTTTTTTGAGTGGAGCTTCATCAGTTTAAATGCTCACTGATTCCATTTTTTTTTAATAGTAATATTCCATATTATTAATTTTCGTGTTTCCAATTCTTGCATTTAAGTCTCCTGCTAAAATTATGTAATCATTTTTATTTATTTTATTATATATGTTTTGTAGCTGATTATAAAAATCAATATTATCCTGTTCTCTTCCTTCTTCTGGGGCATATAAACCAATTATTGTTTAACAGCCTCTATCTATTTTTATTCTAGCTTCTATTATTCTTTCATTCCATAATTTATAATGTTTTAACTGTTTTGAAAGGGAGTTATGAATCCAAATCATGACTCCTGCTTGTGCTCTTTGGTCTCTGTCGACTCCACTGTATATCACATTAAAATTTTTAGTTCTCATAGTTCCTTTTAATTTCTTTTTTGTTTCAGTGATTACTGCTATTTTAAAATTTCTTTCATTTAATAACTGGTCTAATTCTATTTCTTTATATGCTATTCCTCATACATTCCAGTTTGCTATGTGTATTATATTTTGTCGTTTCCATTTTCGTTTTCCCTTTTCCATTCCAGGGTCGTTTCCCACAGATTCAATCCGATTAACTTTTTCTGTCAGCTTACAAGTATGGTTATGTTCTCCATGTCAGGGGACTAGCCTGACGATGGAATAGTTCAGTGGTAGGGCTGCTACCTTAAGGCTTCTGAACTCGCCTTCTTCCGAATTTAAACCCATAGGAGGAATAGGGTATATTGAAGGGGAAAGGGTAGATTATAGAAGAAATATAGTAAGGTTTATATTATAGAGAGGACATAGTTTTAAGGCCAGAAATGAAAAGACCCCATGGCCCTCGAGTACTCTAATAGCACAAGGGTCATAAAGTAAGAAGAGTTGGCTGATAAGGCCTTATAGGAAAGATTAAAGTAAGTGGGTCTTCCTCAAAGTAGAAGAAGGAGAGGATAGATCCAGCTAGGGGTCCATGGGAGTGCCGCTTCCCTTACAATCAAGATGATTGCCCCTTATGGCCCTGTTGGTCCACGAGTCCTTATTCAGTATATTCGGACCACCCCACCATATATATATATACACACACATGGTGGACTCCCCTATCCGCCACCCAGGGGACGCGCTCTCTCTAGGGGTTACAGGGTCCCCTGAGAGATTAAATCATGAGCTATAAGATTATAATAAGATTAAATCATGAGCTATCATATACAAGAGAGATAAACCAAGGGGTCCGACAGGGATGTCCCCTCTCAGCAACTCTTTTTAATATCTACTTAAATGAAATAATAATAAAATGGAGTAAAAATTTACATCAAGGAATTAAACTTTCACCTGCAGTTAACTTAAACACTCTCCTCTTTGCAGACGACCAAATAATTACAAATTCTGAAGATAACTTACAGAAAGCTATTTTAAATCTAAATGAGATATCCAAAGATTATGGTATGATAATATCAACGGAAAAAATCAAAAACTATGGCCTTTAAAGGACAAGATCCAGCAAGAACTAAAATAGTATTAGATAACAAGATCTTAGAACAGGTGAATTCATTTAACTACCTAGGATGTATGATCACTTATGAAAATGAAAAAGATATAAACATAAAAATTGCAAAATATTTAAAAATAACAGGAGTAATTAACTCTATATTTAAACCAAACCTAGTTCAAAAACAAACCAGGCTAAAAGTATACAATACATTAGCCCCACCGGTCTTAATGTATGGAAGCGAAATCTGGACAATAAAACAAAAAGACAAAGATTAACAACAGCAGAAATGAAGTTCATGAGAAAAACTGCAAAGTATACCCTATTTGATCACAAAAGAAACGAAGATATTATGAAAGAATTAAACCAAGAACCAGTAATTGAAAAAATTAAAAAATATAAACATGGATGGAACACGTAATCTTTCTGTTTGGTAATCTTTCTGTTTTCATTCTTTGAACACGTTCAAAGAATGAAAACAGAAAGATTACCAAAACAAGCCTTAAAGTACAAGCCATTAGGAAAAAGAAAACCAGGATGTCCTCTTAAACGATTCAACGATGACTTCTAAGGCCGGAACAGGCCATACTAGGCCTAAATCCTTGACACGTATGATGATGATGAGTAATATTCCATTTACTTTAAAACTGTTTTTAAGTTTTTGTTTTAAGATTTTGTGATATAATATGATGAAAGTGGTGAGATGAATAACGTGTTGGCTGGCCAATTAATAGGTTGGCTGATCAATTCAGGTTTCTTTCTTTTTTTTCCTCTAGATCTTTTATCTCGTCTTCACTTTTCCGTGGTCTTAATCTTGTTGGAGGCTTAATGGATTGTATACAGCACTCGAAAAGGATTAAAGATTTTTAATACTTCCTATATTTCGTCTCAGTCACTGAGACATATTCAGGGATTACAAAAAAACTAATGTAACATATACACAAATACCACACAATACCAAGCTAATCATGCCACGTGAGTGACTCTAAAAGTCCTATCTAGGTGGTGCGCCCTCTGTTGGCGACTGTAGGTGGCCTAGATTACACCTTACATTCTAGGCCACCTACAGTTGCCCATAAAGGGTGCACCACCTAGATAGGACAGTCTTTACTTGTTTTTACCAACGTCCTTAAAACTCATTTCTGGATGTGTTTTTTTCTCAACTCATTTTTGTTGCATGTATTCTGCTCATGTCTGTTGGATCTCTGCTGCATAAGTCAAGATGGACAGAAAAATAGCTTCTATTGATCAAAATCTTGGATTATGGGACCTCGGTACCTCAAAGTAGACTACTTGCATTGCACTGTTAAAAAAAAGATTTGGTGAACTCATTATCTCCTGGTCTAAACTTCCATCACTAGAAAGTATACTTTCCAGGTATTTTAAGTTTTCAGTACTCTTCAAGACTTACCCATTGAGTGTAACACTATTAGCTCATTTACATTTTCTGTCAGTTTGAAACCATGCTCTCACTCTTCATTCTATTAATGTATAACCCATAGTTCTGTCACACTGATCCATTAGTCCAGTTTCTTCTGTAACCCACCTTCTGAATGTGCTCAAACTGCTACATCATCTGCAAACACGGCTGTTTATTCTTTCTCATTAGCCGTATCTCGGCTAATGATGGCAGAGGATGAGTCTCAATAGATCGCAGTATGGTGGCTGCTCTTCTAAGCACGACACCCAGACCAGTACCTAGGTCGTCTGCGGACGATTTGGTGCCCGCACGTCACACCTGAATGGTGCGGCATAGGAAGCAGCTGCCGCATAGTCTCAACGGCTGTCTTGATGCTTCCGTTCTAGTGGCCTCATTGCCAGAGCGATCGCACCATGACGGTACGAAAGCAACTCCGGCTAGCACTGCCTTTTAACGCGCGAGGCACGAATGGTATCGTTGCAGTGGCTAGACGGGATTCTGACTTAGAGGCGTTCAGTCATAATTCCACGGATGGTAGCTTCGCACCACTGGTCACTCGACCAAGCACATGTACCAAGTGTCCGAACCTGCGGTTCCTCTCGTACTGAGCAGGATTACTATCGCAAAGACTAGTCATCAGTAGGGTAAAACTAACCTGTAATCTTTATCATCAGGTTATGTTCTCCTACAGTATACAATTGCATCAACCTTGAGGTTCAACACCCACAATAGTACTCTCTTTGCTTATACAATTTCATTTATCTTGAGTTCCACTAGTGCTCACTCTAGTGTTCTCTTACAGTATATAATTGCATCAACCTTGAGGTTCAACACCCACAATAGTACTCTCTTTGCTTATACAATTTCATTTATCTTGAGTTCCACTAGTGCTCACTCTAGTGTTCTCTTACAGTATACAATTGCAACAACCTTGATGTTCAACACCCACAATAATACTCTCTTTCCTTATACAATTTCATTCATCTTGAGTTTCACTAGTGCTCTCTTACAGTATACAATTGCATCAACCTTGAGGTTCAACACCCCAACTTTCACTATTAGAAAATAGGTTCGGACTCTCTTGGCAGTGTGCTTAATTGCATTTGGTACATGAACCTAAAGTTGTTCAGTTCATGCACTTGCCACTATTAGTAAATCTACAGACCTGCGTAGTTCCTGCACACACTCTGGTCAATACATGCACTAGCCTAGGCTAGGTCACTAGAATTTACTCTGAAAGGCTCTAAATGGCTCTGAAAGAATGAATAACTCTGAAAGACTCTGAATTAAATCCTGCTTTTAAGGAATAATTTCATGATCCACTCCTTAACCTAACTTAAAATTAACTTACACACTAACTTAAAACTAGTAACTAATCCCCCCTTAGCCATCTCTAGGAAAATATATTTCCTTAATCCATCAAAACATCACCATCTTCGTTCTATATATTCTCACACTTTAATTATTTAGTGTCTTTTTATACAGAGGAGACAAATCTCCCTCTCAGAGGATGAGCCTCTATAGCATCTGTGCATTTTGCACTCTCAAATCTCACAATAATTACCAAAAATTTGGCTAGTTAAACTTCATTCAAATATTATCCTGTTATATATTATTAAAACTGCTCACAAATATTAAATCACTGTTCACCTCAATGAGAGTCATGTTTACTCCCACGATCTTAATTGATATTCTTTCACTTAAACATTCATATCAATCAAGAAATACCATGAATAGGCTATTCCCACATTCTCAGGGTCTTTCCATCATTTCTCTTAAAGCAAAAATCAAATTTTTGCTCAACAGTTGATTACCCTTTTCTAAAACCAAACTGCTGTTCTCGGAAGTCTTCCTCTAATTTTTCTCTTATACAGTGCTCTCCATAAGGTTCAGAACAAAAATTATAAAAAATCAAAAACACGAGAGAAAGATAAATAAAACATTTGTTATTTGAAATATGATCCATTGGTGTCTATACAGACTTTTGTGTGTTCGTACAGTTATCAGAGCGCCGCAGAAAATTCTGCTTGTTTTGATTACCTTTAATTCATCAGCTACAGCTTTTTGGATGGCTGGAACATCTGCAAATCGATGTCCTTTCAGTTTAATTTTCAACTTGAGCATTAGAAACTAGTCCAGAGAATATAAATCTGGTGAGTAAGGGGATGATACATTTGTATGTCAAAAAGTGAAGCATATTTGCAGCTTTGTGAGCAGGTGTATTGTTCTAAAGGAAAGCATCTCATCAGAATGTGGTAAGATGAACCTGTTGAATGCATTTCAGGAGATGATCCATAACTTTTTTATAAAATTCAAGTGATTTAATTTTAATCACTTGGCATAGTATATCTCATAATGCAAAGCACATCTTTCAGACATGTATAATGCTATGCATTAAGGGAAGGGCTACTACCCAGACTGGTTTCGACCTTTATTGAGGTCTCATCAGTGGAAGCCAGACCCAGAGGTGATGATACTAAGTTGCAAGTAATGGACAAGTCATATTTACCTGTACCAGTTGCCAAAAGGTCACACCTTATTATTAAAATTCTCTGGATTAGAGATAAGTTGATGGAAGATTTTTCACTTGGCTATGCTACCAGTTATATATTTGGTTTAATCCTTTATCCAAGTCTAAGCAAACAAAGTTTGTGCCTGAAGTATTTTCAGGACTGGGGCAACTTGTGTCAACGGTGGTATAAGTTCTCATCACTTGCCTTAGTATCTTCCATGATGCAAAGCATATCTCCTTGCAGACATGTATAATGCTATGCATTAAGGGAAGGGCCACTACCCAGACCAGTTTCGACCTTTATTGAGGTCTCATCAGTGGGAGCCAGACCCAGAAGTGGTGATACTAAGGTGGAAAAGACCGAACCCATCTGGGTAGTGGCCCTTCCCTTAATGCATAGCATTATACATGTCTGCACGGAGATATGCTTTGTATTATGGAAGATACTAAGGCAAGTGATGAGAACTTATACCACTTTTGACATGAGTTGCCCTGTAAATGAATGCTGCGGCATTGTAAATAAATGCCGTTACATTGTATTCATATGCTGTTAATTTCTTTTTATTTTAAGTGTTTATTTTTTTCTCTATACCATGTATACCATTATTCTTAATAGCTAATTCTTTCTATGCCGTTATTCTAATTTAGCTGTGCGCGCTTTCTCTCTCTGAATCTTTCTTACTTACATTATTATGTACTATGTTTATCTACCCTTCGCTCTATGAGTCTTAGCCTAAGATACTAGAAAATTTATTTAATTTAAACCAGCCATATTATTGAGTTTAGCATAAAACTCAATAATATGGCTATCAGAATTCTCTCTCTAACACAAATTCCTTCAATAAAACTTTACACAAACAGTCCTGGTCTATTCTTTTACTTAAATTTACGCTTTGCTATCTCACTTAGTTTCCTGCTCACAAGTCCGATTTATTTACAAACAATGCAGTTGTAAAAATAAACAATCAGGCAGCACTCCTTAAACAAAAAAATCAAAACATTTATTTACAAATTATACATGAATTAAACAATAGGGAGATTTCTTTCTCTATCCATTTATAAAATCTTTAGCATAAATTAGAACCTTTTTACTTCAACATTAATTAATCTCTTTAACTCAAAAACCTATTAACTCTCTGCTTACAAATTCAACTCATTAAACTTCTAGTTTACTTGCAAAGAGATTAGAGTTATTTTTACAAATTTGATATCAATTTCCAACATGCCAATTGACTCTCTTAAGGACACTTCTCACTATTAAACAAAAATCTTAAACGTACTTCTATAACAACTATAAGAGGGAATATACAAAAGTGTGTAACTTACAGAGGCTCTGAAGGTGTTGTAAGTTGTAAGGTGTTGTACCACCTTACCCCAGTCCTGAAGATACTTTCAGGTGCAAACTTTGTTTGCTCACACTTGGATAAAGGATTAAACTAAATTTATTATTACAAAGGCTCTGTATCGCACATTCAGTCAAAAGTCTTTCACTAAAGAACTGCCATAAAAGTTCTATGGCAGTTCTTTCATCTCAGATCTCGAGCTTCTTTCAAGAAATTTGGCTTTAGTAGTATCTCATCGGAAGAATAGCGGGCTGTAAACAACGACCTGTTGTACTCATACAGCTCCAGCAAAATGTTGTTCTCCCATGGCGAAAAGAAAAAATTCCGAGCGAAGCTGCTTCGGGTAACTACATCGCTTTTTTCCTCTGCTTTGGTTCGCTGAAAATGCCTGGACAACTGTCATCTCAAGTAGCTTGAACTCTCGCTTCTAAGAAACTGTAATTGCCGCCAGCTGTCATCTGGGATCCTTCTCTGACAATTGGAACTTCTCCTTTCAGCAACTCAAAGCTCTCTCTCTCTCTAGACTGGAACCGCGAAGCCCCTCTCTGGCAACTGCTGGAAGCGGGGAGCTCTGTCTGCGGCCTCTGGAAACCCTCTCTCTGGCCTAGAAGTCGTTTGGAACCGGGAAGCTTCCTATGCTTGGCTCTGTCCCTTTTTATTATGCCTTCTCTGAGACCTTGCACGAAGTTTGTAACCCCCAAAGAACTAAGCATGACTCTTTCATCTTCTTTCAAGTTCAGCCTGCTTTCTTTTGATTGTAAGTTGCCGGCCACCGGAAAGTTGTTTGAACCCTTCTGACTGACTTCGGAGGTGTTTACGTGCAGAGCTTGTAAGTCTTTCTCATACACAAAAAAAATCATAAACAACCTTTCTTATACCGTCATGTGGAGCTATTACATAAAGTTCCGGTGCGAAACATTGCCTTGTTTTTTAACACTCTGAAATATTATTATTAAAGGAGTATATACAGTTAACTTCCAAAGGGTTATTTAGAAAAATATCTAGTATGAAATTTACAGAGGCAAACAAGTTATTTTTACAACATTCTCATGGGACTTGACTTCTGTAAAAAAATCGATGTAAAGCTCTGTGATATTTTTAAGCTACATCTAGATTTTGCAGCCCCAGTCCTGAAAATACTTCAGCCACAAACTTTGTTTGCTTATACTTGGATGAAGGATTAAAACAAATTTATAATTAGTAGCATAGCCAAGTGAAAAAACTTCCTTTTAGCTACATCTACATTGCTTCACTTTCTTACATATTTCTCCGTATATATACTAGCTTCATAGAAATGGTTTATATGTTTTTTTTTCCCCTTCTTTAACTCCCTGAGGGCCATCCATGAAAATACACCTATTTATTCTGTGGTGTGGGAAAATTGATCTTTCCTCCTAAAAGATCAATTAAGGGTCAAAGTTGTATAAATGAGAGGAGACCTCCACATAGCCTTTAAAGCAATGCAGAGAACCGACTAGGGCTTCTGACCTAATGTCCAATCCTCACCTTCTGGTACACCCTGTTAGGTATCCACCTGGATACTGAATGAATGAGGATGGCCTGGCAATTTAGGATTTAGCAGACCAAATTGTATTCTTATTGGCTTAAACCACAATATAAAATGATGGTACAACATGACAGAATTTCATGTCGGCTGGGGCGTCACCCAGTTAAACAAGACCCCCCTGCTGTTTTGACCAGGGAACCAGGGTGAACAGTGGAAAGTCAGCTACTGGAACAAATCCTAAAACGCACCCCAACTCAATATCACCAGAATTGAAGATCGGTACTATCAACATAAGATGCCTGAATGGCAAAGAAATGGAGCTAGCTGAGGAATTAGATAAGTACCAGATCGACATAATAGGGGTGACTGAAACAAAAAAGACCAAAACTGGTGAGCTCTTTCTGAGCAAAAAATACAAAATGTTATATTCAGGCAATGACAATCAAGGAAAAGGAGTAGCCATAGTATTCAATACACCATAAACGAGGCTAATCTTCTTGAATGGCAGGCAGTCTCAAGTAGAGTGATGTGTGCAAATATGAGAATGGGGAACTGGACAATGAGACTTATTTGTGCCTATGGTCCCGCAGAAGGTTCTACTAAGGTAGAAGTGGAAGAATTTTTTTTGAGGCTTTAGAGAAAGCAATTGGCACAATGAAAAAAATGAAAAGTTGGTCCTTGTTGTGGGGATCTAAATTCTAGTGTCTTGGATATACTTGCTAATATTTCTTGTAGCCCAAGTAACAGACTGTAAACTAATGCAGTTTACTGATCACCTATTCAAAAAAAAAAAAAAAAAAAAAAAAAAGGAACACGTTCCAGCAGGCACAGTGAAATGCCTCACGCAATAGCTTAATATCTTATATTCAGAAATTTCTGGTGTTGTTTTTCATGTTACTGATTGATTAGCAAATGTTCTAAACATTTTATTCTGATATTGCTTCTGTAGAATTAGTGTTTATTAAAATTAATTTTCCAAATTACTAATATCGCATAATTTCCTGATTTATAATAATCAGGAAATAAGGTAAATCAGAACATATACAAAATTTGCCAATTTATAATAATAATTACTTTGAAAAAATAACTAATTCAAACAAAAAGAATGTGCAGTTATGTTACAGAGCTGTGTGTGTGTGAGAGAGAGAGTGCTCTTGTGGGGGGTTAGTCATTAAAGGCAAAATATAATTTTAATTCTGCTGTGAAACATTTTGAAATGAAATTTCACTTTTGACACATGCACTTATACATACTTTGAATGATGAATCATAGTGAAAGTAATGCTACTTAATAATTGGTGCATAATATCTAAACTAGCAGAATATATATATATTTATAATAATTAGCTTTCTAACCGTTTATTTCAATTTGTAATGAGCGATTATACTGGGAAACCAAGGAAGTTGAAGCGCAAAGAACTGCAGATTACATTATAAAGGGTATAAATAAAGTGATATGAATAAAGATTTTTATATTGTTCTCTATAAAGCAAAATGGTCAAAGTACAGACCTTCACACTATCTGTGAAGTATTCATCTAACTATGATTATGAATAAAAAATAAGCAAAACTTAATTTGGAAACGTATGTGACCCGTTACTTTTAAGATTTTGATTTTCATCACTTTATAAAATAATTTGACACAGTTTGCACAAAAAATTGATAATGACATTGGTTCTCAAAGGCGAAGGAATATTTAACTTAAGAAAGTATGCGGGGATTTCTTATTTTGTCCTGGCATTAAAAATTAATTATATGATATAAGAAGAAAAAAAAAATTATATATTTCATAGAACAAATTTCAAAATTGAAATGCAGAAGGGCCAAGAGTTAAGTTGGGCTGAAAAAATAAAGAAACAAACAAGAAAAACAAGTTACGGAGAAAATTATGTATGGAGACTCGGTGATAAGGGGAGTACTTAACGAAAGTGTGACAAGATCATGTTTCTTGGCTGCAAAAATTCACGATATTAGCCACACCATCAGAATGGAAAATGGTAAGTTGAAGGAAATGGTTGGTACAAATGATTTGAGAGGCGAGAAGTATTCTGTACAGGAGGATGTAAAGGAGTTGTTAGAAGAGGCAAAACTGATTAGCAAGAAGGTGATATTGTAAGCCTCCTATCATGCTATGATAGAGGCAAACTGAGGAAGCGGGCATTGATAGCCAATGCATATATGTTGATTATGCAAAAGGAATGATATAGAATTTGTGGATCTGTCGTTTCTGTTAGATGGAAAGAAGGATTTGTACAATGCTGATGGACTGCATCTAAATGGTTTTGGTGTTAGGTGTCTGGAGAGAGCTTTGTTCACAGAGCATGCTGAAGTGCAAATTCAGAAAAACTTAACCTCCCAACCGGCCGGTGTGGATGAAATATTCAACACTCCCTAGCTTTTTTCATGGATCAAAACTTCGTCGGCATTCTACCTTTTATCATGCCATTACCTTCCTCTGCCGTTAATCTCGTTACGGCTATTCTATAGCCATTAGTGGATTAACTGTTGCTCAGTGACCTTTGTGTCCCCTCCCCCTATGTCTTTTGTGTTGCTTAGAATTTCATTTACTGTCCTAAGTTATTTGACCTTTCTTGCCTCTAAAATGATTTATTGTGTCTCTTCCCAAAAATTGAAACGAATTTCACATATGTGAAAAAAATCAATCCTGAAATGACCACTGATCAGCTTTTGCAACGAATCTATTTAGTGATAGTAAATTTGGTGTATTTTATTCTACAAATCAGTGCGCTGGAAGAGTTGCACTGATTGTTCTTTCACTTTACGTGTAATAATTGAATAATTTTTTTTTCGAATTTTCAAATGTTTGCTTTGAAAATATTATGTCAAATATTTATAATTTTAAATAATATTTATTGAAATAAATGTCCTTTTTCTTTCGTTTCTAGCGAAATAGCATTATATGGATCATCACATTTCAGATTTAGAAACGATTTTTTTTTTTATTCATAAAGACAAAATAAAAAAAAATGTTAAAATGCTAAATTGCATTACTCAGTTTCCGATCGTGTCTTTTTGGTATCAAAAATTTATATCCAATGATATTTTAGCAGTGATTCTTCGTCTTCATAATTTATTTATTTATTTGTATTATGCATATTACGATAATATCTAGTGCATAACCTCGTAGATATGTTGAAAATACAATGTGAAAAATATCATATACGGAATGATTCAACATTTTTGCTCATTTTGAAGATTTTCTAATGCTTCCCCCCCTCCTTATTCTCTCCTGGAACTGAATTGCATAACTACTCTAAATTTCTATACAGGTTTGAAAGCTTTTCTAGACAGTATTCAAAATCAATTACTTCATTTTACCATTTTGACAAAAGATATACGGCAATCAGATTGTATCCTGAAGCTTCTAATTCTGTTCTATTTATTTGCAATCTAAAAACCAGCTGTTCTACTGTCCACTGAAATTATGTGAAATTTTAGAAATAATATGCTATATTTTCACCATGCAAAATTGTTTATAATGCATACCACACAAAAGAAAGTTCAGTAGTATTATTTGTGTTTGTTTTATTTTAAAAAAAATCTAAATATTACTTCTGCTGCTGCTGAAATAATCTACGTCTTCTAAATACTTGGTAATATCCTCTTAGCTGGAGGAAAAGTTGAAGGCTTATTACTTTCAGTTCTATTGAGAAGAAAGGGGAGAACACTAAAGTGCCCCAGGCTGTAGTGCAGAATATGTCAAGAATGTCTTGTTTCCTTTTCGATTGTTGATTACCTATATCCTAACAGAAATACTGATATTTCGTTTACATCCTTATACATTATTTATGCCAAAATAATTGCTTAATTTATAATGATTAGTTTCACTTTTATTATCAAAAATTAGAAATTAAATCATACCTTCAAAAAGAGGATTTGAATTATTTTCAAAGAAAAGGTGCATATGCGTTTCATAATCTTCTTTTTTTTTGGGGGGGGGGGTATAGACATAATCAATCTGTGGATATTTCAGACAATTTATTTCATAAATCATTCGCAAGACAACTGTTGCAAACGTAAATCACTTGGGGAACATACCCATTCATTTTTGTGTGAAATAGCAAAGGTTCAGTTACTTTAGATATCTAATCTAGAAGAAAATATTATGTCTGCTGATATTAGAATCTTACGTGAATAATTTTTCTGACATGATTTCTCTATTCGTTATAATGTAACCAATTTTCAGATTTTTTTCCCTCCTGCAGACTTCATGTTATATGCAGTGATTTCTTCTTTGTACTACAAGAAAAAAAATCAGATAACAGGAGAAAAATATGTAGTATTTTCTTTTCCACTGGCTGAATTTACAATGTTCTTTCTTTGTGTTTTGAAGAGAAAGTGCAAATGACTTTTTTCTTACTATTTTTGCCATTATAACATCTCATATAATTATAAGAGTGACATTTTACCGTTTTTCTCCCACACGAGAAGCAGAAATAAGGTAGTAATAATATTGTTGATTCTGCCAAACTTCATTGTAGCAGAAATTTTTATTACAAAACTTTGTAATATATATATCTCCGAAACAAGAAATTTGGAACCCATATCACATCAATGTTGAGTGTTGGCAAGGTGAAAATGTTCCCGTTATTATTTATATATTTCATTTATTAACTAGGGGGGGCTATGCCCAACCCCCCGTGTTCCAGGATGGTAGGCCAGTTCTCCTTCAATTGTGATAACTCGAAAGGGAGTTCCACCCCTGAATTCTGATGGCTCGAATTTTGAAGACTCGACACTCAGGGTAGCCCCTGAGTTTCAAAACGTTTCGATAAACATGACATAAAAAGGCTTATCATTATATATATATATATATATATATATATATATATAGGGTAGGTTTTATTTCATTATTTTTTATTGTTTTGATGAATTACTTTACCTGGAATACTCTTTCCAGTTTCTCTCTGTCATAAAAAGAACTTAAAAATTAGCCTTCAGGATGATAAAGAAAGAGTGCATTCGGGTATCCCTCTATCAATAATTGTAGTCCTGAAAAGGACTGTTTTGATGGTCTTGAAAACAAACATTTTTTATTCAGAATTTAAAATTCTTGAACAGCGTGGAACACCTTGAAGCAAGGGTAAACACACAAAGCAGTTTTACACTCAGGGCACCAGATTTTTGTTTCCTTTCTGATATTTTTTTTATTACATACATAATATTTCTGTGCAGGTTTTTTTTTTTATTAGCCGTTGGTGGTAGATTTTCGGGATAATGGTTGGAGTTAGCAGCGTTCAACCTCAGATGTCTGGCAGGATTTCCTGTTTTTCTGCTTGCTGAAGAAGGTGCATGTGCATGCAGCAATGCTTTCGCTATTTCTATTCTGTATTCTAGATATGTTATGGTAGACAAACATTTTTTCTTGTACAGGAGGAAACTGTTCCAAATAACAAAATCCAATACATGTCCAAACACTTTTTTGTAATATTTTTATGCTCTTTCCTCATTACAGAGTAGAATGATAGCTGCTGATCGCACCTGTCGACTCCACCCATAGTGTTGTTGTATGCACACACAGCAATGGGTTTTTCTTTCTTCAAACCATGCTTCTCCATGGATTCCGTTGATGGATTGTGCAGGGAAGACAGCAGAAAAACATCTTTTTTGTCTTTCCAACGTAGTGCAAATACTTTCCCTCGCTGATAAGTTCGGATTTCCCCCTACGATAGCTTTCCTGAAGCCAGATCTGGAGGCATATCTCGCCTTTTTGCATTTACAGTACCATAACTATCTGTACGATGCTCTAAAAGCAAATCAGCGAGTTCAGGACACATATATAGTAATTATCCATTATAATGCAGTAACCTTTCCCCAGTAAAGGGTCTAGTAACTGCATTACTGCACACATCGACAAGGGAAGATCCGAATATTTATCATGCTCAATTACAATTTGCTTTCCCGTATAAAGTTTGAAATCCCAAAGATATCCACTTTCCGATTCGCAAAGCATAAAAAATTTCGCTTTCTTTTTGGGAATATACTGCTTACATTTCGGTCTACTTTTGAATGGCATAAGGCTTTAATCGATACTCAAGTCTCTCTCAGGAATGTAGAGTGATCTACATTTCTGATGGATTTTCATCAGAAAATCATAAATTTTGTTGAGGACTGGGCAAGAATGTGTTGGCTGATCATATTCCTCATTATTCTGAAAATGCAAATACTTAATGATGAGACTGAATTGTTTTTCAGTCATAACATCACGAAACATTGGCGTGTTCAGAATCCAGTCTGTAGACCAATACATTTCGAGAGCGGGCTTTCGAAATGTATTTCAAAACTTCGGGTTTTCCACTTTCTTTATTCTGATATTGCATTTGAAGGATGACAGTGATTTTAAATATTAATTTCACCTATATCCGAATATCACATAATTTCCTGATTTATAATAATCAGGAAATATGTATATTGTCTGATTTATAATTTGCTAATTTATAATAATCACCACATAGTTTTAGTATCGAAAAATTAAAGATATGTGGAACAATTACTAGAGAAATATAACGAATTAAATAAAAACTGTACCTATGTTTCATAACAGTTTTCGGGTGTGTGATAGTAATGCAACAGGGGGGGGGGGTTAAACTATCAGAGGCGAAATAAAGTTCAATTCTATTGTAAAAATACGGAAATGAAATTTCACATTTGATATACATATTTTGAATGATAAAAATAAGCAAATGTATTGCTTACTTTAAAAATTGGAGAATAAAATATCTGAATTATGCAGAAAATATAAATTAAAATCATAACTGTTAATTTCATTTTGTAATGACCAATTATACAAGGAAACCAAGAAAGTGAAAGTACAGATTACTATACAACATGAAGAAAACATTTAGTAATATGATTAAAGAATTTCATGTTATTCTCTATAAAGCAAAGTTGCTCAAGCGTGTCCTAAAGGAAATCTGTGAAGTATTATTCGATTTCGATGGTTTTGTACAAAAATAAATATAATATAATCTGGAACGTCAGCAGCCGGTTTTCTTTTCTTTTTTTAAAAGAATATTTCAAATAATTATCGTGAATTAATTTCTTCGAGAACAAAGAAAAATCTTTTGTCTAGTAAGCGATTAGAAAAAAATTAGCGCAAAAAAATAAAAAATTAAATTGGTTCTCCAAGGTAAGGCAATATTTAAGTGAAGAAATTATGCAAGACCTTTATTTTGTCCAGAAATTAAAATTGTACTGTACAATAAAGAGAAAACAAAAATATAAATAATTTCTCTATTTTTAGTCTATCGTATATAACTAAAATCCAGTTCACCAGCATGGAACAAGAAAGTCCGTTTCTTGTTATAGGCAACTGAGAGGCAGCTACGAACGGGAGATAATCCGATTAACCGTTCTCTTCAGCGTGAGGGTTTATCACACCTTCTAATGGACATGACAGTCAAATTGCACTTCTTATCCAGATTCTTTAAACAGGTGGGCTGAAACATATCCAGATTTAGTTGGGCGTCTATAGACGTCCTAGCCGGTAGGGAGGTTAAAGCATTTATGATGGAAGCAAGTGAGTTTGTGTGAAGGCACCCATAAAGCGAGTGACCGTGAGAATGACCAAGCGAAGAATGTAGTATCTCAAGTAAAAACATTGAATAGCGTAAGCAATTCAAAACGTAAAGGCGAGTGGGAAATTAAATGGATGCTACAGGTTCTATATATTAATGCCAGAAGTATCGGGAACAAGAGGTAGAAGTTTTTATAGTGAGGCCTCTCCAAAAGTTATAGGCATTAGTGAGACTTGGCTAACAACAGATGATGATGTGGTTATAGAGATTGAATGTGAAAGGTTTAGTATTGTCAGGGAAGATAGATGAATTGCAGCCAAAAAAGAATAGGAGGCAGGCAGTAGGGTGTTTATAAATTTGAAGCAATCTGGTGTGAAATCAAGGCCAGTAAGACAGAAAATATACAGCTGGTTGTTGCTATAGGAAGTTCCACAGTGATCTGGAAGACATGCCTCACCAAATTAGTATGAGTTACAGGTCAAGTGATTATTATGGAGGACTTCAACTATGGAGATATAGACTGGAAGGAAGAAAGATCACACGAAAGGAAGGAAATAGAATTTATACACCTGCTGAGAGATAATTACTTAAGGCAGCATGTGATGGAGGGGACTAGGGGTGGAAGAGTATTGGACCTGGTCCTTGACTTGTGATCTTGTAAAACATGAGGAATATTCTATCAGGAAGGGGTATTTGATGAACTACAATGCAGGTGATTATGATATGCTTAGGAAAAAGCTTAAATCTGTACCATGGCATACAACACGGCACGGTAAGGATGTTATTAGTGCATGGGATATAGTTAAGGGTCATCTAGAGCAGTGCTTCCCAAACTTATGGATGTAAAGGCCCCTTTTGGAAAAATATAAATATTTCATGCCCCTCTAATCAAAAAAAAAATCATAATACAGACATGTAATATTATAATATTTATTGTATTTATATTCAGTACAATTTATATTCAAGATTTTGCATTTGTAAGCTTTTTTGTGCTTCAAAGGTATTGATAAGAATACCTTTTGAATACCTATTTGAATAAGCATATATTTACTAATATTCATTAAGTGCCGAAATACGCAGGAAGCAAAATTTGTGAACCAACACCAATGTTTAATTTTTCCATTAAAATATAAAAAATAACAAAAAAGAAATAATAAAAATTAAATACGTTTTTTTTTTTAAGATTAAAAAAAAAAGAACCACTTAGTCTTAAAACATTTAAAATTTGTTTTCATTATTTCACGGCCCCCTCAAGAAAACTTACGGCCCCCCAAGGGGGCTGCGGTCCACAATTTGGGAAGCGCTGATCTAGAGGAAGCAGTATTAAATTGTATACCTAGGCTAACCAGGGTTAATCGGGTAGGTTAACCCTTAGCCTACCCGATTAAAAGGTTAGATGAATGAGTAATATCATTAAGCATGAGCTGTAGAAGAAGAAAATGCTCTGGAGGATATATAAAGAGAAAGGAGACCAGTCAACTCATGAACAGTACAATGGTCAGCAAGAAAGGTGACCAGCATGTCAAGGAAGGCAAAATCAGATTATGAAAAGAATTTAGCCAAGCAGGCCAAAGGAAATCCCAAAGAGTTCTTTTTGTTATGTGACAAGTAAGAGGAAGAATGACTGTGGAAGATTAATCTTAATGAGTGATGATGGTCACAAGGAGACAGAAGCAGATAAAATAGTTGAGTTACTGAGTGACCACTTTGCAAGGGTATATCATCCTAGTGAGGTTACTGCTTTAATCTATGTGACAGACACTAATGTGGGAACAGAATTGGATTAATTGGAGGTTCTTAGGATGTTGCAGAATCTCATTGGAAATAGAGCTGTGTGACTAGATGTGATATCAGCTAGGATTTTGCAAGAATGTGCAAGGGAACTGGCAGTGTATTTGACTATTCTCTTTAATTTAAGTCTCAGGTCTGGTAGAGTTCCAGTGGAATTGAAAGAGGGCAAAATAATTCCTTTGCATATGGGAGTTTTTAATACTTCAGTACAAATTATAGACCAATCAGCATCTCGGGCGTGGTGGTAAAAAAAAGTTAATTCAAGAATGGGTAGATAAAAATGTGATACTGTATGATGGTCAACATGGCTTTGTGAAGGGTTGGTCGTGCCTTATAATTGACTAACTTTTTATATTAGAGTAACAGCTGAGTTTAATAAAGGAAATGACTACACAATGATTTTGCTGGATTTTGCAAATGTATTTGACAGAATACTATGTGGAACTCTGTTATGCAAATTAGAACAAATGGGGATGGATATGACTGGTTAAATGGATAAGAGGGTGGCTGCTGGACAGATATTAAAAGGTGTATATGGAGAGGTAGAATTGAGGCAAAAACAGGTGACTGGTGGTGTGCTGCAAGGTTCAGTGGTGGGATCATTGCTGCTTAATTTTTACAGAAATGATATAGGAAATAACCTGAAGGAAAATATTCAGTTATTTGCTAATGATGTGAAATTAGATAGTAATAGTTAATCAAGGCGATGTTGAGAGCTTGCAGGACGATTTAAGTAGGCTGTCAATATGGGCAAAAGTTAATAAGTGTCAGTTTAATGTTGAGAAATGTAAAGTTTTATGCATTTTGGGATAAATAGATTACAAGCCGTGCATCACGTTAATGGTACTATACTCCCTGAAATAGATTAAGCTAGAGATTTAGGGGTGTGGTAGACAGAGAGTTTTCAGGACATATTGCTAAGGTAGCACATAAGGCTACATTACTATTGAAGAACACATTAACAAGTAGAGATAAGGAAGTGTTTATTCCTCCTTATAAGGCCTTGATACGCCCACATCTGGATAACTGCGCTCAAGTGTGGGCCTCTGGGTTTGGTTTCTTGTGCATGAGGAAGCAGTGGAGAGGATTCAGAGGCAAGTGACCAAGATGGTGAGTGGCTTGTGGAATGTTCCCTATGTGGAGAGATTGAAAGTGTTTGGTTGATAGGAGAAAAAAAGGGAATACGATAAAAACATTTAAGTTGCTTAAAGTGTTTTATAGGATAGATGCTAGGAAAATGTTTCAGCACTTGGATAAAGGGACCAGAACAAGGGATCATCTGTGGAAGTTGAATAAAAGTGTAGTTAGTAAGGGTCTGAGGATTAGATGTTTTGCTTGGAGAGTGGTTAATGAGTGGTATGGGTTGCCAGAATCGGTTTTGAGTGTTTTGTCTGTTAACGGGTTCAAGGAGAGGTATGATAGATTGTGTGGATAGATTTAGTCTCCTGTAATAGTCTTTGCACTCCTTTGAGGTGCCCTATAATAATAATTATTATTATTATTTAAGTTAAGGGATATTACATTCCATATTGTTTCATAGCCGAATAAGAAATGAGTTTCATGCTGAATATAGAAACTATACAAAGTTCGGTGAGTCCAAGCATAAGCAAATACCTGGATAGTGCAACACCAAGGCAACTCATAGTAAGGGTGGAGCAAGCTCCATTCACTATTCTTGGTATTTACCCAATGTGAAACCCAGCTCTAACAAACAGAACTTACATACCCTACTATAAGGCATTTTTCTATATTCGGCATGAAACTCTTTGAGTTTCTTATTCTGCTATGAAACAATATGGGATGTAATATCCCTTAACTTAAATAATTTCACGTCGCTGAATTGAAGCCTTTGGCTCTTCATGTAATTAGTAATAATATTTAATTTATCCAATATAACTAAGATTCCTGTTACCCAGTACAGCAATCAACTGTGTTCCTTGGTATAGGTAAATGGAGATGCAGCCATGAATATGAGTTAATTTGGTTAAGTGTTGTCCTTAGCATGAAGGATTATCACCTTTGGATACTGCAGCCAGTTTGCACTTCTTGTCCATGTTCTTTCAACAGATAGCATGCATCTTATCGTGGTTTTTTTTGGATGTGTATATATTTCTGAGCTGGTAGGGAGGTTGATGATGTGTGGTTGATAGGAGAAAAAAGAGGGAATATGATAGAAACATTTAAGTTGGCTAGAGGGACCAAAACAAGGGGTCATCTGTTTAAGTTGAATAAAAGTGTGGTTAGTAGTAGTCTGAGGAGTAGATGTTTTGCTAGACCTTTTGCTTTTTAAAAAGATTCATAATTTATAATTATGAATCTTTTCACATTAGTATATATGTGGAATTACCCTTCACTTACATTTACGAATCAAAAAATTAGAATAATAAAAAAAAATGTGTCGAGTGATTTGAAATTCTAATGTATTGCATAGAAATTAATTAATACCAAATATGAATTAGCATAATCTAAATATGTACTTTTTAGATTATACAACCATGTAAACACAAAAATGTAATATAAATATAAGAAAACTGTTATTTGAAAACATTCACAAAATTAGAGTAATTTTTGACATGGTTCAAAATACTAGAATTGTCTGAATTTTTCAGATTGGTTTTGAATAGAGCATAGAAATAGCATATATTTCAGTAGCTGCAAAACTGGATCACGTGTAAGGAATCGTTTGCACGTGGATTTCATTTAATCATTTGCTAAACATGAGTCGAATGAGTGACACATCAGAAGCTAAGAAGTTTTATATGGTATCTCTACACAAAGAAGTCCAAACTCAACATTCATAGCTAAGGAATTGAAATGTTCTCAAGCAAGCATGAGTAGAGCATTGAGATGGTTTTCTTATAACCAGAGTTTTCAAAATAATCATTGCAATACCAGTTAATAACTACATCAAGAGATGAGAGGAGATTGAAGAATATCATGAAGAACTGCTTCCGAAGTGTAAGATATTTTCCCAGATTAAATCACGTGTGTCTAAGACGAAACTGCTTATTACTTCTGAGCAAAAGGCACTAGAGTCTGATGGTGTAAGAAAGACTGTTGTGCGGTCAAGAGAACTGGAGAAAGTTCACTTTTTAGCAATGAAAGTATGTTTTGTGTGTCCCATGGTCATCAAGGGTTACATGTTTGGCATCTTAATCAAGAAGCATTTGATAAGGAATGCATGAGACATTAAGTGAAGTTTGACCTCTGTCATGGTATGGGCTTGTATGATCACAGAGGGTCCAGGTAGACTGTGTATTGTGTACAAAAGAGTCATTTCCAAAGTGTACCAAGAAATTCTTGATCACTTTATTACCAGCATTTGATGATTTATGTGATGCTGATTTCCTTTTTCGGTAAGATCCAACTTCTTGTCACACTTCCAAGACCACTACTAAATGGCTCAAAGAAAGGCATATCAGTGTAATTCCTTGGCTGGCCAACTCGCCAGATTTAAACCCCATTGAGAATTTGTGGGGGATTATGAAGAAATGTCTTAAAGAAGTTGTTCCAAGAGAAAAAATGAACTTGTTTCTAGTCTGCAGACCATATGGACATGTTTTGATAAAAAAAGACTGAACCACTAGTAAATAGTATGCCCAATCGTTTTTGAATGGTCATAAAAGTTAAGGGGGATGAAACAAAGCATTAATTATCTTGTTGTTTCCCTTTGACTGTAATTTTTGTACATTTATTTTCACATTATTCTAATATTTTGAACCATGTTGAAAATTATTCTAATTTTGTGGATGTTTTCAAATATCAGTTTTCTTATAATTTTCATTACATTTTTATGTGTTTACATGGTTATATAATCTACAAAGTACATAGATCATAGAGTAGATGATGCTAATTCATATTTGGCAATAATTATTTTCTATGCAATAAATTAGAATTGCAAATCATTCAACATATTTTCTTTGATTATTCTAATTTTTTGATTCAGAGGTGTATAAGATGAGTGATTATGAAGTTGCCTAGCATTAATGCCATTAGTTGAATGAACTGTGGGATTGGTTAGAAAAACCTTTTGATTAGAAAACACTTGATGCATGCAGTGCACATCTGTATCATCATCATCATCACGAACCATTGGCTTACTGCCCATTGATGTCCGATGCCTGCTTCACTATCTTCTTCCACCTTTCTTTGTCCAGTGTTGCAGTTTTTGTACACCCATTCCACACCAGTGGAATGGGTGTACAAAATGGGTGTTTTATATCGTCTATCCATTCTCTGTATTATCTACCTCTTCTGTTTAAACCATCCAAAATACCAAACATAAATGTCTTTATCTTCCGGTCCTCACTCATTCTACAGGTGTGTCCAAATAATTGCAGCTTCCGTTTCATAATCTTCTGCATTAGATTCTGTTTTGGTTGTATCCTCTGATAGCGCTCTTCATTGGTGATTTTCTGTACCTATCCTATTCTTAGAATCTTCCTGTAACAAGTTCTTTCCAATGCCAAAATTCTTTTTCTTGATTCCTTATTTATTACCCACGTTTCAGATCCATACAGTACACTGCTGAAGATGCATGTTTCCAGTACTCTTAGTTTTGTTTGCAGGTTGATCACTTTACTTTTCCAGATGTTATCCATGGCCTTCAGATTTGTTCTTCCCTTTGCAATCTTGATCTTTATTTCGTTTTTACAGTCCAAGTCATATGTCAGTTTACTTCCCAAATATGTGAATTATTCTACATTTTCTATATCAGTTCCATCCACTTGTATCTTTTGTTTCATGTTCTTCTCACCCAAATACCATTGTCTTTGTTTTTTTTCAAGTTCATAACAAGTCCAAATCTCTTCCCTTCCTCATTTAACAGTTTCAGTGTTTTTTTGTAGTTCTCTTTCGTCTTCTTCAATAATAGCAATATCATCTGCAAATCTCAGATTGCTAATTCTCATCCCATGCACTGATATTATTATTATTATTAATATGAGGAATTTATATTAAATTTAATAATAACTCAGTAGAAGATGTATTACAGACAATCAGAGAAATTAAAAACTGCGTTAAAGAGATAACGGAAAGACAGCATAATCTAGTTGAAGAGACAACGGAACTACGACAAGAACTAAACTCTTTAAAGCAACAGTACGAACTCTTAAACCAACAGCAGTATAAAAACGATCTCCTGATAGATGGTCTCCTGGAAATTGCAACGGAACATCTAAAAGCACTGTAATACAACTAAGCCAAAAAATTGATTCTCCCATTGAATCAAAAGATATCCAGTTAGTACATCGGTTATCACAAAAAAGGAAAAGAGAAAATAATTCCCATCCTCCTCCCATTGTTGTGCGACTCACCAACAGCCCAACAAAAATTACACTTATAAAAGCTAGCAGGATTAAAAAAAACAGTAGCCAGGGATCTGAAAGGAGTCCACGGCACACCCCAATATACTTGTCCGAATACTTAACGCCTTATTACCAGAAACTGTTCTACCAAACAAGGAAAGTATAAACAAAAAAATTACCAGTTTATATGGATAACAGACAGCAAAATATTCCTTAAAAAGACACAAGATGCAAAACCAATCCAAATAAAATCCATAGAAGATCTCAACAGGCTGCCACATTAAAAGATATCGAAGACTTGTAAAGAAGGGAACAGCACACTAGCCTACATGAATGAAGACCATCGAGCAGATGTAATCACCCCAGAACACGATACTTGCCACATTCTGAAATCAATAACAGAATGCGGAGTGACTATCCCCAAAAAAGGACTATCTATTCTCCACATCAACATAAGCATTCAAAAATACTGGCTGACCCTGCAAGCTTATCTGAAGGAAGATATAGACAACATAGACATTTTAATACTGACTGAAGTATCTATGATAAACGAAGAGGCAACCATCTACCAAATGCCACACTTCCAACAACACAAACACAGCAGACAAACTAAACGAGGAGGTGGTATAATAATATTTACCAAACATAAACTAGAAGTAACAGAAAAAAACTAGAATAAATACGCAGAAAACATATGCATTGAAATTAAAAACATCAAACAAGAAAATGTACAGCTAGATACTCGGATTGGCTCAGCAAGTGCAATATTGCGGGAGCTTGGCCGATCGGTAGTATTGAAGCGGGAGTTAAGCCAGAAGGCAAAGCTGGCTGTCTTCAATACTGTCTATGTCCCCATCCTTCCCTAAGGTCATGAGAGTTGGGTAATGACTGAAAGAATGTGGATACGAATCCAAGCGGCTGAAATGAGGTTCCTTCGAGGGGTTGCGGGGGCTGACAAGACTCGACAGAGTTAGAAGCTCTGCAATTTGGGAAACCCTCAATACTCAACTTTTGCTTCTCTGTGTTGCGAGATCACAGTTACGTTGGTACGGGCACCTGGTCAGAATGCCACAAGAAAGGCTGCCCCAGCATGGCCCAAGCCAGAAGGTGGGAGGCCATGTGGAAGGCTAAGGACTCGCTGGATAGATTATACCCAAAACCATGGGTGGGCATATTTGGGAGTCCCACCAGAACACCTGAGCTTGGTGCCAGAGGATCATGACCATTGGAAGTTCTTCTTGCAGCTGCTGCCCCCACAACCCCATTAGGAAAGGTGGGCCTTGAAGATGTATGTATAAACAAAAAAACTCCTTGATATTAAATGCAATATACAGACCACCCAATTTCAGCACCACAAATTTCCTAGATGAACTAAACAGATGGCTCTCAGCCACAAAAGAAGGCACCTCAGAATACTTGATAATAATAGGAGACATGAATATAAACATTAGGAACATAAATAACAAACAGATCAATACCTAGACCTCTTATCAGCATATAACATAATCCCATCCATACAGTCGTACACACGAGAGGAGATAGTTGAGATAGTCGGAAATACAATCTCATCTTGTATTGACTACATAAATATATGGGCCCCTCCAGTAACAAAAACAAACAACCACACAGCAGCCATCATAATATGCAAACTGGCAGACCACTACTTCACAGCGTTACAGTTACTCACTGAGACTACAAAACAGTATTATAGCATTCTAAACGAAACAATAGTAAACGACAAAATCAGAAAAACAGACTGGATGCAGATAGCATCTTCAGACTCTGCTGAAGCTGTATATAATAACCTTAAACTTGCATTTAAAAAAATATATAACAAAGCATTAACAAAAATAAAAATGCGCTCCCAAACAAAACAGAATCCATGGATAACAGACGTACAAAGAAAAGATGCCCTATGGAAACAACTTAAGAAGCCACCAAACAATATCGCTTTACAAGCTGAATACAAAAGAAAACAGAATCTCCTAACAACACAGATTAGAACAGCAAAAAGAAACTACTACAGCAACAAATTAACTGCTCAGAACGACATAAAGGAAATCTGGCACCTGATTAATGAAATGCTGGACTAGACTATATACACAGAACCACTGTCTCAGAAACAATAAAACACAGCTTTGCTTGCGACCCCAAATCCCTCAAACAGTTATAAAACAACTTTAATCGGCACTTCGTGAACTCTGTCCAAAAACTACAAGAAATAACCTTTCCTCACACAAACGAATATTCTCCACTACGTCCACGAGCAATCCAATCGATGTGATTCCCCACAGTAACAAAAGAACTATCACTGGCAATTCAACACATTAACCCTAGCAAAGGACCGGGGAGAGACAGAATCAGACCAAAAGACATCAAGAAACACTCAACCAACCTACTTCCAGTTATACAAAAACTGTTAAATAAAATCTTCGAAACAGGACACATACCTGAAACACTAAAGACTGCATTAACACACCCATACACAAACATGGAAAAAGAAACATAAGTAATTACAGCCCCATTGCCACGTCTGTAATCAACCAAATCATGGAGTGCATCATGCACTGCAAACTCTCTACATATGTTGAAAAATTTCAAATCATACCCAAAAACAATATGGCTTTCAAAAAAAAAAAAAACAAAGGAACAGCAACACTCCTGGAAGATTTCACAGACCTAATAAATGCTGCATTGGATAAAAACAGAATAATATTAGTCATATTCATTGACTTAACAAAAGCATTTGACACACTAACACACAAAACCTTATTAACGAAACTAACGCATACCGGAATCGGAGGTCGTCTACTCCAGTGGTTTAAAACATACATGGAAAACAGGAAGCACATCAGCGTATAGGATCAGCGTACAGCAAAGAGGTACTACCGGTAACCTGTGGAGTACTGCAAGGAGCTGTCCTATCTCCTTTTCTATTTAACATATACACACACTACATAAGCCATCTTCCCTTAAAAAGTAAAATCTTCCAGTACACAGACGACACGGCCATAGTATCCATTCACAACAACTCAAATATCACTTACACAAATATGCAACATGACATCACTCGAATCACTAACTGGTTAACCGAAAATAGCATATATATAAACCCCGGAAAAACAAAGCTAATGATATTCAAAAACCCCCAAACCCTGCCCATAGAAACAAAATATCTCACTATCCGACATTCACCCACCTATACACAAAGCGCTGAACCTAAAACCACAACCATCACACAGGTGAAAACAACACACTATCTTGGACTTCACTTCGATGCTGATCAAAGTTGGAATAGCCATATAAACTACCTACACACCAAGCTTAGGATAATAGCAAGCAAACTATACCGATTAAAAGACATAGCCCCAACACACATAAAAATACTAATCTATAAAGCATTATGTGAAAACATTTTAAGATACGCAATCACATCATATGCATTCTGCACAGACTACAGACTTAACAGGTTACAACAGTTCCAAGATAAAATGGTAAAACTGATATTCTGGGAACAACCCACACTTATGCAGGCAGCACGGACACAACACAAAATATTTAAGGTGAAACACTTATGCCACTACACAGTCATGTTAAAACATTACTACAGCCCAACCTTTAGAGTAACCAGAACAACATATCAGATAACAAGACCACGGTCAACAAACTACATAACATATAAGTACAACAATCACTATGGCAAAGCTACCCGAAATTTCTGTATACCTGACATGATAAACAAACGGCAGAAACCTAGGGACATACAGAGAGAGAGAGCTGAAACAGACGCTATATAAATATTATAGCAAGAATGAAAATTAGAGAAATTCCTGTTTCTCTCTCTCCCTCACACGTGCGCGTGCACATACACACACACGAAATAAACCTATGACAAACCCCTCTTAAAAAACACCACTACAAGGACACAAACAAACACACCATGTCCAAATCCAACCCTACTTGCAAAAAAAAAAAAAAAAAAAAAAAAAGTTAAATTGTGTGACAGCAGTTAAAGCCTTCTAAGCACATACCAACAAACAGTAAAATCAAAACCTGGCTTGCGACCAGTATAGAAACATAACCACGAAACCACCGCCATCTATTATCTTCCTCAGATAAGCTCTGCAAAGCTTCGAGGAAGAAATCAGAAATGCCACACAAACTTATTATTATATTAGTTATTCACTCAAAAAAAAAAAAAAAACTGTATAATCATTACTGTTAATATTAGAACATGCGTTGTAAATGCACAATACAGAGGCAAAGAGTTATTAAAATTCTTAACTGAAATCCAATGTAGAAAAATTTTGTGAAAAAATTATTATTATTTTAAAATATTAACTCGCAAGAATCTGTTATTGACAATTGTGATGTATTATATATACAGGGTGTTCGGGATAAATTTGACAGTTTCGTAAGGAAAAAGAAAATCTTCTTTGTATCTATTAAATTTAATGAATTGACAAAAAAACATTACAGGCAGAGTTAATTACAATACTATCAACAAGATTTACTCAAAATAACCACCATTAGCATCGATCACAGCTTCAATTCTGCTTCGGAACCTCGAACAAGCTGATGCTACAGTCTCCCTGGGAAGGGCCGCAAAAACTGTTTTAATTTTATCCATTAACTGGGCTTTTGTATTACTGGAAGTGCGATTGGTGTCTTTTTCAACTGCGCCCCATACAAAATAATCCATGGGGTTAAGGTCTGGGGAGTTTGGAGGCCAAACATTTGGACTGGTGAAGTCGTAGAAATTTTCAGACAACCATTTTTGACTTTTCCCAGAGGTGTGGCAAGGGGCCGAATCCTGCTGCCATACATACGGCCTACCATTGGCTACCCTTGTTATCCAGGGCTTGACTACAGTTAGCAACTCCACGAACAAAGCCCGAATTCCAATGCCAGGGTTCTTCAACACCTGTTCCTGCAGATTTGCGAGGAATTCTGCTGTACGAACGCAATCAGATCGTCTGCTAGGGATCTTTCTTCTTGCTACATCCTCGTAGTCACCATTGCAAGTCTCTAGTTCATGCCTGATTGTTTTTACTGTATTCAGGGAGCATTGGGCAGCAGTCGTAATATCCTTATTTTGATGGCGGGCACGAATCATCATGATACAAGTTATTCTCTTCCATGATTCAGGTGGGTTCCAGCTATCCATCCTTTCTGACATCTTGTATATGAATGAAGAAGGGTCCAAACTTTTAAATGAAGAGAAGTGTGTGTTAATACATGTAACTTACGGAAAAATATAATTAATTATAAATATGTCAAATTTATCCCGAACACCCTGTGTATATATATATATATATATATATATATATATATATATATATATATATATATATATATATATATATATATATATATATATACATACACATATACACACGTGTATATACAACTATTATTGTATCTATGTATGTAATTTATCTGAGACATAATAAAATGTTTAATTTATCTGGATATACGGAGTCAAAGACTCATCTGGGAGGTACTTTTATCACACACACACAGCTCATCATGTCTTAAACACACTCAAACTCCCTGAAGACGACACCACACTCTCCCTCAAGGCATTCCAATCATATAGAACTCTGCATGAAAAAAAACCTGCCTCTCACACCCTCTTTATGCAGTTTCCAGGGATGACCTCTGGTTCTCCCACTATTTTCTGAACAACTTTTCCAGCATTGATCCTATAACAACCCCTTATCAACTTGTAGGTCTTTATCATATCTCCCATCTTCCTCCTGTCCACCAGACTGCAAATTACATCTTCTCAATCTTTCCTCCTTCTCACTATTCCTACATCTTCCTTCATTTTGTCCATTGTTTTCTCACTGTGCGATGAAAATGCTTGGTGATATTGGGTCCCCTGTCTAGTACCTCTGCTTGTTCTAAACCATTTTCCCAAATCCTCACCTATTCTAACTGCTGCTATCACATTCTTATAAACATCTTTTAATATGTCTATTAGTTTTTCTGTCAATTCCATAGGATTCAAGCAATGCTATTGTCACTTTCTGTTCGATACTGTCAAATGCCTTCTGAAAATCAACAAAGCAAGTATATATGTTTTTGTTTTTTCTCCTTTGCTTTTTCTCTCTGCTATTAGCTGCATTGTCAAAATCTGTTGAATTGTATTCCTAAATCCTGCTTGCTTGTCTGCAAGTTATGTTTCCAATTGTGTTCTAAATCTTTTTGTCAGTATCATCACCTTACCAAGGTTACTTGTCAAGGTTATTGTTATATAATTTTTACATTCTAACTTATTTCCTTTCTTGTATAATGTTACTATTATTGATTTCTGGCATTTTCCCTTAATTCCATACCATATGACATAGTTGGTGTATTTCTGTAACCACACTTTCGTCACCATATTTAATTATTTCTCTAGTGATGTTATCATTACCAGGACTCTTGTTTTGTTTTCAAGGTATGTTTACAATTGTGTACTCAGTCTTTCTGTCAATGTTATCATCATCACCTTACCAAGGTGACTTGTAAAGCAATTGTTCTATAATTTTTACATTCTAGCTTATTTCCTTTATTGTATAATGTCTCAATATACCTGTCATTTTATAAACCTCAGCACTTTGAATGTTACAACTGATACTATTCTTAGTAGGCTTTCCTCTAAATGTTAATAAACAAGTTCAAATAAACAGATATGACATGAAAATTAACTCTAAGTATACATATTTTTTATGATATAAATTAAATATATCAAATATCAAGTATTGCATCAAAGAATCAGCTTTTTTTTATGCTATATTGTTGGCAAATTTAAAAAATACATCTGAAACATCAATAAGAACATTATTTGCTTTCTAAAACTGGCATATCTATGAGTTTGAATTTGCTGTACTGTATTATAAACTACTCTAAACATCAGAGAATTTTAAAATGTTCATATGCCATTAAAAAGTTTTATATCAACAATATGCAGCTCTCCCTTCCAGTTTAGGAATCTCTGCATATACTATTCATGGCCCGAAGACATAGATCAATCACCAGTTGGGTAGAAGCTTGAACTGTTTTTGTGCTAGTGAACCTATATGATGGTTGTTTCCATGAATTTCTTGTTTTCACTTTCAATGGGGCACTTGTCTTTCATCCTCTATGATCATGTTGCATTGGTAATTATTGCCACCTTGTTCATAATGCAAGAGCAAATGACTATTATCTTCTCTTTTAATTTCTTATTTGGTATTCAGATAGCATGAAATCAATAACATCAGTGCCATGTGTGGGCAAGTGATGAGGAAAGAGATGAAGGAAACTATTAAATGTTTCTTGAAGAGCTGATGGTTCAAATAATTGGGAGAAAATGGTAGAGGGTTGTTACATGGAACAGCATTCTCCATACGATTTCCTGAGAATGGAGGATGAGAGGTTGGTTTGATAAGTTGGAAGCTGAATTATGATTGGAAGGGACTAGCAGATGTTTTCTTCTTACATGTTTAGAGGAAAGCGAATGATGATTAGTTTGGGTGAAGCATTGAGAAAAGACATTGTGCAGTAAGAGAGCAATTTTTGAGTAAGTGATTAGAGCAGGGGTGGGGAACCCCTTGCCCGTGAGTATTTCAGTTCGCCCCTTTGCTGATGTACTTGTATGTACATGTAAATAAAATTTTATAATAATTTAAATTTAAATAATTAAATATACAAAACCAAAAATAGCTATATTACATATAATACGACCGTCATACGTCTGGTAAGATATTTATTGCACACTACATACACTATATATAAGAGTTAAAATTTACCAGTCGCCCGCGGAAGTTTTTAAATTAGCAATTTTTGCCCTTGATACTAAAAAGGTTCCCCATCCCTGGATTAGAGGGAGTTGATGGGAGAGAGAGAGAGAATTCATCTATTAAGCAGATTACCCTCTGTTGGATAGTATTAAGTATGATTACAGTATTCTGAGTTTGCAGATCTGGAATTTGTGTAGTGTTCAGGGGAGCAGTAGTAGCTTGAATGGAAGATGATCCTTTTTTTTTTTTTTTTTTTTTTTTTTTTTTTTTTTTTTTTTTTTTTTTTTTGGGGGGAGATAATGGATGTGATTAATGTGTGTGTGACAGGAAAGATATGATGTGAAGATCAACTCAAGAAATGAAAACACTGGTTTTACTGAAAATTGGAATATCAGAAGTACTGGAAAGTGAAGTAAGTTCTTTCTTCCAAGAAACAAGAAGATAGGGTTGTGTTTTGGTAGCACTGAGGTTCACTGTTTTGGAGAATAGTGAGATTCAGTGTCTTCCAGTGTCTTGAACATTAAACTTGAATTGTTTGAGTCCAAACAATGTTGAAGAAGAGGAATGGATTGCACTCTCATCAGCAAACTATGAATAGGATACAGCACTACTGAGAGGTCATTAATGTAGAGAGAGAGAGAGTCCTGGTGCTGTCCTACACATGTTATTTCATTCAGTGATCTGCAGAAAGGAAACCATTCACCATGACATGCGCATTGAATGACGAGAGAAGAGAAAACGTGCAACTCATTCTCAAAGGACAGATCATAAGACAGTTTGATAAAGAGGCATCTACAAGGGGGGGGGGGTCAGGAAAGTTCTGATAAACACCTAGAACAAAAATGATATTAAAGCAACTGATATAACCACAAGAAAGAACATATGAAGATATAAGAACATAAGTTACCTTCATAACTCTGCTACTAGTATGTTCTTTCTTGTGATTATATCAGTTGCTTTAATATCATTATTGTCTAGGTGTTTATCAGAACTTTCCAGGCTGCTCTTATATACCATACCAGATCAGATGACTTGGAAATGTCAAGAATGACCACAAGTTTCATCAACTTTTCTATGGCTTATGTTCAAAGAGGAGTAAGTTTCTATATTACTTGAGTTTAATCAATAACTATTAACGAAACTCCAGGTAGTGCAGGTTGTCTGTTATTCTTATTATTATAATGTGGTAACTTCTGTGATATCTGAAAGCTCATCATGAGAGGTGTTTATCAACCACTGTTCACACAATACCTATCTGATCTTTCCTTAAACTCATTTGTTTGAAGAATTCACTTCTGTCCTCCTCTGGCAATTCATTCCACTCATTTATTATTAACCCAGAAAATATCTAATCCTCACACCCTTGTTAACACATCCCAGGAAGATAAACAATTTTCCTTGTATTCTTCTTTTTCGTTGTGCTGGAAATTTCTTAAGCATCTGCTTTATGAAGCTCATTTAGTAATATGTCTGTCATTTCCCTCTCCCTATCAAGTAAGCTTTATAACCTATAAACAAGTAACCAAAGCGGTGAGTGTTTCCACAGGAAACACTCATGGACCACTCTCCATTTTGGTCACTTGTCTCTGGATCTTCTCCAGTGTGTGAAACATCCCTAAGAAATCCAGGTGACCAGTTCATACCATATCAAGACATTATCAAGAGGATAATGAATTTTTTTAACTCCACTTGTAAATGTGTTCTTCAGCATCCAAATGAAAGTTCTGAAGCTATTTTACCCACTTTTCTAGTCATCCATCTGAACTTGAAATCCTTCCACCTAAAATCACTTGTCTCATCAGTTTCCTGCAATTCAGTTCCATCATTGTGATGCACAGTTTGTAATCTTTTGATTTCATAATGCATAATATAAACTTATCTCATTGTGTAGGCATCTCTGGAGAAAGGACATATTGGAATCACTATTTTCTGGTATTAAACCGCTCAAAAGTCAAAAAAAGAAAGCAAGTTTTAATTCTTCTAGTTTCATGAAAAAACTTTATTTCACTTCACCAGGAAATAGCATGAATAAATTAAAAAACTACAAGCAAAGTAATAACCGTTAACATTTCAAGTGTCAAATATTTGAAACATTTGTGCTTAAAAAAGTGAGCATCTGCTGTTACACTGGCTGCTGGTGTGTATTGCTGTATACTGCTGGTAGATACAGTTGTCATGATAGATCAAAGAAGACCTAGATTTTACATAAAATCCCTTGTGTTTTGTTACACTGTGATGATATTTTATCATTTCAGCTGATTCATTGAATGCTCTTGAAAAAAAGCAGTAATTAATGTGGAGCATTTCAGTTTGTTGCCATTCTACTAGATGTTTTATGTGCGTCCAGCCCTGATTTGTGTTTCTTTGATTCTCAATGTCGTTGATGTGTTCGATCGGCATATCTCCCTAGATCTGCCAATTTGTCCTCTGTAGTTTAGCCCACAATTGCAATTGATCTTGTAGACTCCTGGTTTTTTAAGTGGCAGATGTGGTAATTTAGGTGGTTTCAGATTATTGGAGATTTTGTTGCTTGGGTAGAAATCGACTTTTAGATTTTTTTGGTGAAACAATCTTGCTATTTTATCTGTGATTGACACACACTCTCTCTCTCTCTCTCTCTCTCTCTATATATATATATATATATATATATGTGGGAGGATCACTGCTCCTTTATATTCTTGCTTTATTTGTATTTCTGTTGTTTTGGAGGTAAATCAAGAATATAAAGAAGCAGTGATTGAAAAACAAAAATGGTGATGATGATCAGGTTGGGTTCTGTATGGAGATTCCATTATTAAAGATATAGTGGATGAGAGAATGCTGTTTTCCACGATGGAGGATGAACAAAGTGATAGATGTTTTAAATGTGTGAGGGAGTTGGGGGATGGTTGGAACGAATGGTTTGGTTTGGCATAGGGAGAATGCGAGGATAGATAACAGAAGATTATTGAGGAAAGTGAAGGACAACAGTGTTGTAGGATGGATTATTAGTGTGTTGCCCAGGTACAAATGATGAGTTAAGATGGTGAGTGAATGGTATTGCTATCAGAGAAAGGTTACATTTTGTTGATGTGTAGATTGTATTCAAGGGCTGAATGGAATTCTATGAAAGAAATGAGTTGCATTTCTTTTTTACAGTTCCAGTGCATAAAAGAAGTGAATGTGTGAAGCAACTGGAAAGACTGCTGTCACTAGAAGGAAATGTAATGCATGATGTGAACAAGGGGAATCAGAGGCCACGGATATATGGGATGGTGATGGATTTGCTGCAGTCCATGTTTGTGTGTGTGTGTGTGGGGGGGGAAATGGAGGGTACGTATGGGTTATAATTTTTTTGGAGGTTGTAGCCATTGGCTGAAAAGGTATTGCATATGTAGTTTGAATTCTGAAACGAGTGCACGTCATTAGAACAGATGCCTGCACGGTTAGCCTAGTGGCTGTGCGCTTCTCAACCATATGACTGAGGAAGGAATGTCCCAGGTTCGATTACAGTTTGCGAGGGTGTGATGAGACAAGTGGATGTATTCACGTGTATATATGGGTTTTCTATAAATGGTGATCTTGTTCGTCTTAGGATTAGCCAACCATTTCTTAGAAATAAACTCTGAAAAGTAAAGTCTCTCTTTCTTTGGAAGTTAAAGAATAGAAGAAATAGAATTTGAGGATCTTCCTCAGCCATAGCCAAGTTAGCCGGTGTTGGGCGCAGGCAGTAGGGTTTTTCCGCCAGTTTATCTGGCGTTTTTCATCCCACAAGCAGGCAAACCAGCCCCGTGAACACACGGATCTACAGCCATAAATACTTAACCCCCCCATGAGGGGGCTGGCTCAACTCACCCCATTAGGGATGGTTGAGAAAAAGGAAGGAAACTCCATATGAATAAATTAGTACAGATTAATTTATCTCTGTTGGTCAGGGTTTTAATGATGTCATACAGTTTGCGAGGGTGTGATGAGACAAGTGGATGTATTCGCTTGTATATATGGGTTTTCTATGAACAGTGATCTTGTTTATCTTAGGATTAGCCAACCATTTCTTCGAAATTAACTCTGAAAAGTAAAGTCTCTCTTTCTTTGGAAGTTAAAGAATAGAAGAAATAGACTTTGAGGTCATCAGAAATTCTTGGACTAAATTTCCCTAATCCAGTCAGGGAAATTTAGTCCAAGAAATGAATGGTAGGAAATGAATCTTGGCCAACCTGGCCAGTCAGGCCGGCCTGGTTGGCCAAGATTCATTTCCTACCATAGTAAACGTTACACTACCAAATATTGCATCATCCATAACACTGAGCTGTAAATTATCTTATTTATGTGTAACAGATAAATAAACAGGTATATTTATCTAACAGATCTATTTCTATTCATGCATATTATTTTTGTGTGCCAGTCATGTACAAATGGGTCAATGCTGAAATATTACTTACACCTGTTAGAAATTTAGACATATCAACCAAATATAGAATTTCTCTTAATTATTGGTTACTTATATATCCTGAAAGCAAATAAATATTTCCCCCTCTGCAAAGCACACATTTGTTGCATGTCTGCCAGATGCACAAAGTAGAAGTATAAAATGATTTACTTGCCCCCCCCCCTCCCAGTTTAACTGTTGCCTACTATGGATGTGTTAGTTACCCTATCATAAAAATTCTTCTTTTTACTAGTCCCCTCATTCAAAGAACCCTGTGGAATCTCTTGAATAATTTTTTATCATCTGACTTTGGCTTTCTATGACTGCTGTTTAGCTTTCTGCTTATGCTATGGCACAGCATCAATCTCCTGCCAAGTTTGTCATAATCATTGGCTCTGCATTTCCACATGTACCACTTGACTGAAAATTCTAGATGTTTGGTAACCTCCCAGGTCAGGACTGCATGATTGCTTTCTTTCCTTCTTCAAATTTGAAGGCAGCTTGCTTGGTTATGGGCAAATCCTCTACATTCAGAAAATTTGTTTGTTCTCTGCTATTCTGAAATCTCCATCATATACTGTTCGTTAGTAGCTGCAGAAATTTAATGACCTTCCCCTCATGTCTCATTTCCAATCTGTTACCCATAGTTGAAACTCTCCATCATGTCTTACGCTAAGCCAATTTACCAGTACACGTCCTCTGCAGCATCATCTTACGTATTTTGTCATGTTTGTCCCCCCCTCCTTTCTTTCACTCTCAAACACATGCACACACACAAAATATAGTCTCAAATGCAATACTTTTGTTTTTGATTATTTCTACCCTTTTTTATATTACATATGTGGATTCACTTAACTACCATGTGAGATTTAAAAAAAAAAACTAATAACATTACAATTTTACATTTTTATCCTTGGATTAAAGTCATGTTCAGGAATTGTTTTTTGCAGCAATAAAGCAGTTATCTGATAACATTGTAAGCAACATCATGTCTAAAACTAAACCTACCTAGTCTGACCACTTGTAGTAAAAAAATTAATAAAATAAAAATAAATTTTGAGAAATAATAATTACATCAGCCAATTCTTGTTTTGGACATAATTAAATTTAGTCTTTGCTCTACTGCTGATATTTTTATCTTGAAGTTAAGATTTTTTTTTATTTTCAAGTAACCAGTAGCTGATGTAATCTTTGTTATTTTTGTTGATAGAGATTAGTGTTGCTGTAGTCTGGTGCCCTAGGCAATCTAAAGATGAGCATTGTTCTTAGTGTTCATTCTTGTTTAAATTTGATTATTTTATCAAGGTTTCACATGCCTCTTTAAATTCATACTACCTTCTTGTTTAATGTCTCCAGAGCAAGATCAAAAAGGCCTGTTTTCCAATGGTAGATGAAGTGGTCACTTGCTAAACAGCCAAACAGCCAGAGGAGACCAGTAGAAGTTGTAAAAATAGATTACAGGTATCCCTCGATGTCACTGCATATATCAAAATCGCGTTAATCAAATCTAATATTCAATGGTAAAAAGTACAATTCGTCCCTGATCGATTACCGTACTAATAGTTCGTTTTATATGGTACTCTTTTAGGAAAGATAAAAAATGAATGCAAAGTAAATGTTTAATAAATACTTGTACCTACATTAGTTACTGCAATTTTTTTTAATCAAAAGAAGTTATAAAGACTCGTTTGAACAGTTTTAGTTTTTTTTCTTATCGGCATAAATTCTATGCCGATAACAAGCAAAATGACTCTCCAGACCTCGGCAAACAAGCATTCTTAGATTAACATCTGGATCCATATCCATTACTTGCTGCTTAAGCGATTCTAAACTGCGAAATATTCCATCCAGTTCTTTGACTGTTATTTCCTTTGGAACCTCATCTTCACATTCCATTTGTTCGTTGTCTTCATATGTACGTTGTTCAATTTCAAGAAGATCATTGTCACTGAAATCTTTTGAATTTAAATCCAATAATTCTTTAACATCTTCTGTATCAACACCATCAAAACCGATGTCTTCACCAATTGCAATGATTTCTTTGACCACGTTGTCCACAGGATTTTGAAAACAACCTAAGTCATTAGCGCATTCTGGCAGAAGGTTTTTTCAAACAGCTTTCATGCAACTGGAAGACACTTGCTCCCACGAGTCACGAATGTTCTCAATTGCGTGTTTAATGTTAACTTTTTTCCAAAATTTGTGGAGTGTAATCGCATTTTCTCTCGTTGTTTCTACTGCCTTTAAGAATGTCTTTTTAAGAAAATAGGCTTTGAAAGTTGCAGTGACGCCCATGTCCATGGGTTGTAGCAATGATGTCGTATTTGGTGGGAAAAATAAAACTTTCACATTCTCACAAAGATCATTAAGAGAATTTGGATGACCAGGTGCGTTGTCTAAAAGCAAAAGAGCTTTGAAAGCTAAGTTATTTCTCTTGCATTAAGTTTCAATTGCCAGGCAAAAATAAAACTTAAACCAATCTTCGAATAGACTTTGGTTAACCCAAGCCTTCTGATTTGTCCGCCAAATTACAGGTAAAGAGTTCTTGTTACATCCTTTTAAAGCCCTTGGGTTCTGAGTTTGATAGACCAGCAGCGGTATCAATTAAAAATCTCCATTAGCATTCTCTCCAAGCATAACAGTTAAGCGATCTTTTGATACTTTATAGCCAGGCTGCACTGCTTCTTTTTTTTGATATAAAAGTTCTAGATGGGATTTTTTTCCAATAGAGGCCAGTTTCATCTACATTGAAAATTTGACGGTGATCGTAATCATTTTCTTCGATAATTTTCTGCAGCTCAGCAGGAAATGTGGATGCTGCATTTTCAAATTTTCAAGCCAGCCTTTGCTAGCTGCGAATTTTGAATTGTCTTTTTTATATTTAGTCTCTTTAAGTCTTGAAAACAGGCTTAGAGCTTTGGCCGTGATATTATAGGCACTAATTGGAATTCTCTTTTGATTGCAGTCTTCCAGCCAAATAATCAACAGCTCTTCCATTTCAACCATTATAGCACTTCGGTTACGTGTGCATTGCATACTTACAGATGTAGATGCCACTTTACCTTGCTTACAATGCTCATCAGCTTTGTATAAAATAGTCGGTATTGTAGACTCGTTAAAACCAAATTCGCATCCGATCTTACTTTTACTTTCACCACGTTTAAATCTTTTAATTATATCAAGTTTTGTATCTAAGGTCAGTAAGATTTTTCACCTTACTGACTGTTTTGTTACATAATTTTTATATCAAGTTTGTATCTAATTACCTTCCCCTTCTTTTTTTCACTTAATGACCCAGTTGTGGGATTGCTCTTATTCTTCAACATGATCAATGGGCTGTAAAATTTACGAAGAACATAATTTGTAAATACGTGCAACAGAACAACTGGAGCTTGTAATGCACCCACTCTTAATGCTAGCAGTGAAGTAACTGGCTGGCACTCAGCCTCATGGCGTGATTTTTCATGATTTTTGCTCGTTGTTGTTTCAACTGCCTTTGAGAATGTCTTTTTAAGAAAATAGGCTTTGAAAGTTGCTATGACTCCCATTTCCATGGGTTGTAACAATGATGTTGTATTTGGTGGGAAGAATAAAACTTTCACATTCTAACACAGATCATTAAGAGAATTTGGATGACCACGAGGCTAGCAGCCTCGTGGTGTGAGCATGATTTTGCATGGTAAATTTAAAAGTGTGTTAATCAAAACTCTTGCCGCGTTAAGCAAGGGATACCTGTACTTCAGATACTTCAGATGTAGCATAAGAGCTGCCTGTATGAATCATCTGAGAAATGCATATATTCGAACAGAGATGAAAGTTGAACAGCCTGTTATGGAGAGGATAGAGGCATGTGCTTTGAAGCGCAGTATGAACAAGTCTGGAGAATGACAGTAGAACAATGACCTTTGAGAATTATGACCCCCCCCCAGAAGGAGAAAAAGAGGAAGACCAAGGGCTACATGGGAAGGGTCCATTGTGAGAATGGTTGAGATCGGAGGCTTATAGGATGAGAACTCCCAATTAATATATATATTATGTGCCCTCCCCGCCACACACACACAATAGAATCTGAGAACAGACTGCTGGTGACAAATGGAGAAACCTAAAAGAAGATGAAGCAGATGTGATTTTTGTGTTCTTTTTCTGATATTTGCTGTGCATCCAGTTTCACCTATGAACACAAAAGGTTATATGTAGATTTCATTTCATCAACTTCTGGGCAATGAGAAACTACCTTGTTCTGTAATCATTATTCTCTAGTAAAGTAGCATATTGCTCTCCCACCAACCATACGGTTGAGGAGAAAAGAAGCAGATACCCCTGGAGGGGATGGAGGCCTGTCTTCTCAGTCTGCTGAATAAATGCCTTAATTTTATAAAAGTTTAAATGTAGTTTTAATGTTGTACTAAGTTAAATTTTCTAGATTCTTTTTTGGATAGACCTGCAGTATAAGAGGAGAGATATAGTTTTGCAGAAATTATTGTTGTTTTGATGTTTTTTGTTCAGATATTATCAATTTTCTTTTCATTATAATCTGTTTCTTAAGGAGAGGGGTCTATGTTTATGAATTGACTGATGTACCTAGGTTTTCGATATACTCCCAGTGAGAGAGAGAGCCTGATGGAAAGTGAATTATGAGTGTATCCAAGAATGTTAAGGGGTTTTGTTTTTCTATATTTTTTGTGAAACGTATACATTTATGTTGTTTAAGTGGTTGAGGAGAGAATTCAATTTTTGGTGGCCATGTGGCCAAATTACCAATATGTCATTGTCATATGTAAGACAAACCTTAGGTTTTAAATCTTTGACTTCAAGGGCTTAGTATTCATAATAAAGTGCTTAATAAAAGCACTTTATTACGATATGTTACTTCATTTGCCAAAAGTTGTTTTGCACATGAAGTAACTGGAGCAAAGCATGTAGGGAAAGAGGGCTGGTATCCTGTGGAAGGTGAGTTATGAGTGTATCTAAGAATGTTAAGGAGTTTGTTTTACACATGAAGGCTGTTCGACACCTTGTGCAATCACAGTCGCCTAGGAACAGATTATTCCACAAAGTGTTGAACCTCCTCCATGTGTAACTCAACCCATGCCCACTTCAGCAACTCCATTAGTTCATGCTCATTCCATGGAAGAGTATCAGCAGTTCTCACATCCTATTCTAGCATATCCCACACATGTTCAATTAGGTTGCAACAAGGCAACATGGCAAATTCGCTGTCATGTTCCTCCAACCACTCAGTAGTCGTATGAGCCTGATGACAAGGTGCATTGTCCTGTTGAAAGATGGCACCTTGGTCAGGGTAGACCTGCAGATATGGATGGAGATGGTTCGCTAACTGGTCCCTGTAGCATTCACCATTCAGTGTTTGTGGGATGATAACCAATAGACCTAGGATGTTGCCAGGAAAAAGCTCCCCAGACCATAACACCACCCCCACTGGCCTGTTGAACCCCAACTGTGCAACTAGGGGATAGGGCTTCATGCTGTTTATGCCAAATGCAAACACAACCATCAGCATGGACAGCAATAAATGGGACTCATCACTCCAGACAATCTTCTTCCATCTGTGGAGGGTCCATTTTCGATGTTCCTTGGCCTATGTGGGCCGTTATTTGCTATACATGGCCATCATCATTGGTACCCTTATTGGTCTCTGACTGTGGAACTCCAGGCGAAGCAAGGTATGGTGCACGGTGTATGTGGAAATGGGTCAAACTGTCCGAGTGTTGTAGTGGTGGTTGAGCTGTGACTGTTGCATGTTGTTGCTCAGATACTAGGCATGACACCTGATGCTCACTTCTAGGACCAGCCACATGCGGCTGACCAATGTTGAGCCCTTCTGCTGGATATCTGTTCATGGTTAATCCAGTCCTGGTACACCTTTTATACAGTAGTAGAGGAGTAGCCAACAAGTGTGGCTGTTTCTGAAATACTGGTATCTGCCCTCGGTCAGATTGGCTTGCATTGCCACATTTCTTCATTACTGACAAATGTTTAATGATTATGTATAGGTGTGCACATTTATAGTAGCCACATGTGATGTTGATATCATGTGGTACTTTGTTATTGTGCCAAATATTTAAATCAGGCAGGTGTTCCTAATGCAAATCTCTCTCTCTTGTGTGGCTCCAAGCCGTAAAAATTTCTATAAACCTGCATTACATTTGTACTGTGGGTGGTGGGTTAAGGATTTTTTATTCTTTTTGTTAATTTTATATATATATATATTTCTTTAATTATTTTTTTTTTACATGGTCTGGAAATCCTGCTTTAGAGATCAGACAGACAGACACTTTCAGACCTCCAGTATGACCGGAGCTTGATTTTGTGGTAGCTCTACAGTCAGGCTGATATCTCACTCATCAGATGTTAACCTGATTGTACTCTACCACAATCTCCTATTATATCATAATTATATGTTTATTCCTAGATCTAGTCAATTTATAAGTTTTTGTCAATACTATAGCTAATATTAACTCTATAACTAAGAGTAATATATCCTCCCTCGATGAGTCCTTGACTCCCTGGAGGTCTCAGATAATAATAATAATAATGATGACTACTATTGTTGAAGCAAATATGTTAACTACGTATGTATTAGTGTGTTTTATCTGGCCATGAAGAAAAAATTTAAGTGATACAAGACAATGTATTATTATTATTTTTAAATTAATAATGCAATTTTTCATTTCTTACACCTGTCTTAAATTGCATTTATGGGGGAGGAATTTATTCTCTGTCATTATAATTAAATGTTGAAAACATTCAGTATCATGAAAACTTCTATTAAAATAAAATCCTTAGGTTTACACATAACCTACATCAGTGCCTAAAAAAAAAATAATAATAATAATAACTACCATTGTTTAAGCAAATATGTTAACTATTTATGTATTAGTGTGTTTTACAATGTATTTTTATTTTTTTTTAAATTAATAATGCAATTTTTCTTTTCTTACACCTATGTCTTAAATTGCATTTATGGGGAAGGGATTTATTCTCTATCTTAATTAAATGTCGAAAACATTCAGTATCATGAAAACGTCCATTAAAATAAAACCCTTAGGTTTACACATAACTTACATCAGTGCATTTCTGATTGGCCGTTAGTGTCATATGACATCATGGCAACTTAGAGGATGATTGAAAAACATTTAGGATGCAATCAATATAATGAAGCATTTTATTATTGAGGGTCCATAATACACAAAGATTTGCAAAACAAGTGTTCTCTGCCAGATTGACAAGAAAAAAGACCCAGAGGAAGAAATCCATAAAGTGCCATAAGTTACTGTCTGTTGAACTGACTAGTTGGCTTTGTAATATCTTGTAGAAAATGTTTAACCCCCAGACATCTATGCTATCTAAAAAGCACTGATGTTTTTCCCAATGCTCATTGTGGCTTTCATAAACACTGATCAGCATTCGACCATTTGGTTCATTTATAAACGTTAGGATCCATTTCTGAACTATATCAGTTTCAGTTTTCTTTGAAAACTGAAAAAACATGGAAACATGCAAAATGCTTACCATAATACAGCCTAAAAGTACAATATATTAAAAGATCTTTATAATATGTATCTTGGGGGCTATCTCCTCTTTGTATTAAAACTTTCTTTGTATCCGAATTTTTCATGTCTTATTGTGAAGCATGCTATTTCAGCCTATTTGCAAAGTAAGTTTATTGCTGAACAACATCTTCATATGCTCAGTATCTTGATTATGTTACATTTTTGTAACATGAGGATCAATGAATGGCATGGGCTCTTAGTAATGTGTTAGGTTTCTAGCAGAAAGAAAAAAAAAGTGTGTATTCTTTTGCAGAAAATGTGATCTTTACTCAGATCTAAAGTTAAGGATGAGTAAAGATCACCTTTTCTGCAAAAGAATACACACTTTTTCAAAAATGAGTTTTTAGGACTCATTTTTGAAAAAAAAAATTTTTACATTCATTGCACACATTAATAAATAAATGTGTGCAATGATTTGCCTGTATTGTGCACTCATTTGCTTATAGGGTGAATTATGGGTTACAAATCTTTTTTCAAGGGAGAGTATCCTGTGATAGATTCTATCACCAAGATATATGAATAGCTATTAATGCATTTCACACATCACCCAGTGTTTTTATGTCAAAGCAAATGAACCTTCATCTATTTCACTTTTGGGTCAGACCCAAACATGGAGATCATCTCCATGTTTGAGTCTGCCTCCCACTGACGAGACCTCAATAAAGGTCGAAACCGGTCTGGGTAGTGGGCCTTCCCTTAATGCATAGCAGTATGCATGTCTGCAAGGAGATGTGCTTTACATTATGGGAGATACTGAGACAAGGAGTGATGAGAGCTTGGTCCAACTTTGCTGAGCGTTGCCTGGTGTTGCACCACCTTACCTCAGTCCTGAAGATATTTTCAAGTGCAAACTTTGTTTGCTTACACTTGGATAAAGGATTAAACTAAATTTATTATAGTCTAACCAAGTGAAAAATAAACTTCCAACATTTCTAGACCTACCAGGTGTTTCATCTTGCAATGAAGATCATTGCCTGATAAAACGCCAGTACCCTGCTTAATGTGGGTCCAGAAGTGATGCTGTGTTTAGTTCTCGCCTGAAAAAAAAAAAAAATCCAACATGCCATGTGAGTGATAACAAAAACATATAAAAAAAAAGTTTGCCCACCGATTAGAGACCCTTCGACACTTCTGCGATGACCCAAAAAGGAGAATCCATTCCGATAATAGGGTAATTAATCAATCCGTCTTCTGGGATGAGTTTGTTTAATATTACAGGTCGGAAAATTTAGCTTTTCTTTTACAAACATTGTACTTTTTAAAGTGTAACTATTTTGCTTATATAACAGTTGGAAAAATGTACGTAGAGTATTAACAAAATTAAAAAAAGTATAGCATAAAACAAAAATTTAACGAAATTTATTTTTAAGAAAGTTTTCTATAAAATAAAAATAATTATACAGAAAAACAGAAATTTTTTTCAAATGAACTTAGATATTCTAAACTTACAGTTGAGAAAACTGAAACACTTTAATGTTCCAAACCGATTAATTATTTACCACTTGTTGTGACTCTTAACAAACCCATGCAAAAAAAGAGGTTGGAAAAAAATACCATTATGAAATCCTTTTAATCTTCATAGTCATCTGAATCCACATTCTTCTTTAGACTGCCAACATTTTCCATAAGTTAAATCACTATCAGTCCAAGTTTCATCTAGATACACAATTGGTCTTTTCTCCTCCCTGAAATGTCCTATTGTTCTCAAATACTGTATTCTAGATAAAACAATGTCACTTTGCTCCATGATAAGTTTCCTTTTATTCTGAGACTTTTGAAAACAAAATCCGATTTCATGAAGTATTTTCCTTAAAGTTTCTCTTTTCCAAGGAAAATTAATTTTTTCTTTAAGCACAAATCAATTTCGGACTCTTTTCTTGACCACGTAAAATTCGTGAATAGTTCTTCTTATAACGTCTACATCAAAATCATTCAAAGCTACGGTTTCGATGGTTTTCTTTCGCTGGCGCTTTTTTTTCAGATTTAAGTTTTGGCTTACCTTCACCTTTTGATTCCCTACGAATTCTTTTAACAGTCGACCCCGATTCACACGCATTTGCACGTTTTATGACTTGAGAAAGGGGAACAAGGAGACTGCCTTTTAATGATTCTTTTTCGTAGAATGTCAGCACATTATTCAGTATTCTTATGCAAGAACTACTGAAACATTTAACAACAGAACTTGTTGACTGTACTGGATCCATCATACAAATTAATAATAAAAAAATATTGCTAAAATGCAACAACAAAAATCAAGCTACTACTAGTACAGCGACAGACAAGAAAGCACGTGATTTCGCATGTTGGCGACCAATTCGTACATCCTTCATTTCTTTCTCCCCTTCAGCATGAATCGACTATTCTTGGCGAAACGCCAAGCAGTGACCAAGCGGTGGGTGAACTATACCAGACACACTGTGGAAATTCCCCCCCCCCCTCTCCATCATAGAGTGTAAAGCAGTTTTGGAAGCTGATTATAAGACAGAGTAGGAATCAGGTGGTTACACAGTCGTAAGGCTTCCCAATCAGCTTCCAAATAATCTTGCAGTATTGATGCATTTGAGTCATGCTACAAGGATGGCTGTGTAATAGCATGCAAGAGGTGCTGTTGAGACCATATTATGACATGAAGACTGGATGCTCTCTGTGTGGATGACATGTCTAAGACTATCTTCTTCCACCATATGTTCTGAAACCTTCCTCTTTCCTTTTGAAATATTAACACGATTGTAAACTTAAATAAATATAGTGATACTACAGGTAAAATAAAAAACAAACCTTAAAAAAAAACACACTAAAAATGTTTCACATGCACTTTTTGCTGTCATTTGTGTTGGATAAACACCAACCTAAATTATGTGCATCAGCACCTGCAGTCATCATGTCACCAGGTCAAAACAGATCTGATCTGTTTTGACCTGGCTCAAATCTCTGCCGCAACAACAACTACTGCCCATCTTAATGTTCAAACTACATCCCGTATGATTCCTTCTGCCAGTAAGGTGCTACCTATTCTTGTGCATTTCTTGAATCTCTTCTTTTTGAATAATCATCATCATCAAATTCCTGCCATGTACCCTCAAGGGATGTACAGGATATGATAGTACTCCATGAAAAATTTACATCAGCATTAACTTCTTATCTACAATTTTCCTCCAAATCAGTCCATTACCTGCCAAGACTCCAACATTATCATAGTTCTATCTTCTAAGGTAATTTTTACTATGTCAATCCACTTATATCTTGGTCTTCCTCTGGGTCTTATTCCTGCCAGAGAACAGTTGTTTTGCTAATCTTTTCTCTCCCATTCTGTTTAAGTGACCATACCACCTCAGATTAGCTCAGCTAATGCATTTTTGGATGCTGACAATGTCACGTTTTTTCTAATATCTTAGTTTTTAATATGATATTGCCATTGATGCCATCTGTTTCATGCCCCTAATCTTTCTCAGGACACTCAGATCTGTGGGCTCTAGTCTTTGGTCAAGTGTTTTTTTTCTAACCCAGCTCTCAGATCCATAAGTTAAAATCGGTTTGAACACTATCTTGTATATAGCTAATTTAGTGTTTTCTCTAATTTCTGTCTTAATCCATAGAAATTTATTCAGTTGACTTCTTACCATATCAGCTTTGTTGATTCTGTTGTCTATTTCCATATTTAATTTACCATCTTTACTAAAAATCGTGCCTAAGTAGCTGAAATATTTTACTTGTTCTATAGGTTCTCCATTCACAATGCAGTTGATATTTTCAATGCTTCTGCCTATTTTCATTGTGTTTGCCTTGTTATTGATGACCTTTATACTATATCTATTACAACAGTTATTCAGTTTAGTCAGGGAATCTTGCAGACTTCTAGTGGATTTACTTAGAAGTATAACATTTTCTGCATAAAGCAAAGAGCTGACATTAACATCTCCAATTTTGATATCAGGTTTAATACCATTTTCCTTCAAAATGTGATCCATATAGATAATGAATAACAGGAGGGGATAATGTACATCCTTGTCTGACACTAGATTTAACATTAAACCATCTTCTAGTAGTTCCTTCAATTCGAACTGCTGCCTTACAACTCAAAGAAAGACTAAGTATCGCTTGTTATAATGCCCCAATGACACCATATAGCTGTAGCATTTTGAATAGCTTTTCTCTTGGCATCTTGTCATATGCCTTTTTCAGATGTACAAAACTTAAATACAGATCTTTGTTATTGGATCCTGTTCTCAAAATGTTTCATTTTTTCTTGAATAATGTTTGTGTATTTCAGTCTACAGTTCACATCTGAGAGCTGCTCAACTTTTACTCTCTTTAAAATTTTCTTACATGTTCCTCTTTTTAATATGAAATTCAATTTTATCCTGCTCAAGACTAAATGGTGATCACTTCCAATTTCAAATCTTCTTTACACGCTAGTGTCCTGCACCAGGAAGAAAACATCACTATGAACAATAACATAGTGAGTCTTTTTTTTTTATTCCTTGCCTCTTCTGTCCATGTCAATTTGTTCACATTTTTATGTTGGAGCATTGTGTTAGTAATAACCAGTCCATGTTCTGAGCAGAAATCCAACAGGTATTTGCCATTTTTATTAGCTTTGCTATTTTCTCCAAATTTTCCCAAAATATTTTTGTACTGTATGTCTGACAGTCATTTCCTACTCTGCTATTTAGATCCCCATCAAGGACCAGTTTTTCATTTTGTCAGTTGCTTTCCCTAAAGCTTGAAATAATTACTCCACTTCTACCTTAGAACATTCTGTGGGACCATAGGCATAAATAAGTCTCATTCTCCAGTTCCTCATTCTGATATTTTCCCAAGTCACTCTACTTAAGACTGCCTACTATTCAAGATTAGCCCCGTATTTAGTGTTGAATGTCATGACTACTTCTTTTCCTTGATTACCATTGCCTGATTATAACATTTTATATTTATTGCTCAGAAAGATCTCACCAGTTTTTGTGTTTTCTGTTTCATTCACTCCTATTATGTCAATGTGGTACTTATCCAATTCCTCAGCTAGCTCCATTTCTTTGCCATTCAGGCTTCTTATGTTGATAGTACTGATCTTGAAGTCAGGTGATGTTGAGTTGTGGTGTATTTTATGATTTGTCATTAAGCCACAGAGAGTCTTTTTAACTCTCTGTAGCTTAAGATTTCCATGTGTCATGTTATCATTCATCTTGGTAACTCAGATGCAATCTGAGTTACCAAGGGGGAAAAAATGTCAACCATCAAACTATTGAGCTACCCTGGTTGGCTGAGTGGTTAGCATATCCACTCTTCAGCAAAGGCTGCAGGTTCGAATCACACAGTGGGCATAGATGTTTTTGATTATCTGTGAAATAGTGGTGGTGGTGGGCAGTAGATGGCATTGGTGTAGATGATGTGATTCGCTGTATTTGGTGGATTGAGTGTTAGAGACAGAGAGTTGTAGAGTGGGTGCCCTCCCTTGATGAGTCTTTGAATTCCTTGGAGGTGTCACATAATAATAATATCAAACTATCAACCTGTTGCTCTCACCTCAGTGTCATTGTCTGAGGTAATGGAGGTCATCAGTAGTCAACTTCATGGATGGATAGCTTTCAACTCATCAGTGGTCACTAATATGGATTTATCAATCGAGTTCCACAACAGATTCTTATCTACATCATTCATCCAGGAATACATGTCATAGAAAGGTTTAGAGAAATGTGCTCTTCTGCACTTGACATTTCTCAGACATTTGATAAAATTTGGTGGATAGTGCTCCTCAGGAAATTATCATTCCATTGTTACTCTACATGTGTTTGGAATTTGATCCAGTTTTCTGTCAGGTTGTTCACTTGTAATGGCAGAAGACACTCTCTCTTTAGATTTTCTTGTTAATCCAGGTAATCAAAGGGTTCTGTTATTTCACTAACTCTCTTCCTTTAATAAATAATAGTAACATAAATAATTTGCTCTTACGGATCTCAAACTGTGTTGCTCCAAACAGAAAATTGAACTGCGGGCCTACTAAACCAGCTACTCCCAGTAATCTTTTAGTTAATCTACCTCACTTCTATGGACAACCTTCTCCTCGAGATTTCCTTCAGGGCTACAACCTACAGTTCTTGAAGAGAAATAACAAGTGATTACTTCATTTTTGACACCAGCATGCGCATGGCATTTATTTGCTATACGACTTGCAGCCTTTCATGTGCAGGAGTGTGTGTATGCACGCACGCACGCTGTGTATATATATATATTAGCTGTGTGTGTGTGTGTGTGTATATACACAGCTAATAATTCTCTTTTAAAAGATTTTGAAATAACACGGTTTAGAAAACATAAGCAGTTCTATTTTTACACTGTATATTTTGATGTTACACTGTATATTTCTGCTTGGATTCAGTTCTGTTAAAAAGTGTATTTCCATTATAATTATCATTTCCTAGTACGGTACATATGTACTTAATCTTGAATTTTGGGGAACCCCCCCCTCGATGTTTTAAATATCAGGGATTACTCTATGCTACGGAATTTACACAAATGCAGTAGAACTTATATAGCGAAATCACAAAAAAGTGTTGGTGGCTTTAAAGCAGCTAAGGATTGTGCGACTATTATTTTGCAGCAATGCTTCAGGAGATTGTATATTGAAACTGTTACTCATTAATCAATCCCTATGACCACGGGCAATGAAAGGTGTGGATTTCAACATGTTACTAGTGCACTGGAAGGCAAATAAAAAAAGGTTGGGTTATAAAAGAAATTTTTAATGAATGGTTCCATCAATATTTTGTTCCAGAAGTTAAATGCTATTTGATGGAAAAAAATCTAGACTTTAGAGTTTTATTGATTATAGACAATGCACCTGGCCATCCTGTTTTAAAACATTCGAATGTGGAATTTTGTTTTCTGCCACCTAATACAACATCCTTAATACAACCAGTAGACCAGGGTGTGATCGTTACCTTCAAAACTTACTACATAAGATGAATATTCAAATACATTTTGATAAACTAGGAAAAGGTAATTTACTGACAGTTATTGAAGTGGGGAAGAAATTTTCTATTTGTGGATTGCATCAAGCCTGCTAAGTTGGTTATCAGAATTGAAACCATCAACTTTAAATGCATGCTGAAAAGCTTCTTGGCCAGAATGTGTGAAAAAGAAGAACCCTGTATCTTTGCATACAACTGAATATCCCAATATCATCAGATTAGCACATGCAGTTGGCAGAGAAGGAATTGATGATTTTTCTTCTGCAGATATTGAAGAATTGATGGTTCAAAAGGTTGTTAGTGATGACAAAATAATAGAAGCTGTCCTTGAGAATCTCAATGAAAAAGAAAAAAGTGATGATGATAAAGAGATTATACTCATTGCAGGATTAATTAAAGGACTTCAAATAGCTAGTAAATTGGAAAGTCATTTTTTTACACATGATCCAAATACTGAACAAGCTGAACATGAACTGAAGTCATGCATGGTGTGATATGAAGAATTATACAAAGATGTAATCAAAACAGGATTTCAACGATTAATTACAGAGTTTGTGGTAAAAAAAAAAATCAACCTTCAGAATTATTGGAAATTAGTGCTAATTTAGTTCTTTTTACTGAAGAAAACATTTCACCATTTCAATATGAACAGGACGACCAAAGTGTTTCAAGTGATGGAAGTGATTTAATTCTATTTTCACACAAAAAAATGTGGCTGCTATCAGAAAGTGACAGTGAATAAAATTTAACCAATAACCATATGCGTGCGTGTATTTGGACCTTTTCAAATTTCTGGTTAATTAGTGAGACACTATTTTCTTTAAGAGATGCATATATGTTTTGTTTGAAAATAACTTGTTGTTTGTATTAGGTTTTCACATCTGGAACCATTCTTCTATTTTTTCATATGCACTGTATTCTTTTTTCAAAAGTTTTCGTTTACACGATTTTTTCTGGAACCAATCTGTTATGTAAATGGAGAATTGTGTGTGTGTGTGTGCAATCCCAAACATCCATGTCCACAGCACGATTCTAACCAGCAGCCTCTTGACTGGAGAGCAGATACACTAACTAGGCTGGCATATATATTTTATTTATGTTTTTTATTTATTTATTTATTTATTTTTTAATGGACCTATTCAAGTAAGAGCAGAAAAAAGAGTGCAGCATATGCATTATAATTCTGAAACCACTTGTATCATAATTCTCAATTCATATTCAAATGGGTACTTCTCCAACTCTCTCTCTCTCTCCCTCCCCTCTCCTGGATTGATGCAAGTATTATTGAAATTTACGCGTGGATAGGCGTATGTGTTTGTCAGACATGTAATAGATTTAACGGTATTGATATGAACACAGATGGATAAGAAAATAACTATTTATTAACTTAAAAGCTAATATTTCGCTGGTATTATATCCAGCATCTTCAGAGCACACAACACAAAGTTTGTTACAAATTCAAGACAACCACAATCTGGTGTAACAGTGGGGCTAGTATAAGTAATTGCAGCATGCAACACAAGACTAAAGTCCTAATAGGGTGCCATCTAGGTTTAAAAAAAAATAGTTCAAAGTTTTGAAATAGTAGTCCAAATAATAGTCTTAGAAAATTTGAAAAAAATAAAATAAACGTAATAAATATTAATTTGGTCTTAGGATGACTGTCTTCCAAATCTTTGGTAGATACAGCCATACTTGTTAAGGTTTGGAGTATGTTTTAAGGCTTCTGTTGATTCCAGGAACAACCTCTCTGACTTATAGAAGCTTCTGTGCATTACTTTTGTTTCTTTCCAATTGATCCTGTGTGCAGGGGTATCCAAAGCATGGTCTGCCATAGCGAAAGTGTCGGATATATTTTTTTTTGTGTTCACCGAGGCGGATGGCCACAGTTCTTCCTGCCTGTCCATAGTAGGCTTGATGGCAAGAACAGGGCACTTAATATACTCCTGGATGTGATAAAGGAGTGCATTTGTCCTTAGGTGAATGGATGAGAGTTGCTAATTTTACATAAGGTTTAAATACTGTGCGTAGTTAGTTATTGTTTGTTAAGCACCCTAGATAACTTTTCAGATGTGCCTTTAATGTATGGGATGGTGATAGTTTTGTTGTAGTTCTGTGGTAGATAGAGGGGATTTCTGGGTAGCATTTAGTATGTTATAATCCCCATAAGTAAAATCTTATGGAGATTATAACCATTGGTTAAGAAGATGTGACATAGGTGAGAAAGTTCAGCAGTGAGAGCAGTGTCATTGGAACAGATTGCTCTAGCTCTATGGGTTAGTGTTTTTAAGATACCATATTGTTGAGAAGGGTGATGGTGTGATTGTTTGTGTAAGTATCTCCCTGTATGTGTGGGTTTTCTATAAACCGAAAATGATAAAGAACCTTCTGGAAGACGTGTGATCAGTGTGTCCAGGAAGGGCAAGCAGTCATTGGCTTCTAGTTCCATTGTAAAGTGGATTTTAGGGTGCTGGCTATTTAAATGCGCTAAGAATGTATCCAGTATGCTTGGGCCATGTGGCCAAATAGCAAGCACATCGTCAACATAGCATAGCCAAAACATTGGTTTGAGAGAGTGGCTGTATTGATAGCTAGTTTTTCCAGATGTTCTGTGTAGAAGTTGGCTAATGGGGGTGAAAGGGGCGAACCCATAGCTGTCCCATCTAATTGTTTGTATATTTTCCCTTTCCATGTAAAATAACCTGTCTGTACTGTGAATTTAAATAGCTGAAATATATCTGGGGGAAATTGTGAATTTAGTAAGTAAAGTGTTTCAATCAGTGGTACATTAGTGAATAATGAGGTGATATCAAACCTCACCATTAGGTCTGAACTATTTAAGGTGTGATTTTCTAAAATACCTTTTAGGTGGGTAGAATTATTTGGACTACTATTTCAAAACTTTGAAATTTTTATTTTTATTTTATTTTTTTTTAAATTTTTTTTTTTAACCTAGATGGTGCCCTATTAGGACTTTAGTCTTGTGTTGCATGCTGCAATTACTTATACTAGCCCCACTGTTACACTGGATTGTGGTTGTCTTGCATTTGTAACAAACTTTGTGTTGTGCGCTCTGAAGATGCTGGATATATTACAAGCAAAATATTAGCTTTTAAATTAATAAATAGTTATTTTCTTATCCATCTGTGTTTATATCAATACCGTTAAATCTATTACAACATATTGAAATGTAATTTAGCTTACTATGTATTTATGTATCAATGTATGCTGCTATGAGTTAGGGACTGTAAGTGTTCCTTTATCCAAATAGTATAAACAGTGGTATTATTAACACGAGACCACCATGAGGTCAAAAGACTCATTGTGGGAGGTACAAATTGTTGCACAGAAAGCCCATCAATATGCATTCACCATACTGTCAGGTGATGTTCCACTCGCCAGCCACCTGCATTCAAAGAACCTGCTCCTCATGCCCACCCACGCACGCACGCCTTATATAGTTTCCAGGAATGACCCCTTGTTCTACTCCTCACATAAATTCTGTGAAAAATTTCTTTCACGTTAACCCAGTAACATTGCCTCACCAAATAAATTTCTCTCATATCCCTGTCCTCCTGCTAATTAGTTACTTCCTTAGTCTTCTCTGGACCCTTTTTAATACATCCTCATTGACATGAAAACTGGCAACCAAATCTATAAAATAATCTATACGAGTCCTGATGAATGCCTTGTGTGGATTATTTATAATCTGTTTATTTCTGCTTGTTAAGGTCCTCCTCCTCGTTACCATAATCTGACATCAGTACAGTAAACCCTTGCAGAACGCGATTTTGCACATATGCATTATCTTAATTGTTTCCATTTAATTTGTCCAAAGCTAGAATTTCATTCATACGCAGTACGCTGCAGAGCGTCGGCAGGCAACCCTGCTTAGCGCTGCTCGCTAGCTGAGTGACCCAGGCCAAGTTGCGATCATTTCACTCACGTTAGCAGAGCTGTAATCACGTATTTATCAGTCTTTATCCTCTTCTCCTTTTGCATTTGTATTTCTTTTAATTTCAAAAATTCAATATGACATCTAAGAGGAAGAATGAAGATGATAAAGCAGCAAAAAAGATGCAAAATTTTGACATTATCTCAGAAAATTGAAATTTTAGGTAAGTTGAAAAATGGTACACGTGTTTCATCGCTTGCAAGAGAACTAGCTATAAACAAATTAAGCATAAGAAAAATATAGGAGAATGAAGAAAAGATTCGGTCTAGTGTCAAAGCTTCAGGCGATACTTTGGCAAAGGTTGCTCAAGTTTCAAGAAGAATTCCGCAATTGGAAAAGATGTAAAAAATATTAATAGCTTGGATTGACAATCAAGTAAACGAAAAAGGCTCAGTTGTGGATGGTGTTGCTATTCGAAACAAAGCTTTAGATTTATTTTCTTTCGTTTTAAATAAAGATGGCCAATTGTCAGGGAAAATTGACTTTTAAGCAAGCAAAGGTTGGCTTGAAAACTAAGCGTCGTTTTAATTTGCACAATGGAAAGCTTCAGGGAGAAGCTGGCTCTGCAGATAAAGATGCAGCAGAGAAATTTAAACCCCAATTTTTGAAATTCATTGAAGAGAGGGGCTACGTTCCGCAACAAGTTTTCAATGCGGATGAGACAGGCCTATTTTATAAGTGAATAGGACAACAAATCTACATCACAAAGACACAAAAGGTTGCCCCAGGTTTTAAAGCTTTTAAGGATGGACTCATTTTTGCTTTTTTGTGGAAATGCATCAGGCAACTTCAAGTGCAAGCCTCTGCTCATATATCGATCTAAAACTCCTCATGCATTGCAGGGAAAAATTTTTGAGCAATTGCCCGTTGTGTGGAAGTGGAATAGAAAAGCTTGGGTAACAAAAGCCCTCTTTAATAACTGGTTTGAAAATTCATTTGTTAAAGTCAAACATTACTTAGAACAGCAAAACCTGTGCTTTAAAGTTCTCCTAATTCTCGATAATGCTCCAGGACACAATCCTGAAGCCCTTACAACATTGCATCCAAATGTAGAGGTTTTATTCCTCCCACCTAACACCACTTCCTTAATTCAATCAATGGATCAAGGGATCATAAAAACATTCAAAGCCTATTAATTATGTCAGGCATGTTTACACCTCTGCAAATAAAGCACTAGACGAAGGAAAGCATGACACGCTAATGGTATTTTGGAAGTGATTTAACATAAGCCACTGCATAGAAATGATTAAACTATGGTAACAAGTGAATTCTTCAACATGGAATACTTGCTGGCATCAGCTCTGTCCAAAGTTGTCAACAATTTTAAAGGATTTCCATCGATTTAAAATGAAGCCAAAGAAATTGTACAAATTACAAAAGCAATTGGCTGTGAAGGATTTTCAGATATGGAAGAAGGAGAAGTCAAAGAATTAATCAAGAATGACGATCGAGAAATGACGAATGAAGAATTGGATGATCTTGTAACACCAGCCAACAGTGAAAGCTGCGATAGTGAAGAAGATAAAGCGCCTTTAACTTACAAGAAGTTAAACGAATCGTTAAAAAGGCACAGGAACTGTCTGATTTTGCAATGGAGATTGACCCAAATGAAGAAAGAAGTAGGACACTTTATGAAAGACATTTTTGAAAAACTGCACTCCTTACCGCGAAACTCTTAAAGAGTTTTGTCAGTCATTGTCTCAAGCAAAAATCACTAGCTTTTTTTTAAAAAAATAATTGTATCATGTACCTACTTATTAAGCAGTAATAAAAATCCTTTCAATTAACATTTGTTTCATTTTTCCCTTTTAATTACAACAATATTTAGGTTAGTTTAAATTATATATACATAATTTCTTAATTTGAACTATACCTAATACATTTTTTTCCATAGAAAGTTAACTTTGCGGAATGCGATTTTGCCGTGCGCGCAATGTATTAATGATGTAACCTCCTCGTTCGGCAAGGGTTTACTGTACTTCACAACTTTCCACTGTGACCTTTGAACTTCAGATCCTTGGCCACTCCCTGTTCTCTTGTCTCCTTTCTTTTCTCCAAAATTTCCCCACCAAGTGCACACACTGCTTGGAAAGCGTTCAGTGGATAGCCCATTGGCAAGATGATCGTGCCATGTAATGAGTCACGTGTTTGAAGCCGGTATAAATTGGAGGAATATGATGCTCCCAAGTAGCTGTGTCCAGATGAAATGGCTGTGAGAAGGGAAGTGACAGAGTTTGAAAGAGACACATTGTTGACAAATTAGGCCATCCCAGCTCAAAAAAACCAAAAAACCCCAAACCACCATTCTTCGGCCTGTCATTGAATGCAGATTTCTGGGCATTAATTGGAACATGAATCTGCACAAAAACATTCAGAACCCAGGCTCACAACACACTATCCATGGTAGGACCACAGTATGCAAGCCTCACATCCCGAACCAACATGCAGCATCGTCTCAGTGGTATAAAGAGTGTACAGTGGGAAGCAGAAGCTTGGAAAGATGTGTTGTTGTTGTTATTATTACTTGATGCCTCCAAGGAGTCCAAAGACTCATCGAGAGAGTGTTATAGAGTGATGAATCGTATTATACTCTCTAATGAGCAGATGGATATGTGTGCGTGTGTTGGGGAGGGGGTGGCAGATGCCTGGTAATCTCTTACCAGAGTGCATAATCCCAACTATGAAATTTGGAGGTGGCAGTGTGATAGTATGGTCATGTTTTTCCTGGTTTGGCATGAGATCTCTGTTTGTGGTGCCATGAACATTGAACTCTGAGTGGTATCTATGAAGAGTAAACTCCATGGGATTGCTACAGTCTTGCAGTGAAAGGAGGTCCTACTCTTATTGTGATGGGTGCGATGGCTGTTTGTTCCACATATGCATTATGGTGTCTTGACTTCTTTCCAAACACTGTTAAGCCTTACAAAAACCAGACCAAGAACTTTGTAATTTTCAAGCACAATGCTGAAAGCAGCAATGGTAGCAGACAGTGGTGGACTGGAGTGGAACTCCAGTCCACCACTGTCAAATTTGATTAATTGTGTGGCAATCTATCAAATGTCTTTGTAAAATTTTAAGTATCTCACTGTATATGCATGTCCTTTGTCCAGCACATTCATCACCTTGTTATAATATTTAAGTAAGTTGGTAAAACATGATCTCCCGTTAATAACTGACGGGAGGTTATGTTTTACCACTGACGACTACCAACCACACTCACTGAATGTTACCTTAGGTTGCTATAAAGAATAATATGTAAAAACAGTCATTCGTCAGCTCACATGTTGAATGTGGAATTCTGGGCAATGACTGGAACACTCAAATCTGCACAAAATTCAGAACTGAGGCTCACGTCATAGGTTTCCATGGTATGACTGCGATATGCGAGCCCCACATTACCCAAACCAGCATGCAGCATTGTGTTCAGTCATGCAAAGAGCATGTAGAGTGGGACATCGTAGCTTGGAAAGCTTTGTTATGCAACAAGAATCATGTTACTCCCTCTACCAAGCAGATGGACAGGTGTAGGACATGCCCAGTGAATGTCTCTTACCAGAGTGCATAACCCCCAACTATGAAATTTGGAGAAGGCAGTGTGATAGTGTGGTCCAGTTTTTCCTAGTTTAACTTCAGACCTCTGTTTGTTGGGCCACATATATCAAATTCTAAAATGTATCTGAACATCCTGAACAATGCAATACTTCCTGCTTTCTTGCGTTTCTACAGAACAGTGCATTGTCTCTTTGAGCAAGATACTGCACCATGTTATAAGGCTGCTGCTGTAGCTGTGTGGTTTGTGGACACGAACATGATGCTTGACTGGCCTCCACAGAATCATGATCTCAACCTTGTTGATCATCTGGGGGGGGTGGGATGAATGCACTGGAGTGTCAGGTGAAGTCAAGGGATGTCTGCCCCACAACAGTTCAAGACCTCATAATATACCTACAGGAAAAATGGTCCAAAATTCCCTATTGATCGCTATAGTATACTGTATATAATATACTATATATATATATAGTATAGTATACGTGTGCAAAGTATGCCCCTAGCATTACTGCAGTCATTGCAGTAAAAGGGGGGGGTCCTATATTTTATTATGGTGGGCACCATGACTGCTTGATCCTCATAATATGATATTCATTGACTTCTTTCCAAACAGTGCACTTTACATCCCATTGCTCTCTTCAAACAAAAGTATCGAACTGACAGTTCAATACCTTTGCCCACTCATACAGTCTATTCATGTCCTCCTGTAAGGCCACAACATCTGCTTGATTTTTAATTACCTCTACAGTTCATCTACAGACAGGTGTATGTATATCTGTAGTTAAACCCATCCCAGTATCACTGATATACAAGTTAAATCCCAAAACAGACCACTGTGGTACACGACTTGTCGTTTTCATCTTCCAGGATACTACATCCCACTACTCAACTTGCTGATACCTATCTGACAGTCAGTCATCTAACACTCACTAATCTAGCATCCAGTTCCATCTGCTCCAGTTTAGTTATCAACTTGTGATGTGGCAATCTATCAAATGTCTGTAAAATTTTAAGTATCTCACTGTATATGCATGTCCTTTGTCAAGTACATTCATCACCTTGTTATAATACTTAAGTTGGTAAAACATGACCTCCCGTTAATAAATCCAGCTGACAAACACAGAGTATACTGCTGTTATCAATCTCTATCCTCACTTTCATAGACTTCTCCAACACCTCCAGATATATAGATCAGCACATAATTTGCAGCCTTAACCTTATTACCATTGTTGTGAAATGGAACAGTTTTATTTTCTTTCCATTGCTTAGGACTTACATTGTACAAGACTTGTTAAATAGATAAGCCAAGGCTGAGGCGGACACTAACATCCTGTAGAATTGCCTTTACATTATTGACATTGAGCTTGCTTAATTCACACATCCTCAGTGTGAAATGTCTTGATTTCACACTGAGGATGAAACGCCCCAATTCTTTCTACTTGCCACATATTGTGTGTGTGTGTTTGGGGGGGGGGGGGAAGGAATTATACGGCTATTTCTTGGCCGGGTTCTAATTTCTGCCCTTACCAACAGAGTTACCTCCCTTCCTGTTCTTATGCTGTCTCGACAGTGCCCTCTTTTCTAGATTTGATGCTCAAATCCTTCATCCATTTAAATCTACATACATAATGTCTTTATTAGTGAGAAATAGTCTTAGCTCAGTGTGTGTTGTTCTTGTAATTTGCTATTAAAGTAATTACTGTTAACCTGGGAATAAGTTCATTAACATAAATCATAGTAATTAGTCTTTTAGAGAAGCCACAAAATTTGTAATATATATATATATATATACAGTCACACCCCGAATTACGCGAATCCAGAGAGTTACACGGTTTCTTATATGTACATATTCCCGTCCCGCTTCACGCCTCACCACTAGTCATATCTTTCAGGCGCTGGCCGCATTTGCCACTGTCGCACATGCTGTGAACAAGCACTGATGTGTTTCGTGCGGTCTCCATTCATACACTATTTTTATAGTCTACAAACCTTGCCCTTGTTTAATGTTATGGTCTTGATAAAAATTTTATCACATAAAAAATAATAATGTCATCAAAAAGAAGCAAGTCCGATTCTTCTTCTGCTAGCAAGAAAAGAAAAACATTGAATTTGGAAACCAAACTCAACATTATTAAGGATTTTGCAAGCAGAATGAAAATTTGTGATCTAGCAAAGAAGTTCGATCTACAGGAATCCACAGTAAGAACAATCATAAAAGAAAGGTTTACAGATTTTGGAGGACATAGATTCTAATGAGGAACGAATTGTAGCCTCAAGGCAAGGAATAAAAAAATCATTAGCTTGCTATGAAGAAATTTTGCGTGACTAGAAAAAGACATTATGCCGTTAAACGAATCTATTAGATTTTATAAAACCATCGACATCGAAATAACGTTCTTTTTTCGAAATAACGAAAAACTACAATTATGATTAAATTTCTTAAAAAATATAGGTGTTATTGTAAACCTTTGGTTCCAATTGTATGTTTGTATATATAAATTACATGCAAAATTATACCCCGAGTTACGCGAATTCAACTTACGCGCTTTTTATTGATCCCACCTACCGCATATCTTCGGGGTTTTACTGTATATGCACACACACATGCATATACACCGATGTCCAAAACCTAAGGACGAACACTATTTCTGAATATTACAACTCCAAATTCAGATGAATCAGTTTGTGGCAATTTGTATAACTGATGATTTTGAGTAGAAAGCAGATACACGTTCAGATTTTCAAATCATGCACAAAGAGGTCGTGGTAGCACTCAACAGGATAAAAGGCAAATGGCTGCATTGAGTGAATTCTGCTTGAAGAAGCTCTTTTCATGAAGGTAGAAAGTTCCAAACTTCCATGCCTTGTAATGTCTCAAAGATATCAACTGGATGATTTCACGAAGGGAAGAATTATTAGAAACTTTGAAGGCAGCAAAATTACTGATATTGTCAGATGATTTGGAATCTCATATAGCATTGCTCTTGGCATTGTTTCAATCCAATGGAATGCATTCCAGACGTTTGCTGAGAGGTCGCCCTTGCTCTACCATTGAGCATGAAGACAGATTTTTTGTTATAACAGCAAAAGATAATCACTGGACCATGGCAAGTCAGCTCCAATCAAGCACAGTGCCCTCTGTGGCAAGATGTCTACAACAAAGGTCTGAATGCCTGTAGTCTGTGTACCTCTTCATAGCTCATTGTAGGGTATGTTTTCAGTAGTGTTATATCCATAAAAATTGGACAAGGCACCAATGGGCTAATGTACTCTTTACAGATGAGTCGTTTTAGTCTTTCCTCCAATTCTAGATGACTCTTCATCTGGCATGGATGTGGTACTGCTTATCTTTGTGAGAATGTTCGTGAAAAAGATAGATACGGCGGCTCTGGGATCATGGTGTGGGGAGGCGTTATGCTTAATGAACATACTGAGCTACAAGTGCTGGAAAAAAGGGATTATGACCAGGAATGATATTGCAACAAAGTTCTTCAACATTATGCTTGATTGTTCCATGGTGCTGTAAGCAAAGAATTCATTTTTATGGATGAAAATGCTACACCACATCATACACGACCAGTGAAGATACTTCTAGAGACTGAGGATATTAATTGAATTAAGTGTTTAGCATGCGCTCCAGATCTCAACCCTATTGAACACAATTAGGACTCAATAGGGAGACTCATTGCTGCTTGAAACTTTCCTCTAGAAAACAAGGCCTTTGCTCTGAAAGAGGATTGGGCCAGTTTTCCTTAACTCCTGAATCACTTGGTGCTAAGCATGGTATGATGTTATGAGAGCTGCATCACATTTCAGTATAGACATATTCCATACTGAAATGTCTCTCTGCAGAGTTTTCTGTAAGCACTGTGCATTAATTCGTTTACTACGTCCTTACGAAATTGCTAATTTTGCAAAAACATATTGCAATTTAATTTGTATGAAATTTATAACACATATTTTGTGTAATATAATTATTTTCCTGGCAATAAATTTATCCATATTTGGCTGTAATGGTGAAAATTTTTTCGTATACTGGTAAAAATGTAGCTCATCCTTAGCTTTTGGACATATATGAAATTAAATGTAATGAAAATTTGACTTAAATAATCTTAACAATTTCAGCCTTACATAACCTAGATCTCTTTCCTGGAAGAGAATAGAAGCTGCAAACATTTGTTGCTGATATATATCGCTCAGCTGTAATAAAAACAATGAAAAAAACAAAAGAGAAGATTTGGTCATTGGCTTTCTGCAGACTCTTCATGTTAATGCCTGTTGATCATGGTAAGTATAGTATTCATCATTTGAGTAGTAATTTGTGCTGAACAAAATTAGTTTGTGAAATTTTATTTTATTAATTGTTTTTAGGGGTGAGAGAGACAATTGATATACAAACATGTAATGAACAGTATAATATATTTAATTCAGGAAAAAAAATATCACTTAAAAATGGGTAAAATATGGATATTTCTTATGGAGATGGGCACTTCCTTCAATTTTTAACTCTTGAATTCTTGTGCATCTTACTGTTCTCACCTGCATTATTTTTGTTTTCATGCTTGTATGTTAATCCTTCCTGAATGTTAGAAAAGTTCAGCACACCTAGCAAGGTTTCCAGATTATCTAACCTTTACCTCAGCTACTGAAGTTTTATTACAACCCAGGTAAGAAGTGCCTAAACAGTAACATATTTCATCTATGTTATTGTCAGATATTTCTTTGGCCTGAATGCAATTATGCTTTCTTAACAGTTCACTTCTCTTATTCACTATATATTTAACCATCAACATAATCATTTGATTGTTATTGGAATTGGAAAACGTTACCATTTTACATTAATTTCATCTCATTACCTGCTTGTAATAAGACTAATTAGCCTTTCTGGTTACAGAAGAATCACCCACACAGAATGCTCTTTGGGGAAGTGGTGATTTGCATTGACCTTTTTGAAAAGCAGAGTTTCAAGCATTAAAATTAAATTTAAAAACAATTTAATAAAAAAAAATTGCATACCTAAGTCTTATATACATGGTCTTTTTGGTTTGTTTGTATCACAAGTCAGTTCTGCTTATTTTATAGAGCAAAGTAGGAAACTTAAATACTCTTAAAAAACAGAGTTCTGTGTGCACCATTTCTTGTGGTTTCTAAGGCAAAATCAGCAGTAGATGTTAAAATATTTATTGTGTTCCTAAAATATTGGAAATATGTGAATAAATAGCAAAAACACAGTTCTTTGGAAATTGCACAAAACAAAAACATGAAAGATATTTCTCATGATATTTCTCAGATTGGATAATCATGAAGAAATCCATAGTAAGAAAATTAACTTAAGCACAAATGGAATTACAGTGGTTGTTGCTTCAAATGCATTAAAAAACATCAGCATTCAAAAAGTTGGAATTACTGGGAAAAATTGACCAGTGGTGACATCTTATCTACTGAGTAGATATATAATGCATACGAAACTGGTTTGCTTTGGAAAATATTAAGTATCTGTGGTATAGAATTGAACCCAACAATAATATATAATTTTTATATTTCTTCCACTCACAAAAGATAGAAGAGCCTGTAACAAATACATGCTGTATGTGGCAGGATCATGAGTTGAGTATTCTGTTGATATTCTTAAGCTGTTGGAAATTATTAAGTCTTTGGAAACGTTTCATAAGGGAGGCTGATCCAGAGACTTGAGGTGGAAGGTATACGAAAGATGAATGGGAGTAGCAGGTTTGGATGAGTATATGCAGTTTGACTGTAAAGGGATGTTGGGCAGCTGTTGCTTGAGTTCCTATAGATCTGGCAGAAATGGAAGGCATAATGGATGTTAGTTCTGTTGAACAATGATCATGTAAATATCTGTAGAAGAGACATAATGCAGAAACATTGTAAAGAAATGCTAAATTTCTTATCTGAAAAACAAATATCTTTCAGGTATAGGCAGTGAGTTGCAGCTGGCAAACATGGTACAGCACATGGTCTATGGAACAAAAAAAAAAAGGGAGGGGGAAAACCAGCTTCTCCCTTAGTTCCTTAAGAGGTAGTAAATGCTAGTATAACTAGTGCACTGGCTTTGTGCTTACATCTTACTAAATGCATTGATGCAGAGTGTCTATTGAAATATAAGGCAATTGATGTGCAGTCATCAGCCTCTATATCGGGGATGCAGAACATGTGGCCTGTTCAATGACTTAATGTAGCCTTTGGCTTAAATTGAATAAACAGAAGAAAAAATATTTGTATAATATTTATTCATGTAGATTCATGCAATGTTATGGTTTATGTAAATAAATATTTTTATTAAGAAGGAGACTTTGCTTACATTCCCTGCATCTTAACAGAAATCAACTCTAGTGTGTTCACTAAAGAAATACTAAAATTCGATTGGTCAGTTTCTGAACTTTTTACTCCAGTATTTTATGATTAGTATGCAGGTACTTTTGTCACCACATTTTATGTTCAAGTTATAATGATTATTACATGTATACTGGAACAAATATTCTCTCTCATGAAATTAAATGAGTCACCACTACTTAGAAATCTCACTGATGCAAATTTGGGGACAGGAATGATATTTTGGTTATAATTGGGTCTTCTCATGTCAGGACCAAATCCAAAACTCTTGAGCCTCTTGTCTCCTCTGCCACATGTTGGCTGACACATTAGTTCCCCAAGAATTCCAGAAATTCTATTCTCTTACTACTACATGCTTTAGTCTCTTACCAGTTTATGTTGCTGTCAGAGACGTCATGAGGAATTTTGGCACCTATGGCCAGGAAAGAAAATTGTGCTGTTGGTGCCTATGGCTAGGAAAGAAAATTGTGGCTAAACTTTAATATCTTAATTTTTGCGTCTGTGTAAAATTAGCGCCTATGGCCGGGGCCACATTGACCATAGCCTCGCTATGCCTCTGGTTGCTGTTATTAAAATCTATAATGATAACTTGTTTTGCACTTGCCAAACTCAACTGCCTAAATACTTCTTGCTCCTTAAATTCTATATTCCATGCTGTAGCAACATTCCACAAAATATTCTGTCCTGTTCATCTCGCACTATGAGTGCCATTTCTTCCAAGAAAGTAAGTGCCATTCGCACTTCCTTTCTTGCCAAAATACGTGATGCCCTAAGTACAAAAGACTTTCTCTTGACTGCCTTATCATCTCTCTCTCTCTCTCCATCCCTAGCTGCCACCTCTTCTCTGTCTCTTTCCTTGCTCTCCCACTTCCACTCATTCATCTGTACATCTGCAGCTCCTGCCTTTTTGCTGGCTCTCTGTTCTTGCACTCCAACTAAATTGCTTTCCTATCTCTCCATCCCTAGCTGTTGCACTACTTTGCTTTCCTTTCAATCCCTCGCATCCCCAGTTATCCTACTCTATTCCTCCCCCCCCCCCCGTTTGCTTTATATCACATATCTTTTTAGTCTCCTAATCTCATCTTTCATGCTTTTGTAACTTTTTTCATATGTTCCATTTCTTGTTGAGAGGCTTATACGCTGGTTAGACATAATAACTAATATTTAAGGAATTGACAGCGTATACTGGAAATATAGATTAAATAAACTTTAATATACACTTTCCGATATTTCGGCGAACGTTACGTTGCCATCTTCTTGGGAACTTACTAAAAAGACACGTGCACACAAGTACTAATACAACAAATGAGACTGAGGCTAGGACGCTAGCGTTTTCCTAAAGTCCTGATGGTGCCCCTTGGTGGGCTATATTGGTAGTTCTTGGCCTTTGGGCTGAAGTTCTTTTGATAAAAGTTTCCCAAATTTGGGGCAGTTTCATGCATCCAAATTTGTTGAGGTTTGGCATGTTCCTAAGGGCCGAGGCTGATTCCATGAATAGTCTTTCATACTTGAACTTGCTGCGGTGTATTACTGTGGCTTTCTTCCATCTTATTCTGTGGCGAGTATCCAGAGCGTGGTCTGCAAGCCCAGAGTGGCTGTACTGGTGAAATCGGATGTAATCCTTGTGTTCTGAGATTCTGATATTTGCTGTCCTGCCTGTTTGGCCAAAGTAGGACAGTTTACAGCTGCAAGGGACCTGGTATACACCAGGTAGGTCTAGGGGAAGTGGTTGGTCTTTGGTGGAGCGGATAAGGGATGCCAGTTTTCTATGTGGTCTGTAACAAGTGGTCAAGTCATGTTTTTTTAAGATTTTATTGATTTTTTCTGAGGTGCCTCTGATGTAGGGAATAGTGATGGATTTAGAGTAATCTTTTTTGTGAGGGGGAGGGGGTGGTGGGTTGTGGATAACTGGGTTAAGTATTTTTTGGATTTTTTGGAGGGGGTAGCCATTGGCTGAGAAAGTGTCACGGATGTGATTTAGTTCAGTGGTTAGGGCTTGATTATTAGAACAGATTATTTTTGCCCTGTTGAATAATGTTTTAATAACTCCATATTGTTGTGAGGGGGGGTGGTGGGATTGTTGGTGAATGTATCTGCCTGTATGGGTGGGTTTTCTATAAACTGAGAAAACCAAGGTTCCATCAGGTTGGCGGGTGACTAGTGTGTCTAGGAAGGGGAGGTTATTTCTTCTCTTCTTCCATTTCTTCTCTCAGTATCTATCCCTCCAAGCAACTTACTCTCACTTGACATTCACCTACCTAATTGCTACCGTCCTCTGAATATGCTGAATTTATTTCTACATGATGCTCATCTCTCTCGCTATCAATCACACTACACATCTCTCTGACAGCATTCACTCATTTCCCACCTACCACTACTTAAATCTTTATATTCACATTCCCATGTTCAGGGCCGTTGCAGATTAGATCACGCCTTGAGGCAAACAAGACAAAGAAAGAAAATCTCCATTGCTATTTTGTTTTTATTACAAGAGAAACATTAATGGAACACACAATTACATAATAATATTAATTAAATGTTTGCTCTCCGGGGATATCGGACAATAAAACTCTTTATAAGCTGTGTCCGCCTCTATCGATATAGTTGCTAGACCAACCAATCTTTCTTATAATCTTTCTTGCAAATAATTTTTAATCAGTTTAAGTTTGGAAAAACTTCTCTCTGTACTTGCTACAGGAATTATTAGCATAGCGATGGGGCCTACAGCAATATGGTTGAACGAGCACCCTTATTAAGCTGCACCGTGAGGTCTCTATGCTACACCCTGTCGACAGTACTGCCCATGTTCCATCCATTTCTTCCATTTTATGAATACGTACTCCATGGTCTCTTACCCACCACATTTCTTACTACTGAGATGCCACAAGTCCACAAATCTTTTAAATTTCCACTTCATCCCCTCTCTCATAGATGTTCAATTTTGAAAAAGCCTTTGATTCTTTATATCACTTAGAAATAATAAAAAACTCTGCCTTGTGCTTCTTCTCAAGATCTTTCTATAGCACTTCCTCCCAAAATCTAATATCCTCCTTTCAGATTCTCTCTCAGGAGTACCCAGGTCACATCCGTAGCTGAAGATGATTTCCACAATGCACAGTTTAGTATATATCTTTATAGTTCGGCTCTAACGTATTTTGTCCATGGCTTTTAAGATAGCTGTTGCTCTTGCTATTCTGATTTTTACCTTTTGGGGGGGGGGGGGGTCTAAGTCATACATCATATGGCATCCATGATATGTGAAGTGAATTTTCCAGTTGAAATCCTTCAATGATTACTTTTCAGTAACTCCTGTTGTCCGAATATCACTGTTTTAGTTTTTATCAAATTGACATTTAGTCCATATCTTTTTGCTTCTGTGTATAGTGTCTGCAGTGCCCGTTCCAGCCTTGCTGCGTCTTCTTCAATCAGGACAGTGTCATCTGCAAAGCAGAGGTAGTTTATTCTCATGCCATTTATTGAAATACCTCCACCTTCTTCTTTAATCTTATCTAGTGTTCTTCCTAGATGTGTGATGAAGATGATTGGTGATACTGGGTCTCCTTGTCTTGTACCTTGACTAGTGGTAAACCAGTCTCCATTCGCACCTGCTATTCTGACTGTTGTTTGTGCTTGGATGTTTATATCTTTCAACAAGCAGATCAATTTATTGTCCACACCATAGAATTCCAAAACAGCCCATGTTATATTTTGGTCATTATCAAATGCATTTAGGAAGTCCACAAAACAGCAGTATCTCTTTTTGTTCTTTTTTCAAGCTTTCCCTGCTATTAGTCTTAGTGCGAGTATTTGTTGCACTGTACTTTGATCTTTTCGAAATCCGGCTTGCTCATCGGGAAGATGTGCTTCCGTGACCCTTCAGACATTCTGTAAGTATTTTCATCAGCACTTTGCCAAGATGACTCATCAGTGCAATAGTTATGTAATCGGTGCATTCTAAAGCACTTCCTTTCTTATGAAGAACAACCAAGACCGATTTTTTCCACTCTTCGGGGGGCATACCCTGATCTCCATACTTCATTACATAGCTTATGCATTTCTTTTACAACCATTTCTCCCCCATATTTTAGCATCTTGCCTATTATGTTGTCATTTCCAGGACTTATTGTTCTTGAGATGTTTTATAGCCTTACTGACCTACTCTTCCAAGATGTCATTTTCAAAGATCTTTACTGGTGGAGAGATTGTTTTTAGTTCTTTGATGTGTATGATTTCAGTCTTGTCCATCAATACTTTATCATAAGTTTATAGATCTCTCTAGTTTTGTGTTCTCCATAGTACTGTTCAATGTTTTGCATTGAACAGTTCTATGGAGAACTGTTCAATGCAAAACATAGTCTTCCAGCCATTTGGCTTTATCAGTTGTTGCTGTTTTGACGGTATAACCCATCTGCTGCCTGTGAATTATTTCTTAAGTTTCAGTTCTGTTTTCTCTTGTACCAATTTCAGGGTTTCCCGAGTTATCCATTTCTTGTTGATCTTCTTTCTTTCAGGAATTACTTCCTCTATCACTTTTTTTTTTTTAGCACTGTAGCCAGTTGTTCTGCTCTTGTATTTATATTTAGTTTTTCACTTGTGGTCTTAAACTTGGTTTCCAGTATGTCCCAATATGCTGTTCTTAGCCTGTCTTCATTTAGTCTTGAGATGTCTCTAGCTTTTTTGGAACCTTCGTTTGTACTTCTGTTTCTGTTTTAGTCTTATATTCGCAATCACTAAGCTGTTGGAATCAATATCAGATATCAGCTTCTTGGAATGATCTGCACTGTTGAACTGATGTTCTCCATTTCTGGTCTATTAATATCAGGTTGATCATATTCCTGTGCCTGCCATCGAAGGAGCACCACGTCCATATACAACATATTGGAATTTGGTATTGCAAATCATCAGGTTGTTATCATTGGCAAATTCCAGAAGCATCTCTCCATGTTCATTTCTTTTTCCATATCCAAATTTTTCCATAACCTTTTTCCCATCCTGTGTTATTTCTGCCAATCTTTGCATTCCAGTCTCCTCCAGTGATGAGTATATCCTGCTTCGGCACGTCATCAATTTCTAGTTGTAGATCTCTGTAAAATCTCTCAGTGTCTTCATCTGCACTCTCCGCAGTGGACGCATATACTTGAATGGTCATAATATTAAATAGTCGGGCACTAAATCTTGCAACCATTATCCTTTCATTAATTGGTTTGTATCTTATCATTGCCTGACAGGCCTTATTACTTAGCAGGAAACCTACACCTGCTTAATGCTTACTTTCATTTCCAGACCAGAGAACTCTTCCACCATTTGTTTCTCCTGACAGTGTCCATCTCATTTCTGAAATACCCAAGATGTCGCATCTGTATTTCTTCTTAAAGCAAACTGCAATTTTCCAGTTGCCCATTGTGTACAGACATTCCATTTACATATTGATATTCCATCCCTTACAGGCTTCAGTTTGATTTTTTTTGTCTTTGTTTCCAGTAGCTGAGTTTTCGATCCAATCCTGATTGGGGATGTGGACCTTGTTTGACTGGGTGACATCTGAGCCAGCATGAGACTTTTCTCTTGTTCTTTGGCATCAGATTATTGTTTCGTGTGAGATCATTGTCCTGCTTATTTGTAGGCCTTAAGTGGCTTGAAAAAGCTCCATTTGGTCTCTACAGGCCTGCTAAAAAATAAATACATGAAAGTACAAAAAAATCTATAAAATCAGTAAAAATAGGAAAACAAATTCTTAATTCATACATTAACCAAATGTACTATAGATTCACACATAAACCTTTCGTGTTAGGGAGTCATATTAAAAAAAAAAAATTGGCTGATGGTAATAAATGCAGCAAAGTTATAAGCATTAGTGAGACTGCTATCAAGACAATGTAGTTACAGGGATAGAATTTGAAGGGTTTGTGAATGTGAAGATAGGGTGTGTGTGTGTGGGGGGGGGTTCTGCTGATGGTTGTGGTGGAATTTCAGCCAAAAAGAATAGGAGATAGGTAGTTTTATCTCCTATTCTTTTTCCTATTTCTCCTATTTCTAGTCATTTGAAGCAGTCTGGTGTTGAGATTAAGGCCAGTAAGACAAAATATATAGTCGGTTGTTGCTATAGTCCAGAGAGTTTCACGGATGATCTGGAAGACATACATTAGCAAATTAGTACAATGAGTACAAATTGAGTGATTATTATGGGGGGCTTCAACTATGGAGATATAGACTGGCAGGAAGTAAATGAAATTTATACACCTATTGAGAGATAATTACTCTTGAGGCAGCATGTTATGGAGGGGATTAGGGGTGTGAAGGTATTGCACCTGGTCATAGGATCAGAAGAGCTATCCATAACCAAGGTGACCACATTTGCTTCTGATTGGTGAAAGTAACCATGTGGTCTTGACTTGGGAGATGTACAATTTGAGGAATATTTTGTCCTGAAGGGGTATATGTGGAACTACAAGGCAGGTGATTATGTCAAGGAAGAAGCTTAAATCTATGCAGTGGCATAAAACACTGCAGGGTAAAGATGTTACTAGTGCATTGGAGATAGTTAAGGGTTATCTATAGGAAACAATATTAAACTGTATAACTTAAGGTAAGGAGGGTTAATCAGGTATAGATGGATGAGTAATATCATTAAACACGAGCCTGCAGAAGAAGAAAATTCTATGGAGGGTATATAAAGATAAAGGTGACCAGGAAGACAAAATCAGATTAATGAGAAGAATCTAGCTGAGCATGCCAAAGGTAATCCCAAAGAGTTCTTTCCTTACTCGGCAAGTAAGAGGAAGAATGACTATGGAAGATTAATCTTAAATGAGTGATGATTGTTACAAGATAATGGAAACAGATAAAATAATTGGGTTACTGAGTGACCACTTTGCAAGGGTATATCATCGTAGTGAGGTTACTGCTTTAACATATGTGACAGACACTAATGTGGGAACAGAGTTGGATGAATTGGAGTTTCTTAGGATATTGCAGAATCTCAATGGAAATAGTGGGATTCGATAGGATATTTGCTCGGGTTTTGCAAGAATGTGCAAGGTAACTGGCAATAGCTCTGACTAGGCTCTTGATAAGTCTCGGCTCTGGTAGAGTTCCAAGGGAGTGGAAAGAGGGCAAAATAATTCCTTTGCATATGGGAGGTTCTAAGACTGCAGTAACAAATTATAGACCAATCAGCATCTCACGCTTTGTGGTAAAAATACTAGAAAAATTGATAAAAAAAAAGAGAATTCAAGAATGGGTAGATAAACATCTGATACTGTATGAGAGTCAACATGGCTTTGTGGAGGGTTGGTCATGCCTTAGTAATTTACTAATTTTTATAATAGAGTAACAGCTGAGTTGAATAAAAGCAATGGTTACATGATTCTCCTCCCATAATGTTTGGGTTGGACTTTAGTAGGGACTAAAAAGATTTTCCCAACATGCAAAAAAACTAAAGACCCCTTTTCCAACCTTTTCAAATACTGGAACTAGTAACTATATTTCTTTTACTGCCTTATGCAGTCTTTCTGTGCAATGCTATTTCATTCCTTCCGTGTGGGTTTAAATGGAACCAGTTTCAAAATGTTATAATTATATGGTGTAAATGGGACATAATATTGAGCATTACATAGTCTGTTTATGTTATTAAGTTTTGAGCATTACATAGTTCTGTTTATGTTATTAATCAGCAGTTAGATTTGAAAGAGGTACGGGAAGATGGTTGATAATTAAGTCACATATGGAACAAGGGCACACACATTACCTCCCGTTATTCATCATCTATATGGATAACATTATGAAGGAGAGTGGCATTAGGCCTGATATCAAAATTTCAGATATACAACTGTATTCATTATGTTATGCAGATGGTATTATACTGCCAAATAAATCTAAATAAATTACAAGCCTGTAGGATTTCCGAACACATTTAAAAGAAACAAACAAATAAATAAATAATAATAAATTCACGATGAAAATCAGCAGTGAAAAGACAGAGAAAAAAAAAAAAAGAATGTTAAAACACCAACTGCATTCTTAAGAGAGAAGTTATAGAACAAGTAAAACATTTCAGCTATTTAGCAAGAGTTTTAATGTGGTTGGCAACAGAATTAGTAAAGCTGGTATTGTAAGAAACTAGATTGAATACATTTATATGGAATAATGTATATGGATTTATATCCATATAAATCTACATGGAATAAGGGAAATTTATCTCTATATGCTGAAATAGGTTTTGAGGGGGAGTCGGTCCAAGATTTTTTGTCCTTTTATAAGTTTGTCCAACAGAACACTCGTCCAGTCGGACATTTCGTCCAATCTCAACTCGTCTGGTTGGACATTTCGTCCAATCTCAATTTGTCCCATCGATGTCAACTGATTAACCTACTACAAGTTGCTGTGTAACAGATAAAATATAAAAGTTGCCGTGAGCAGATGAATGGGGGATAAAGATGAACGTCGTTAAGTGCTGTCTCGTCCCGGTATTGCACCAAACAAGTTGTAGGCTGAGCGTAATGAATGTGGGCAGAAGGAATGGGTATAACGGTGTGAAATATAAAAGTTGAAGATGGATGGTTGAGATTGGACGAAATGTCCGACTGGATGAGTGTTCCGTTGGACAAACTTATAAAAGGACAAAAAATCTTGGACCAAGCTCTCAAAACTGTCATCCCCATTCATTTACTCGCAATCACATAGCTTACCCCACAACAAATTTGCATTTCATCCCCATTGATCTGCCCATGACAACTTAGACCTACACGCACTCTGATTCGACATGTAAATTGTTCCAACATGACAATAGAATTAAGTAAAAGCATAGAAAAATGAAATTTCTAACTGCAAACAAAAAAGTAGGAAGAATTCTGTAATAGACTACATTCAAGACTGGAATATCATCAGATTGTTAATAAACACAACGCTTTCGGATACTACTGATCACTCTTTGAACACATCTCAGTAATTAAACAAACACATGGCAAATATACTTAGCCAAACATTACTCTAAAGCACAGGAAAACTGCAAAACATCTGCTAACACAATCCAGAACCTATTCTTCTGGAGACATCTTTACAGAGGACTTTCCAATGATAGAACTGGAAACAGCAATTAGTCAAACTGAGCCTGTTAAATCACCCGGAATTGATCTTTGGACACATGATTAAAACATGGGTAAAATAGCTAAAACTGTCTTCTGAAGATATTTAACACTTTCTCATACGTCGTTGGATAGGAAAGAGTTCTGCTAAATTATGAATGAAGGTAATTTATAAATTATAATACTTCATTCATATTTAACATAATCCTCCATTTCATAAGCAACACTTGTAAATATTATTTGTTTGTCTCTTGCTTATAGTGTGTTATTCATATAATTGCCTTGAATTTTGTTTATTATTATTTAATAATATAATCTTAAGTAATGTAATAGTTATAAAAAGGACTCTGTATAAAAATGCCATTCATTTTATTTAATTTATTGCTATAATGATATTGTAAGAAATTATGTAAGTTTAATGTACCCTATGTGAACTATGATAATTTTTATTTAACATTATTGAAAGAGAAAGTAATTTTATGTAATTCTTCTGATGGAATTTGATTGGCTGTTGTCAAGGAAAAGGAGTTAATTTTAGATAACACGTGCGTGGAACGTGAGCTATGGTATTCGAAGGGAGAAGGAGTTGATATGAGCTGAACTGGCTAGAACTGGATTTTGGCGGGAAAAATGAAGGTATTTTATTGGAAAACGAAAGTAAACAGGGGAGAAGCATTCAGGACAGCAAGGAGTAAAGTAACGGGTGGCAGCAAAGGGATTTGGATATGCTGTAAATAGATTAGGAAGGAACTGGGAAATTGATAGGCAATTAGGAATATTTATACGGAATTCTAAAATTATGACGAATTCCAATTGTTTTGAGGAAGAATAGTGCAAGGCTGAATTTAATGCATAGAAGAAAACAAGGAATAAGTAGATTACCTAAAACGAGTGCGTCAAGACTTATGAAGCTCCATGTTTAATATTTCAGTTATATAGTGAAGATTCCCTTCGAATAGTGTTACTTCAAAGTGATAGTTAACTTCAGTTTTAAGTGTGCCTATAGTGAATTCGATGTGCAAAGGATGTAACCCGGTAAGAGCAATCCATTTTTTTTATATTTCTGCGTGAAGAAATAAGAGTTAGCTCTGCCTGATATGTCTTAACATTAACTGTGGCATTCTACTAAAATTAGCCGAAGTATGGAGCTTTAAAGTGTTTCCCCCTTGAAGTGATAACTGCCTCATAATTGAATTAAGTGTTTGTTGACTAAGAGAGAATTAGAGAGTTCTACTATAAGAGTACTGTAAGATTCTGTAACATTGAACTGTGTGAACCATTTTAATTATTCGGAAGAATGTAGAATTGACAGCTGGATGTCTGATGCCTAATGTTTTATGTTTGTTATGAATACCTGAACTAAGTTGATTTGCATTATCTTGTTTTCAAAGTTATATTTAACGTACATGTTATGTAACCCTGCATTAAATGTTTTGTTTTATTGATTCTAATTTGGTGTTTGCCTGATTCTCCTTCATTACACCGCTCATAAAAAATATCGGATCTTGCGGAAGCCTTAAATGATAATATTAACCTCTGCTTGTATAAAGTGAGATTGAAAAAGTTAATTATGATTGATTCCTCTATATTATATAGACTAGTCTGAATATAGGATGGCACAGGATAATATAAATTTCTCTATATTCAGATCAGTATCATTCAGCATCTAACAAATAAAAACGGATAATTTATATGGAAAGAATATGAAAAGAATGTTGGAACGTTATTCTTTTTATGGAAAGAATAACGTTCCAACAAGATGGCGGATTCAAAGCCATAATGTACGATCCAACAGTTCCTAACAAAATATCAAATTATTCAAAAAGTAAGCATTTCCCAAAGTTACAGAAATTTTCCTAGGTTGCGTAAATACATACAAAAGGTAAGATATTGTCTATGATGAAATTTGCCAATTTTGACGTGAAGTGACTTCAAGGAAATTATAATCTATAAATTTAATCATTCACTTATCGTTAAAACATAAGAAAATCAATGAACGAAAACTGTTGCCTTAGTAACCATGCCCTAAGTATTTCTAATTAGCTTTATGAATGATCACACATCTACAATTAAAGATTTATTTTCAAATTCTGCTATTAAAATGGTCAAATGAGTGTTTTGATGAGTCTTTTGACTCCATGGAGGCCTGAATAATAATAATAAATCGATTCTTAGGCTACCTAGATTTTTCCTCAGTGAAAACGCAAGAGTGATTCTGAGCCACTTGTTTTTATTTCTACAAATTTCTACAAGATATGCATGTGATCATTTAATTATAACAAATCAAATAAGGAAACAACATAATTAATTCAGAAATTGATGTGAAAATGAGATAATGGATTTTGAAATCTGCGGTGTTTGGAGAATTTAGCCTTCCTCATTGACTTCCTTGGCTGGGTTCACCTTCAAACGATAAGAGATTGACTGCAGGTACGTGTTGAGTCTGTTTTCAGCCTTGTACTGAGGATATTGCTGTACTAGGGAGAAAATGCGTTCTTTGTTACATAGGTACAGGCTACTCACAGGAGCCCTGATGTTTCTTTGACCTCCAAGAAGGCGTGTAATATCTTGTTCATTCTGCCTCTGTTCCTCCTTCAGGGAACTGATGAACCTGCAAGTGATGGATGGTAAATCACCATCAACTTTTGGAATTTATTATGCCAACCTTCTACAGAATTGTTGGTTCTCTGTGTCCCATTGATGACCAAATCATGGACATTCCATACCTCTTGTCGAAAGCGAGGGTTTTCTGCCCCCCCTAAGTCCTCAAGCTCGATGCCCTCTAATGTAAAGACATTCAACATACGCTATCATTCCTTTCAGGTCTTCTCTGCAATGTAGTCAAATACCTCGAGTACGTCGTCGATTGGCGTGAATGGCAAGCCGAACAGCATTGATGCTTCTTCATGTATAGGACTTCCTGCAACTTTATACTGCTGTGACATATCCTAAGCCCCCCATATGTTGCCATAGAGCCTGAGAAAAGTGAAATAGACAACTCTTTATATTTGTATTAGGAAATATCTCCTGTGCAGCATTCAAATTCGCCAGCTCGAAATCCATCATAACAATATGTGGATTCACAATGATTCCTGTTTGTTTTGCGGTGTTGACAACATTCTGGTATATTGACCGACATGCTGGTATATATGTAGTCTCAGTTTTTACGGGAGTTAGAGCGTACACCAGAGGCATGACATGCTCTCGAAATATTCCATGCACAGTAAACAACTGAGCAAATTGTGAGGGCGCAGTTTCAAATGTGCCATCGGAGAAGATAATGTCACTCACCCCAAGTAATCTTAGGTTCTTCGTTGTGGCAAAAACAAGAAGACGATGCTCGTCCTGTTCACCAGAATCATAAAAAAGAAATCTGTCATGATTTAACGTTAGTTGATATTCTTCGCCAACCAAACTTGCAGGAGTACGAGGCCTCGCAGTGTTCTGCCATCTATTGACTTGCCTCCGTAAACTATTCCTCTCCGGCAACATATGTAATACTTCATCTTGCTGAACTTGTCCTATAACCATACACATAACGTGTGAGGGTGGAGCATGCATATTGTCTTGCGCCCTTCTCTTTACATTATTTTTAACTTTCCTAACCTCTCCGTCTACGACTGATTCATGTTGGTGATCCTCCTTGCCGTCTTTGTACACCACAATGTTGTCTAAACTGGCAGTTGTGATGCACCTAGCATTGCAACTATCACGAACCTCGCATCGCCAATACCATCTAGTCTTATGTTGTTATAAGAGTGAAAATGATAACAGTAATTTTGAAGATAAAGCATTGGTTTACCCCTGTCACTCATCACAATTTCCGCCGTATTCAGCACTGCCAAATTTTAATGATAAATTACAAAAAAATTTGAACGTCAATTGACTATTATTAATGATCACAAGTTACTTATAACTCATTGGACTAATCTCAAACCCAGGTGCTTTCAGAGTATTTCGTCCAATTATTTTAAAATTGAAATAGGATTGGACGAATAACCTCAAACCCAGGTGCTTTCGATTGGACGAAATGTCCTACTGGACGAGAAAAGTAATGGACAAATAAGATTGGACGAAATGTCCTACTGGACGAGAAAAGTAATGGACGAATAAGATTGGACGAAATGTCCTACTGGACGAGAAAAGTAATGGACGAATAAGATTGGACGAAATGTCCTACCGGACGAGAAAAGTAATGGACAAAATAGGATTGGACAAAATGTCCTACTGGATGAAATGTGGGAATTGACGAGATTTTGATTGGACGAAAATTATTGGATGAGCTGCCCTGAAACCTGAAATAGCTGTATACAAGGCAGTGTTAAAAAAAACCAATTTTAACTTATAAACAGGGGATAGGTTTAGAAATCACACACTGGATGAATGACTGGAAATCACATATATGAGATTTCTGAGGGAGATTAATGAGTAAACAAATGGTACCATTGGCAGAAACATTAAAAATAAGGATATTAGACAGGAACGCAGCATTTGGCATTCAGAAATGGGTGAGCAAGTGGTATGGTATAGTACAGAGTGAGAGAGGAAAGGCTCTCAAAACAGGTATTTGTTGCAATGTTAGCAGGCAGAAGAGTACAAGGAAGATTGAAATTTGGGTGGACTGATATTAAGAGGTGCCTTAGAAACAGAAATATAAGATCTGACAATATTAGAGTCCTGACATGATTTTAATGTGGAAGAAAATTGTTGATAGGAAGTTGGTAATGATTACTTTTCATGTGGTACTGTTATAATATCCTGTGAACCTTCCCCCCGAGGGTACATACCAGGAATTTGATGATGTGCAAGTTAGTTTTGTACCAGATGAGTACTCAGTGGCATTGGTGTTCCTTTCTCTCATCCCCTTAAGAAGTTTGTAACCAAAGTGAAAATTTGTATAATCAAATAGCTGGCTGTGCAGTGTGGAAAAAAATCATTCAGTTTCTTTATTGTGTTGATTTTTTGTAACTAATGTATACTACATTTGTAGATAGTAATACAACAGTGTGGAGATAATAATTTGACCTCCATTCCTTTTAAAAGGAATTTGCTCCACTTTCTACTAACTCTTTGTATAGCTTATTGTGTTATCATAAATTACAGTACTCTAAATCAGCGCTTCCCAAACTGTGAGGCCCCCCCCCCCGGACCATAGGTTTTGTTGAGGGGGGGGGCGTGAAATAATGAAAACAAATTGAAAATGTTTTAAGACTAAGTAGATTTTTTTTATCTTAAAAGAAACGTATTTAATTTTTATTATTTCTTTTTTTGTTATTTTTTATATTTTAATGGAAAAAAATCACACATTGGTGTGGGTTCACAAATTTTGCTTCCTGCGTATTTTGGCACTTAATGAATATTAGTAAATATATGCTTATTCATATAAGTTTCATTTCAAAGCAGAAATCTAAGCATTGCAGTTTCAAATATTTCACCTGATATTGACTTTTTGTGTAGCAGTATTGAAACACATCCATCACATTAAATTGTTATTAAACTTCTTTTATGTTTTTAATTCTTTCTTTATTACTAATCGTTTTACATTTCATGTGCTTATGCTGCAAATGTACAATAACAATATTTCTATCTATATAAAAATATGAGATAATTTGCCATGTCAAATGTGTATGTAAGATGCTAAAAATTTAATATTTGCATTTGATTTTTGCAATATTTGCTGCATATGTTTAGTATTGAATATAAATACAATAAATATTATAATAATATATGTCTATGCTACAATTTTTTTTTCGAGGTGGGCCATGAAATATTTTAATTTTTCCAAAGGGGGCCCCGACATCCAGAAGTTTGGGAAGCACTGCTCTAAATCATGTACTCTTTAAATAACCAAATCCCCTCAGTTCTCCTTTAACGTCATCTGACTTCAGGAACAGTTTCAATTGTATGTTCATTTTATTCAACCAACAGATTGATTTTCCAAAATTATCAAATAATTGACAGATTACTGTATAATATTATAATGCAGTTAATTTAGTTTTTGTAAGTTAGTCTTGTTTCAATTGTATGTTCATTTTATTCAACCAATAGATTGATTTTCCAAAATTATCAAATAATTAACAGATTACTGTATAATATTATAATGCACTTAATTTAGCTTTTGTAAGTTAGTCTGTTATCATGAAGACTTTATGAGCAGTTCAAGAGAATAATATTAAGATTTCACTTCTTTAATGATGTTCATGCAAAAATATCTTAATTTTTTTAGAAGAGATAATATATATTCTCATTTTTAAAGTATTTATTTCACTTTGTTTCTCTCTTCTAGGATGCAATCAGTCTTTCTTGTGCAGGACCTGAATGTACATAAATTACATATTTAATTAATTCAGTGAGAATCTGATGAATGCTGTGCTTAGTGAATTGTTGTTAGTATAGCATGCAAAATTAGAAGATTGGCATATGTGATTTTTTTTCCTCCCTTTCACAGAATTAGTCTTCTCTAATTTTGAAAGCAGATAGTGATGTTAAATAGTTTCACAAGACAAGTAAAGTTGCATTTCATGATGTCGTTGTCAGTTGTGAATAATCATCTGTTTTTTAATAAGTTAGAAAACTTCCAAGAGAAGGGTATTTAATTTCTCCCCCCCCCCCCATTAATTTTTTAAAAGTATCCCAGTTTGACTGCAGTAACTTGATGCATAGTGTTGTAAGCATTATATGTTATGCCATTCCATTTTAACATAAATTTATACTGCTGTTTCATGTGGGATGAGGAATGAATCTGTTTTTCACTATAATAAGATGTGCCATCAGAATACTGCATATGAATGCAGTGCTTAATGAAAGAAATATATTTTATATATACTGAATATAAAAACAGCAAATATGTCAGTCCATTACAAGTTCAAGAGCAGTCTGGATTATGATACAGTTACATTTGATGGCCTTCACATTTCTGTGGCAGATTTGAAGAAATCCATTATGCAACAGAAGAAAATTGGGAAAAGCTCAGATTTTGACTTACAAATAACAAATGCCCAAACAAAAGAAGGTGAGCCACTCTTTGCATTGTTTAAATTTTATTTAATGTTGAATTTTTTTGTAGATATTGTATTAGTTAAGAGGAATATCATCATGCATTCTTGAAAATTATGAGTAATTTCCGCAACCTGTTATTTATATTATTCAAGTAAAATTCATCAAAATTTGACCATTTTTAAAATTAAAAAATCCCATATTAACACAGCTGTTAATATTTCTCACAGTAGATTGTATAGATTCATTTAAGTGGCCTTTTGAACTACATCTGATAACTTGGATTTTGATATCTCAAGATTCACATGACTTGATTTCCAAAAAATGTACTAAGGATGAAGCACATTCAGCAAAAGTGCAGAATGAAACAGGAGATTGTAAACTTAATTTACATGAAAGAGAAACACTTGTGTATTACATTGTATATTATATAATATTGTACATTATATTATATATTTTGTACATTACATTATATAATATACATTGTACATTATATAATATACAAATGCCAGTCTCACTTTTTGGTGTAATGTGCTAAAGCACAATTTGAATTCAAACAGTTGCTTGCATCAGAATCTAAAGATTGTTATTTTTTTTACCAGTATAAAAGCTTTCAGTATTGAAAACAAATTAGGAGCAAATCGAATTCATTTTGATTTTGATTTTATCATTTCAGATGGTTAAACAGATGTTCAAAAGTTTTGCATCTTGATTTCGATTCTTGATATATAATATTGATGTCTTATATAATGTTTATAGATTTAGGGACACAAAAACACACATGTTGAAAAGATTATACAAAATACAGTGCACATGTAACATACCATACATAGGAGAAACAGGGTGAACTATCCCAATTAGGAAAGACGAACACAAATGACACATTAATACCTTTATTTTTGAAAAACCAGCCTTTCTGACTATGCACTCCACACATACCACAGAATTGATTGGAAAAATACCAAGTCCCTACATCGCACCAAAACTTTGTTTGAGAGGAAATTTAAAGAAGCATGTGAAATGCTCAAACATAACCCAAATCTAAACAAAAATGATGGCCTAACCATTCCAAGAATGTGGAGGACCCATCTACAACCTGTATAACAACCAAAACAAGTGGAAGAAAAATCCCACTACAAGAATAGTTCCGACCCCTGTATTGAGGTCATCATTCTTTTGATGATGACCTCAATACAGGGTTGGACCGTCATGTGTTATTTTATTAATAATTAATAAAATAATCTTTTCAACACGTATGTTTTTGTGTCCCTAAATCTATAAATATGAATGCTGATTACCATGTAACCTTAGAAGAAAGAGTATTATATAATTTGTTTTGGGATTGTCTCTGCATGATTTTATTTAAAATTTTATGGTTGCCAGAACATTTTTTACATGTTTTTGAATTTTTTTTTTTTTTGCATATTTAAAATATTTTTATCATAAATAGTTACATGTCCAATGACAAATCTAATAAAATCAAAAAAAAAAAAAAAAAAAAACATATAGTTGGAAATCCAGTTAATTTGAATGAGAAGTGCTTGTCTATAATACATTATGCACACGTTTTTGCATACCAAGAGTTAAGCGAATAAATGAATAGGAGTGAGATGGATGAACAGTGAAAACAAGCAAGTTTTACAAAAGAAGTTGTTTTGGCGGAAGTACATTTTGAGTTTCTAGTAGTTTAAGCACCAGAAAGATTTGAAGTACATTCTTTCTTCTTTAGCAGCAACTGTTCCAGTAGAAACTGTCAGGTGGATCAAATCTCTCCATTTCTTTCTGTCCTACCAAATTCTTCTTTCATGAACACACTACCAGTTCAGGTTTGTTTTTTCTCTAGATCTTTTAAGTTCATTCTCATTAGAATGTCCAGACTACTTCAAGGAAGAGTTCATAAGCATTTTTTCAATGCTTTTTAATCATATATTGTTTTTAATGTACACATTTCTTACTCTAGTTTTCCTTGTTTTTGCCAACATTGTCCTTAAAACTTTCATCATTTCCATTGTTTGTATTCTATTCATGTCTCTTTTTGTTAGTCTCCATATATCAGCAGTTAAAATGGACAAAAATAACTTTTGTTAATCAAAAGTTTGCACTTAAGTGGGACCTCACTGTCCCATAATAGACTGACTACTCACACTGTTAAGAAAAATGGCCCAGTGAAATCCTTCTCCTTATCTCCTAGTCTAAATTTCCATCACTAGAAACTATACTTCCCTAATATTTGAAGTTTTCACTACTATTCAAACTTTGCCCATTGAATCTAACACTGTAAACATTTATATTTCCACTAAGATTTAAAACCATGCTCTCGCTCTTCCTACTATTAATATGTAACTCATAATTCTGTGTTTGCAATATTCCATCTATATACAGTTTCTTCTGTAGTTCTTCTTCTGAATGTGCCTTAATCAACACATTTGCATACATAATTTTTTCTCCTTTATTACACTCCCTTCTTGAGCCTTCCTTATGTATTGGTGAAATAATCCCCCACTCAACAAACATCAGGTATCACTGTCTTTATCCAGATCATTCTAAAGATGTCACATAACTATTTCAATCCTGCACTTCTAGAAGCTCTGATCAGTTCAGCAGGCAAACTATATCTATTCTAGGGAATTTTCCATTTTTCAACTTCCTTAATGCTTCTTCAGCCTCTGCTAGAGTTATTTCTTTATTTTCTATCTCATCACTGTATTCATTCCAATTTCTTTTAATATGGCTTTCATCTTTATTTAATAGTTCTCTAAAATAACGTTGCCACATCATCCTAATCTCTCTTCTAGAAGTCACAAGATTTTCATCCCCTATTAGAAAACCTGGCCTTCATTTCTTCTTCTATTCTTCATTAGTCCATGTATAACTTTTTTTTTTGCTCCCATGAACATATTCCACATGTGTAAATTCAACCCAGCTTTTTATCTTTTCCATTTTAATTTAATTTTTTGCATGGTTCTTTCTCTGGTTTTACACAAGTCTATCATCATTTGATCAAGTTTCATAAGTCTCAGAAAAGCTTTATTTCTTAGCTTGTTTCTGCTTCCCTTAGGGCACCTATTTGTGCTAGAGGAAGTTCTGGTACTGGCCCTTGTCATTCTTCCTTTTTTTTTCTTGTTCTACTTCTCCTATCTCTCTTTTTTTTACTAATCTGTCTTCCAGGCCACCATCACTAGGATCCAATGCCTGGCTTCCGTTTTCATCACGTGGTGCAACTTGTTGACATCCAGAAAGTAGATTCTGGTAATCTTGCATTACTTTGGTCTCTGCTTCAGAAGACAAGTGATCCTTGATAACTTCGCCAGGATCATTCAGTTAGTGGGATTGCCTGTAAGGGTCACCTGTGTCGAAGGTAAATCTCCTATCTTGTGGTCCAGGGATGGGGGCACAAGACATGCTGTGGTTCCAGTATAGCATTCGGATTAGCTCTGAATGCTATACTGGAATATTTCTGAGTGCAGTCGTTGCTTGCTGGTCAGCAGATGTCTATGTGAGTGAGGGAGCTATGGTACCAAACTAAAAAATCTCTTGAGCCTGAATTCTTTATCCTCAGATGTTTCAGGGACCCTAACAAGGTCCCAGCCAAGTGTTGATATCCTAGATACATGATTTGAAAAGAGCGGTAAGAAACAAAAGATAGTACAAGTATAAATGTACCTTTTTCTCATCATCCATGCAACAGGTGAAAATCCAATAGAGAAAAATGTCATCCTTCTTTATTCAAAAGGGTTTAGATGGGTTGCCAGGTTCTCCCAGAATGGTTAAGAAACTACATTCTAGTGACATCCTTATGGAAACGTCTTGTCAGCAGCATTCCAGAAAATTAATGAGTGCATCATGGATGAGTAGAATACTAATCACAGTAACATCTCGTAACCTAAAAACACTCAATTCTTGTAGTGGACTGATATCAGAATGGGATCTCCTTAATGTTCCTGATGAAGAGATATATTCAGACTTTAAAGATTAGGGAGGGATAGGTATGAGCTGCATTCTGAAATGCACGTACACTAGTGGCCAAAATTGTGGAAACCTTTTGGAAAAAGTGTATTTCTGAGGTTTGATGGCTCATAACACCACTTTTTTTTGGAGTAATACCATAAAATTATATATCAATGGAAAGATAACTTAATCAAGAATGTAATGCCATAACTTTTATGAAGGATTTTTTTATTAAAACAGCAGTTATAAAGAAGAAAATTGAAACACAGAAAAAATGAGATATACAAAAATTCTCACAATGTGAGTTAATACCTAGTTGGGTAACCTTTAGCGTTAATTACGGCCTTACAATGCCTTCCCATGGAGTGAACCAAGTTTTTTAGTTCTGCAGCATTATAATGTGAAACCATGATTGAATTATTGCTTCTATTAATTGGGTTTTATTGGTGGGTTGCTTCTGACTAATAAGTTTCTTTAGGCGGCTCCATAGATTTTTGATTGGGTTAAGGTCTGGGCTATTCCCAGGCCATTCCAGCAGTGGAATATGATTATCTTGAAACCACTTTTTGCACACAGCAGCAACATGACATGGAGCTGAATCCTGTTGAAATATAAATGCCTCATTATGTTGGAAAAGATCATGTGCGGAAGGCTTCAGTTTGTGCTCAAGTATTTCATTTATGCATTTTTGGGCATTTATATTCCCATTAATCACGCAAATTCTGCCCACACCTTTTGATGTCATACGACCCCAGATCATAACACTAAGTGGGTGTTTCATGGTAGGTGTAATGCAATCGGGATGCAAATCTTCTCCGATTCTTCTTCTTATGTATTTTATGCCATCACTACCAAACAGGGAGATTTTGGTCTCATCATTCCAAATAATACTATCCCATTGTTCCGCTGTCCAGTTAACATGGGTTTTAGCCCAGTTTAAAGTCTGCGCCGAACAGTCCTTGCACTCAACTTCGCATTGTATTGCGCAAATTCATCATGTATACGCCTAGATGATTTTCTTCTGTCACGTAGGCACACTCTCTCAATTCTTCTATCATCACTTGCTGTTGTGCACCTTTTCCTGCCTTTACCAGTCTGGTTTTGTAGTGACTGAGTCTCTTTATACCTCTTCAAAAATTTAGAAATGCCACCTTTGGTTACCAATTTTTCTTCTAATTTCTTCATAACTGTAGCCTTGTTCACTTAATAGTATACTATTTTACATCGCTTTCTGGGTGACTAGTCAACTCTTTGTGCCATTTCTTTAATTTTATTGCATTTTACAAGCTCACTAAATGAAAGTACACAAAAAAAACCAACCAACTTGATAGCAATCAAGTAACACACTGACAAATGTCCTCCTCTCAGCTCCAATATATGGCATCAATAGCTGAATCCTACTGTGACCTTATTGACTCATTGCCAAAACAAGAGAACACCTGATTGGCTCTCTAAACACTCATGCTCATTTGCTATGTTCAAATGAAGGAAAGCTACTTCATATCAACCTAAGCAAGATGTGCTTCTTTTTTTCTGGTTATTTGGCTATAACTTTTCATAGAATAAAGATAATTGAAAAAACTTTGTTGCATTATATTTTTGATTAAATTATCTTTCCATTGATATATAATTTTATGGTATTACACCAAAAAAAAGTGGTGTTATGTGCCATCAAACCTCAAAAATATACTTTTTCCAAAAGGTTTCCACAATTTTGGCCACTAGTGTATGGTAACATGGTTCTATCCAGGAACATCATCCTTACTTTTAATATACCTAATCCTGTAATATCTGTAGAAGCAGGGCATCTCAACTGTCTTGTTAGATTGTACATTCCTAATCCTGAGATGCTTTAAATATCAGAAATATGAACATGCAAAACTGCCTGTCATGGCTGTACCATTTATGCCTAATGTTGGTAGTAAAGAGCATGTTAAAAAATCTTACTCTGCAAATCTAAATTTGTATTGTGAGGGAGATCATGTGGTCTCACTCCAAAGATGGTTCTATTCAATGAGAACCTCAAAAAAAATTCCAGCAAGTATATTACTTAAAGATGAACCACCAGACACCCTCACAGAAAAAATGGATACTTCAGTATCCACCAAAAGTAAATTAAACTTATCAAATGATCATGATACATCAGATGATGTATTGAATATTTTTCCAGAGGAAAAAATGAGCAACTAACCAACTTCCCAAAAGTCAGTTTATAAATATAAACCTGACAAAGGTAAGCTTTCGCTTCCCAGAAATTGGACAAGTCTATAAAGCCAAAACGTCCGTGCGGTTAGCCTAGTGGCTTTGCGCTTCACAACCATATATTCCCGGGGAAGGAGTGTCCTAGGTTCGATTCCTGTTGCCGACGTGAGGAGCTCAAGGATCTTCCTCAGCCATAGCCCAGTTAGCCGGTCTTGGGCGTGGACAGCAGGGTTTTCCCGCCAGTTTATCTGGGGTTTTTCATCCCGCAAGCAGGCAAACCGGCCCCGTGAACACACACGGGAATACAACCAGGAATACTTAGAGGCATAGGGGTGACTATCCTATCCTCCTACTTCGGTTACGAAATCCAGGCATGCTTGGAAGGTTGTGGGCCTTAAAGGCCTGTTAAAGCCATTGGGTTTTGGCTTTATCTTATCCCAATATTTTTTACAATGGAACTCTGATTGTTTTCACAGGATCCTGAAAATCAATGAGATCAAGATTTTACTGCAGAAACACAAGCGTTACTGTTTCTGTATGCTAGAAATATTAAAAAACACAGTGAATATCTTACTGTAAGGAATTTCACTGTTGTATGCTAGGACAGAATGGGAGATAATCCTGCTCATGGTGGATAAGATATTCTAGTGGTCATACTCCTTTCCGTCATATGTCCAGCTTACTACTGCTCTTGAAGCAGGACCGATTCACTTATCTCTAGAATTACAGTGTGTTCAGTTTATTTACTACCTGATGCTGAGTTAAAGGAAATCTATCTTCTTGATAATCTTATCTTGCAACTGCCTGAGCCCATACTCCTTATGGGTGACATTAATGGGCACTGCACTCTCTCTGAGATTGTGCCATTACAAATGGATGAGGTCATATCAGTGAACGAATCCTTGACAACAGTGACCACTCCCCTTTGAATAATAGGCTCAGTAATTCTTCCATATGTCTACTCACTCATATTCTGCAACAGATCTTACAATCTGCTCCCCTTCCATGTTTCCACTACTCACGTGGGATGTCAAAGAGAACATATACAGAACTTATCATTTTTCTGTTATTTGCACTATGCTTTCACATCTGAGTTACCAAGAAAAAAAAAAAAAAAATCAACCATCAAACTATTGAGCCAGCCTTGTTGGCTGAGTGGCTAGCATTTCCGCTCTCCAGCCAAAAGGTTGCAGGTTCGAATCTCGCTGTGGGCATGGATGTTTATGATTGTCTGTGGAAATGCTAGTGGTGGTGGTAGTGGGTGGTAGATGCGTCGGAGTAGTTGGTAGAGACAGAGGAGAGTTGTAGAGTAGGTGCCCTCCCTCGATGAGTCTTTGAACTCCCTGGAGGTGTCAAATAATAATAATAATATAGATATATTGGTTAGCTTTGACAAACAGTGAGATGTCAGGGACGACCAATATATTCCCTTGAATGACACCTTAGCACTTTTAAAATGTTTTTCCTTTTGATATCTCAGATCTCTTTTGCTTTGCCACCAGGTTATTTTTCTTGAAGGAATGAAATTTTCAAACAGATAGGGAAAACTGCTATGGATCCCTCCCCATCGCCCCCAACTTGCCAATATTAACATGGAAAATTTTTAAGAACGAATCATAGACTCGGTCCTCCAAACCTGCTATCTGGCTAAGAAATGTAGTTGATATGTTCTCTAATTGCCCAGGCACATTAGACTGCATCCTCTGTCACTGCAATAGTCTACATCCAAGAATCCAGTTTATAATGGATTATAAACTGGATTCTTGGATGTAGACTATTGAGACTATCGGTTACCCTAGGAAGGGTAACTTATTGTTATTTTAAGTAAGATGCCTTCCGAATGGTTAACCTCTCCTTCACTGCATACAAAAAACTCCCTCGCATAGGCCAAATACATTCACAAACTTTCCCACCACTTCCACTCCTATCAACAATATGGCATCATTAAAACTGTGTATATATATATATATATATATATATATATATATATTTCAAAAAATAGATTTAATGACTCCAAGACCGAGATAACATATAAAGATTTTAATGATAAATACTACTAGTTTCGGCATATAGCAGTCTTCTTCAGGTATTTATAAAGGAAAGGAATACTAATAAACATTGAATTATTTAAATAAACAAACTGGAAATTACAGGTACAAATTGCCTCACATAATCGATACATAAAAACGTTGTATTTTTCAAGTTGTTCCAACTGGCGTGCCATTGTTTGTTGCAATTGTGCGTGCAAGTTCACGTGAACGCCAATATTGAATAACTGCAGCATGGCTATCTGGGATGTTATAACTTAAATTATTATTTAAGTGGACCGGGTTCAGTAGGATTTCCCTTGATTCTACGATTTTTCTTTCAAACTCATCTTCACAGCGAAAAATATTTTCTGATCTATTCCAGCATACAGAGTGGCTTTGTTGGTCATCATTAGGATTATTTGAAAAAAGAACATGACTGGATAACGCAGTTGCATGAGATCTTTTGTATGAGATGTCTCTCTTATGCTCTTCTATGCGTTGTTCAATAGATTTGTTAGTTTGACCAAAGTATGGGATATTGCAATCACACCACAATTTATATACTCCAGGGTACTTAAGGTTGTGATGAGTAGGTTTTGGATGGCTGATTAGAGAGCGGATTTTTGGAAGTGTGGTGAAGAAGGTCCTGATATTATATTTTTTAAGGACTTTAGCTATTTTCTTAGAGACTGTGCTAATGTATGGAATAGAGATGCTACCTTTAAAATTAATAGTCTCTGTTGTGCACTGCTTAGGAGGGTTCAGAAGAAGTTTCTTAATTGTTTTTTCAGAGTATCCATTTTGTTTAAAAATAAGAGTGAGGTGATTCATTTCTTTTTGTAGTTCATCTTGTTCATTTAAGAGAGAACGTGCTCTGTGTCATAAGGTAGATATAATTCCAAGTTTTTGTGGTGGAAAATGATGAGAAAGATTATGCAGATATCTATTGGTATGCGTAGGTTTTCTGTACATAGAGATTTTTAATCTTTCAGAGTATCGTGTAAGCATAACATCCAAAAAAGGTAAAGAGTTATTATTTTCTATATCAGCAGTAAATTTTATATTAGGATGTTGGATGTTTAGATGACGAAGAAAATCTGTGAGAGCTGTGTGCCCGTGATTCCAAATAATGAATATATCATCAACATATCTTTTCCAAACTTTTGGTTTAAATGAGAAGGAAGATATGGCTTTCTTTTCAAAGTCTTCAAGGAAGATGTTAGCTAGCACAGGGGACAAAGGGTTGCCCATTGCCAGGCCATGTTTTTGTTGGTAAATGGAGTCCTTATATCTGAAGTAACCAGAATGAATGCAATGCTTTAATAAAGTGAACATTTTTTTTTGGATAATTTATCCTGTAGTAATGTAAGTACCTCGTCCGTAGGAACGTTAGTAAATAAAGATATAATGTCCAAACTAGCTAGAATGTCATTATCATCGATGGGAATATCTTTAATATGAGAAACAAAATCTGTGGTGTTTTTGATGAAAGATGAAGATTTATTGGAGAAACACTTGAGGTACTTTGCTAAATATTTTGAAAGTTTATATGTAGGTGAATCAATTCCTTCCACAATTGGGCGAAGAGGGATGTTTTCTTTATGAATTTTTGGAACTCCATAGATGCGTGGGATAAGAGGATGTAGAGAGCGTAATGAGAGGCGAATATTATGAGGAAGTTCACTCGCAGTCTTTAACAAGTTGTTTGTACGGTTTTGTAATTCTCTTGTAGGATCTTCCTGAAGAATTGAATATATTGAACTATCTTCAAGTAATTGAAGCATTTTGTTGTGGTAATCTTCACAGTTGAGGATGACCGTAGAGTTGCCTTTATCTTAGGACACAGAGCACGTTCTCTCTTAAATGAACAAGATGAACTACAAAAAGAAATGAATCACCTCACTCTTATTTTTAAACAAAATGGATACTCTGAAAAAACAATTAAGAAACTTCTTCTGAACCCTCCTAAGCAGTGCACAACAGAGACTATTAATTTTAAAGGTAGCATCTCTATTCCATACATTAGCACAGTCTCTAAGAAAATAGCTAAAGTCCTTAAAAAATATAATATCAGGACCTTCTTCACCACACTTCCAAAAATCCGCTCTCTAATCAGCCATCCAAAACCTACTCATCACAACCTTAAGTACCCTGGAGTATATAAGTTGTGGTGTGATTGCAATATCCCATACTTTGGTCAAACTAACAAATCTATTGAACAACGCATAGAAGAGCATAAGAGAGACATCTCATACAAAAGATCTCATGCAACTGCGTTATCCAGTCATGTTCTTTTTTCAAATAATCCTAATGATGACCAACAAAGCCACTCTGTATGCTGGAATAGATCAGAAAATATTTTTCGCTGTGAAGATGAGTTTGAAAGAAAAATCGTAGAATCAAGGGAAATCCTACTGAACCCGGTCCACTTAAATAATAATTTAAGTTATAACATCCCAGATAGCCATGCTGCAGTTATTCAATATTGGCGTTCACGTGAACTTGCACGCACAATTGCAACAAACAATGGCACGCCAGTTGGAACAACTTGAAAAATACAACGTTTTTATGTATCGATTATGTGAGGCAATTTGTACCTGTAATTTCCAGTTTGTTTATTTAAATAATTCAATGTTTATTAGTATTCCTTTCCTTTATAAATACCTGAAGAAGGCTGCTATATGCCGAAACTAGTAGTATTTATCATTAAAATCTTTATATGTTATCTCGGTCTTGGAGTCATTAAATCTATTTTTTGAAATGTATAACAACCGAGTAAAAATTAATCGCCACATATATATATATATATATATATATATATATGATATACATCCTTAACCAGTAAAGCCTCTCTTTCAATAGAACTCAACATTATATATGCCTTCCTGTCCGAGTGGCTACAGTTCTTACAGAATTAAAATAGTAATCAATCCTCTCTTCAATTCTCAGCCATTCCTTCAGAAGGATTTCAGAAATGCCATCACCATACCTAACGTCTGGGGTACATCAGAAAAAATGTCCAGGTCTTTTAAAAAATACAGCCTCTGCACAACTTTTACACCCCACTGGAAACTTGCTACCCTTATCTGTTCTAAAAGATTAGCTCCTTCCTCTCTCAGTGCCTGGAGTATATAAAGTACCACCCTGTTCTTGCACCTTGGCATACTTTGAATGGATAGCTAGATCAGCCACTATCTTTTAGGTGAACACAAAACTTACACCTGCAATCACAATTATGGTCAGTCTGGTCTCACAGACCATTCATTGGATCCCACTCACAGGATTTCCTGTCAAAAAATACACTATGCTTCACCACAGTAAATTTAAAAAAAAAAAAAAAGACAGATGGAAGAAGTTGTAACTGTGCCCTGAAAATAGTCTTTCAAGAGCATCCTATATGAACTAGTCTCTTTACTCTATGTTGGTGGCTCAATATCATACACATTAAGCTGAAATACATTTTGATATGTGTGCTAAGCAGATTATGGAAGCCGTTGCATGAATGTTCGGAACATTACCTGCACGAAATATAGCAGTATTCCTCTATGGCAGGTTTGCATTCCATCCTACAACCTCCTGCTTTGTCATCTACAGAAGTCTCATACTCTGTCATCTGTCTACCTGCAATTGTTTAATGCACACAGAGCAGCCTGCTCTGATTTCTTGCTTACCTGTACTAATTGTTCAAGATCTTAGAATTCTGTTGGCTCTGCTGCCATGTTTCATGACATCACTATCTCCAAATAGATTCCACTTGATTGCAGTAATTATACTGCAGAGTTGCATGACATTTCACTTGTGTTTTTGCATATAAACAAAAAACACTACCAGAAGGGCGTAATTGATAGAGACTAATTGAGTTCTTTACAGGCTCTCTCTCCTTTCCTGTGTATAATCTCCATCAGTGCTTTGTGAAGTTTTACAACTGTTGTATGAAATGAAGACCTTTAATTTTGATGATCAGTTCGGCTAGATTCCCAGCCACATTGGATTTAATGGTAATGAGACTGAAGATATGGCTACTAGATCAGGCTCATATGTTTTTAATGTATAGTGTAGTTCCATAGACAGTTCTAATTGTCAGGAAGCACTGACAAACATATTGCATGAGATTAAGCCTGAAATTTAGCATTAGCAGTCTGGTCAACATAAAAACAGGAGAGAAGTTGTTTTTGCTAGGCTCCACATAGGTCATAGTCCTCTTACATATCCTTATTTACTGAGGGATGATGACTCACTTATGTGTGAAGAATGCAACTTGTGTTTCACCATTTGTCATTCTCGTGGAATGCCTGCACTTCACACAAGAAAGAGAAATGCAATTTTTACTTATATGGTCAAGCTGCATATACTCAAGCAGATGCTATCAGACTCGGACAAGTTGATTTTGATTATGATTTCTCATATGTAGTACTGTATTTCTTAACTTTTTTTTTTTTTTTTTTTTTAAGTATTAAGTATTTGCATTTAAGTATATTACATTATCATAAATTGACCTATCCAAAAATGAATGAATTTGCCAAGATCTTCACAACACTCCATTTCCTTCAATTGATATGTTTTGTTATTATTACAATGTGTGTGTGTGTTACTTATTTTTAAACAAACCTTTATGTGGCATCTTTTAAGAAAGCTTTAACTGGAACAGTATGCAAGTGAAATATGGGGTTGGAAATAAATTGTTAAAAAGTGAAGAAATGCGATTTCTAAAATGCAGTTAGCAGTTTTCTATACTCTCCCAAGAGAAATTTATTAGTATGCACAGAAGTCTTAACTATCATACCTTATAGTAACTCGCAGAAAACTGAAAAGCTTTGAAGATTTGTGATAATTTACACCCTTTTCTTTTTATTTCTCTAAAAGAAAGAGAGAGATTAATGGTATAACTTTGATTAGTATGAATATTATTTTATATGAAGTCACAAAATTCCTGATGGGATGAACTTACTCTCTTTAGACTGCATTACTTTTACCTTGTTTTGAACACATTTGTTCTAGTAATGTATTCAGTTTTATAATAGTGATAGTGGAATTGGATAAAGGAAATGGTTACCATGATGCTGCTTGGAAAACTGATATAAGTTGCAGCAAATGGGAATAGATACCAAGCAGTTGGCATGGGGGTGTGTGTGTGTGGGGGGGGGGGGTTCTGACAGACATTAGAGAGTAGCACAGTGGATTCTGGTTAATTGGGTCACATCAGGAATAGCATAATTTGGCTCAGTTAAACGAAATTTCACTTAAAAGTTAAAAGAGTTAAAAGGTACACAAGAGAAAATTCAAGTTTAGAGAAGTTATTATTATTAGTATTATTAAGAGAGACCTCCAGGAAGTCAGAGAGTCTCATTGAGGTAGGCCACATACTACACACACCAGCTGTCATACTTATTCTTGAATTCATTCACACTGCTTGCACTCAACATCCAAAGGCAATCCATTCCAAACCACGCACTACCCTCTAAGAGAAAAATCTAACCATCACACCCTTCTTGGCAGCCTTCATTCTCAGCTTCAAAGGATGCTCTCTCTTCCTTTCCCCACCCTCCATAAATTGAAAAATTCCATTAGTTGAAATCCTGTATGACCCTTTCAGAAGTTTGTAAGTCTCAATCATATCACCCCCTCTTTCTCCTGTTTGCCAGTGTCTGCAGTCTACAAAATTCTCAGTTTGACTTCGTGATCAATATTCCACAATCCTGATATCATTTTTAACACTCTCCTTTGTACTTTCTCCAATATATTAGAATCACAACGGAAACCAGGAAACCAGACCTGTGCACAATAGTCCAAGTGAGGTCTTATCAAGGCATTGTAAAGAGGCAAAATAACATTAATCACATGTAAAAATAATTATCTTTACATGTGAACGTTTGTTTCAGCATTGCAATTATCTTTTCAGTTGTATTTCCAATCTTTGCCACATGGGCCCTGAACTTCAACTTCCTATCTATTAACACTCCAACATCCCTAGCCTAATCCCACCAATATATTACGACATTGGATATCTAATCATGCCAAAGTGAATGACTTTACATTTACTCACATTGAACTGATACCCATTTTCCCATGCCCACAATTCCAGCCTATTCAAATCATTCTGCAAGTTCTGCATACCAGCAGCATTCCTAATTATCCTACCTATCTTTGCATCATCAGCAAATAACTGTATGTCGCTTGTCAAATCCTTCCCAAAATCATAAATGTACAGATTGAATAACAGTGGACCAAGCACTGATCCTTGTGGTACACTACTTGTTACCTTAAACCTTGCATGCACCATGAGGCACTCCAGTGCTTCAGGGCACTTATTTATTTATTTTATTTTTTAATGGGGAATTCATTCACAACAGGTCGGTCAACCTATATTACCATGGATGGGCAAGAGTACTAGACCCAGTAATCTAAAATTTGTATATATTATGATATGGAGAATAATTTAAGGGGGAGGGGGTATAGTCAGTTTTTGTTAGTGATGCAAAAATGGGAGGAAAATAATTGATAAAGATGATTTAGATTCCTGCAGGATGAATTAAATAAATTGACATTATAGGCAAAGGATACTTGTGGTCAATTTAATGTTGCAAAATGTAAGATGCATTTTGGGATGAAAAGATTATGTCATATGATAATGATGGTACTGTATTGCAGGAAATTGACAGTGCTAGGGATTTGGAGGTGATGGCATACAGAGTTCTGATCTTCAGAGGCACATTGCAAAAGTTGGCAAAATAGCTCAAAGGATTACTTGTATATTGGACAATACAACAAGTAAAGATAAGGAGGTTATTGCTCCTCTTTTGTAAACCTGTGATTCAGCCTCATCTTGCCTATTGTGCACAGATATGATCACCTGGGGATCAGGAGGAGGAGGTGGTGGTGGTGGTAAAGATTCAAAGACAAGTGACCAAGCTGGCGATAAGTGTGTGAGTTGCAGGGTTTAGTTGACAGGTCAAGGAGAAGGCATGATAGAAAGCTACTATAGGTATTCTATAAGATTGTCACAAAAAATATTTTCAGTACATAACATAAGGAGAGAGCAAGGGGTCACTCTCTGAAGTTGTGTAAGAGTGATTAGTAAGGGTGTGCAGACTAGATATTTTGCTTGGATAATGAAATGAGTGGAACGGATCGCCAAAGGTGGAACTCCCCAATGGTGAATGAGTTTAAGAAGAGGTATTAAAAGTATTTTGTGAATAATGGTTAGTGTGGGTCTTCCACTGTAAGTCTTGACTTCCTGCATTGGTTAATTGATACTTTATATATTTTGTAAAGGTGTTTTGTGAAATGAATATAAACACATGTAATCCTGGTGTGCAGGCTTACACATTGATTATCATGCATGGTGTTGTTTCAGGAAATTGATAACATAGACTAAATATTAACTAAAACTTTAATTATTACTTACTATATTTTACCCAAGTAAAATTGGCATCTTCAGGAATTAATACATTGGTATCAAACACGTGCATACATGTTACACTTCAGTAGCCAAGATGGAGCAGGAGAGATACTGAAGGCCTGAATTCCTGTAATTATGTCACCTGTTGGTTTTGGCTGGGTGTGTTTGGCCATTGGGTTGAATATCTGCAAATGAGGCTTTACAATATGGTAGACAGTTTGATATAATCATATTTGTTTAGGTTGGGATAGTTGGTAAGAGATGCAGCAGACTCAATGAAAATACTCTGAAATTTAAATTTGCTTTGGTAGAGTAAGGTGGCTTATCTCCAATAGATTCTTTGCCTCATATCCAGGGCATGGTCTGCCAATCATGAGTGGCCATGGTGGTGGAACCTGATGTAGTCCTGGTGTTTGGATGTGTAGATGTCAGCTGTCCTGCTTGTTTGGCCATATTATGAACAATTACGGCTGCAGGGTACCTGGTACACTCCAGGTAAATCCATTGGTTGTAATTAGTCATTCAGGAGAATGAATAGTGTCACCGGTTAAAAACTGCATAGCTTTCTATGCAGTTTAAGTGGTGTCAAGATTGTGCTTTTTTAAGATCTTGGACATCTTTTCTGAGAGACCACAAATATAAAGGATGATGATGATGGATTTGCTATAATCTATATTTCAAAGGGGAAGGACAATGTGGGTGCAGGGTGTAAGGATTCTTTTTATCTGATGTGGGGGGGTGGATTGCAATTTGCAAAAAGGTTTTTGCAGTTAAGTTCTCTGGTGAGAGCAGTGTTACCTGAGCAAATTAATTTTGCCCAGTGGACTACGGTTTTTATAGTGCCAAATTGTTGGGAAATGAGGAGTAAGTGATTATTGATGGATGTATTTACCTATGAGTTTGCTGTAGGCAATGAAGGTCAAAGATTCATTTGGTTGTCTTGTAACAAGAGTGTCTAGGAAGGACAGAATGTTGTTACTTTCTATTTTTGGATTCATTTTAAAAATTTTATGGAATTTACAAACGTGTTAAAAAAACTTTTTTTTTTTTTTTTAATTAGTTCTATTTTTGGATCTTTAGATATTGGCTGTTCAAATGGGATGGGAAAGTGTGCAAGGCATCCAGGCCATGTGACCAAATAGCAAACACATTGCCAAATAGCCAAACAAGTGGTTGGTTTTTAAGAGGAATAGAATTCGGGTTATTCTTTTCAAATGTCTCCATCAAAAAGAATGCCAAGGGGAGAATAAGAGGGGAGCCCATGGCTGTTCTCTCTCTCTCTTTTTGTTGTTGTTGTTGTTGTAGAAAGGCTTATACATTGTTAACACATGACTATTAAATTATTTAAGGAATCTGGAATATTAATTAAAAGAAAACTTTAATAATATTTCCTATATTTTGGCAATATCACATTGCCATGTGCATGCAGGAACTACAAAAAGCAAATGAGGCAGAAGATAAGAAACTACTCTTGTTCCTAAAGTCCTAATGGTGCCCCCTAGCAGGCTATATTGAGTTGTCTTGGCCATTGGGCTGATGTTTTCATGATGCAAGACCCAAATTTGGGGCAGTCTCATGCACCCAAATTTATTGAGGTTTGGAACGTTTTTTCAGAGCTGAGGCTGATTCTGTGAATAGTCTGTGAATCGTATTTGAACTTGCTGTGGTGTATTACTTTGGCTTTCTTCCAACGTATTCTGTTGCGGGGTATCTAGAGCATGGTCTACAAGCCCTGAGTGGCTGTACTGGTGTAGTCCTTGTGTTCTGAAATCCTGATATTTGCTGTGCTGCCTGTTTGGCCAAAGGACAGTTTACATCTGCAAGGGACCTGGTATATCCCAGGTAGATCCAGGGGAAGTGGTTGGTCCTTTGTAGAGCGGATAAGGAAGGCCAACTTTTTATATGGTTTGTAACAAGAAGTCAGGTCATATTTTTTTAAGGATTTTGGTTATTTTTTCCCGAGGTGCCCAGGATGTAGGGAATGGTGATAGATTTAGTGTAATTTTTATTGTGTGTGTGTGTGGGGGGTTGTGGTTTACTGGTTTTATAGTTTTTGGATTTTTTGGGGGTTGTAGCCATTGGCTAAGAAAGTATTAAGGATGTGGTTTAGTTCCGTAGTTAGGGCCTTATCATCTGAGCAGATTAATTTTGCCCTGTTATATAGTGTTTTTATAACCCCATATTGTTGTGAGGAGGGGGGGGGGGAGATTGCTGGTGAATGTATCTGCCTATATGGGTGGGTTTTCTATAAACAGAGAAAAACCAAGGATCCATCAGGCTGGCGAGTTATTAGAGTGTCTAGGAAAGGGAGGCTGTTGTTTTCCTCTTTTTTTTTCCCAATAGCGAACATATCATCCATGTAGTGAAGCCAAATAGTGGGTTTTTGTGGGGCAGTGTTTAAGGCTTTCTCTTCAAAAGTCTCCATAAAGAAGTTGGCCAAGGGTGGGGAGAGTGGTGAACTCATGGCTGTTCGCTCTATCTGTTTGTAGAATTTTCCTTGCAAAACGAAATAGCCTGAGTTCATTGTGAACTGAAATAGGGCTGAGATATCGGGAGGAAATTTGGCTTGGATGAGCTCTAAGGTTTCCTTGAGCGGGACATTTATGAATAGGGAGGAGATGTCAAAACTGACTATTATGTCAGTATGTTGGAGTGAGAGGTTTTCTTCTATCCTGGCTTTGAAGTGGGCTGAGTTTTTTTTATGTGTGATGGTGTGTTGCAGTATAGTGTGTGAGCACTTTGGCTAATTTGTATGTGGGGAAATCAGTGCCATCCACTATGGGACGTAATGGCACATTTTGTTTATGTATTTTTGGAAGTCCATATATTTGGGGGGGGGGGGGTCTAGAGTTAAATGGTTTTAGTTGGTAACTTCAGGCTAAGAAGTGACCTCCTTAAGGAGCCTATGTGGAGTGTTCTAATTTGAGAGCTGGTAGGATTATATTCAATAGGGAGGTAGGTAGCCCGATCTAATAATAAAGCATTAAGCTTACCTGTGTAGTCCTTTTGGTTGAGAATCACAGTGGCGTTACCCTTATCCGCTTTGGTGATTACTATTTTCTTGTTTTTCTTCATTTCTAGTAGAGCTGTATATTCTTCTTTGGATATGTTGGTTTTTGGTGGTCTTGCTTTGGTGAGAACACTGGCTACATCTGTTCTTACATTGTTGGCAATATGATTTGGAATGTTGCGGATACCACATTCTATTTGGATCATTATTTCCCTGGCAAGTATTTTTTTTTAGGCGATTTTAGGCAAAATTGTGGCCACTTGCAAGAGCAGTGAGTGCTTCAGGCTTCAAAACAGTGGAAGAGAGGTTGACTACAGTGTTGAGTGGTTGCTGTGGTACAGAGGTGAAGTTCTTTTACAGATTATCAATTTTCTTGATGCGCTGACTATGTATTTTTTCAAATTCATTCTTTTGTTGCCCAAGCGCACAAGATGGCGTAAGGAATCGTCCAAAAGTCATGGTTCAGCATGCTCGAAAGCTCCTCGTCTAGCGCCTGTAAAGCTTTCTTTTTGTTGGCTAGGAGAACGCACGTAGCGGTAATTTGTTCTCGTAGTAGGCGAAGCTAGTGTAGTTATAAATCCGGAGAGCCTTCTGTGAAGAGAAGTGGTGCTTAAATTTAACACAATTTGGGATTACTTCATTATTCCGGCAGCGTTTTAGGAAGATCAAACAATTTAGTTGTCTAGATATCCTCAACTTCAGTTTTCCGTATTGGCGGGCCTTGCGTGCGATGGAATCTCCGTGGATGATAGTAATTCTTGTAGAAAGGCTTATACGTTGGTAACACTGACTATTAAATTATTTAAGGAATTTGCAACATATACTGGAATATTAATTTGAACTTGCTGTGGTGTAATCATTAAAGAAACTTCAATGATTACTTCCCATATTTTGGCAATGTCACATTGCTATCTTCATGGGACCATACCAATATGACAGGTGCACGCAGCAAGTCCAAAAATCAAATGAGGTAGAAGATAAGAAACCACTCTTGTTCCTATAATAAATTTAGTTTAATCCTTTATCCAAGTGTGAGCAAACAAAGTTTGCCTGAAAGTATCTTCAGGATTGGGGTAAGGTAGTACAACACCGGGCAACTCATTGCAAAGGTGGAGCAAGATAACACCACTCCTATCTCAGTATCTCCCATAATGCAAAACACATCTCCTTGTGGATATGTATAATGTTATGCATTAAGGGAAGGGCCACTACCCAGACTAGTTTCGACCTTTATTAAGGTCTCTTCAGTGGGAGCCAGGCCCAGAGTTGGAGATACCAGGCAGAAGCATTTCAAAAAACTCTTGTTCCTAAAGTCTTAATGGTGCCCTCTAGCAGGCTATATTATTGGGTTATCTTGGCCATTGGGCTGTTCTCATGATGTAAGTCTCTCAAATTTACAAATAACAGGGCAAAAATAATCTGGTCCGATGACAATGCCCTAACTACGGAACTAAACCACATCCTTAAATACTTTCTTAGCCAATGGCTACAATCCCCCAAAAATATTAAAACCAGTAAACCACAACCCCCCCAACAGCCAAGACAACCCAATATAGCCTGCTAGGGGGGCACCATTAGGACTTTAGGAACAAGAGCAGTTTCTTATCTTCTGCCTCATTTGCTTTTTGTAGTTCCTACATGCACGTGTCATATTTGTATGTTCCTATGAAGATGGCAATGTGACATTGCCGAAATATAGGACGTATTCATTAAAGTTTATTTTAATTAATATTCCAGTATACATATTGCAATTTCCTTAAATAATTTACTAGTCATCTGCATTTGTTTGTAGAATTTTCCTTGCCAAACGAAATAGCCCGAGTTCATAGTGAACTGAAACAGTGCTGAGATATTGGGTGGAAATTCCACTTGGATTAGAGCCAAAGAACCATTGTGAATAAGAAGGAAACATCGAAACTGACCATCACGTGGTGTTGAGGAGGGTGAGGTCTTGCATACTGGACAAGTTTTCAATATGTGAAAGGGGTATTGCCAGTGATATGATTGTTTGGTTAGTTTGGAGTTATCGTCTACAACAGCGTTTCCCTAACTTTTCCTACGACGGAACACTTCACAAATACTGAAATTTCCACGGAACACCTTGGTTATTTTGTAATGTATTAATTAATTGTTAATTTAGCTGATCTTTTATTATTAATAATAGTTGATTATTAATTAATTAAACATCAATTAAACATAAACATCATTAAATTAATTTGTGCTGATTTTCATTGACATCCCATTCTTATAACCAAAAATTTATAATATTATAAGTACTTACGAGTAAATGCAGACTTTTTCTCCTGTGTGCTGGTGGTGGATGACTCGCTATCTGTTGCGTCTCAAACACCTTCAATAAAGATTTCTTAATACCAAAATTAAACAAAGTCCCTTGTCTCTTATTCATATTAAAATTTAAATCTGCAGGCCTGTTACTTTTAAAAAATCATGGCACTACGGTTTCGAAACAAGCACTTTCACTCTACAATATGAACTTGCAAAGAAAGTATTCAGTATTGCTAGATTTGAAAACCGGATATACTGACTACCTTGATCTTCAATTTCAGTGGAAAAATTTTCTTTATACTTCCTTTCTGATTGGCCACTAACATTTGCAATGCAGATGTTATTTCTTTCAGTTTTGAGAACAGGGGATACTCCGCCCATTGTTGTAATTGGCTTGCAGGCAATTTTTATGATCAGTCATAAACAGAGGTATTCTCTTTCCCGATTGTTGAAAGTTTTCAATGTGTGAAAATTAATGTTAATTTATGAATATTTCCATGTTTAAAAATATGCCGCTTGGTCACTGACATTTACACAGATGTCATTTCCTTCAGTTTTCAGATCAGAGGATATGCCGCCATTGTTATAATCCGCTTGCAAGCAATTTTTATGACCAGTCATAAACCAGTCAGTATTCTCTTTCCTAAATGTTGAAAGGTATCAATGTGTGAAAGTTAACGATAATTCATGAATACTTCCACGTTTAAAAATACACTGCTTTGTCACTAACATTTGCTACACAGATGTTATTAAGGGTTCTGGGTCTGAGCTTTTCAACATATTCACAAATGTTATTCTCCTCAGAATATTTCCAATATAAAATATTTTTTCATATAAAATGCTTAGAAAACTAAAATGACAAATTCCAGGAGAACTTCTCGTAGAACACAGTTTGGGAAACCCTGGTCTATAACTGGGTATAATGGTACCTCCTTTTTATGGGGTTTTGGAAGTCCATGAGGGGAGGAGGAGGTCTGGAATTTTAAGGTTTTAGTTTGTTGGTTACATCTGCTGACCAGGAAGTGGCATATTTTAGGTGCCCAGGGATGGTTGGTTGTGATCTGTGAATTGCTTCAAGATTCAAGATAATCCATAACTATATCTTCAACTCTGATGTTCATACTATCTTTCAGTGAGGAAAGGATCATTTGGTTGGTCATTGCCACGAAAATGCAGTCCTGCCTCTTGCAAAAGGGATCTCAGTTCACCTTCCCTTATCCTTAGTAATTCACATATCACCAGTCTGGATACTTTAAGCCTTTAAAAACTAGGCATTCTTTTCTCCTAACAGTACTGTTTTACACCCACCTGCCTAGCTACTTTAGCAGAGGAATGGTAGCACCAATTATTCGTTCTCTTATTGTTGGGACTATTAAAACAAGAGCAGCAGCTGCCCAACATCCTATTTCATTACAACTGCAAACATACTGAACCTGTTTCTCCTCTTCCTCATTAATTACACCATCTAACAGTACATTTTCTCTGCTCCCACTGTCTAACAACAAACTGTGCCTATAAATAAATAAAATAAATGAACAGCATTCCTCATAATGTATTTCCCAATTGACTTCCAGCTCTACAAGTAAAACGTGAATGAATTTCTTCTTTCTCAGATTGCGCACCCCACACGCAGCAGAAGTGTGTTGTTGGTTCTTACACCTCTTACATATGGGATAAATAAAAAAATCAGATTCACAATTCTAACAATGCTGGATTATACAGTATAGAACATCCATATATTTGGATATCCCACAACATTGAAGTATTTAAAAAAAAAAAACAATTATCTATTTTAATTTTATTGTAATACGAATGATTTGTTTTTATGGAATTTTTATTCATATGCACATTTTCATTTTGTTTGTACATTGAAAGAGATGTTTCGTTACATGTTATTATTTATTTTATTTATTTATTTATCATTATTATTATTATTATTATTTTTTTTTTTTTTTTTGACAGCTGAAGTACTTATTTATACAAAAATTCTATTAAGATTAGAAATTAGCATTTAAATTTGTTCCAAGGAACAAAATCTAGAAAAAGACTAAAAAATATATATACTTAGCAAGCACAAGATTTGACTGTTAAGTATATTATGGAAATAATGTAGAATGAAGAAATCTCATATTTATTAACTTCATGCTATAAAATAAAAATAATACTTCAGCTGCACTGTTGAGGTGCACTTGAAGTAATATTATTATTTATCTGAAGTACACTGCTGTACTTTTACCATTTCAGATAGAGCATTTGAAGTATGTAATGGCTGCCAACAGCACTTGTTGACTAAAATGGATATGTACACTTGTGCAATTGAAAATAATGATAATGGATGCTGCGTGTGTTAGCTATTTGCTAGAAGTAGTTGAAGAAAAGTTGAAAGAGAATTATTTGTAGGAGCAGATAAAATGCCCTGTTATATGAAGTGATAAAACAGTGAAATGGAAAGTCATTGTGGGTGTTGGGGGGGGGGGGGGGAGTTATGGAATATATAATTATTCCATAACTTATATATAACTTATATAAATTATATATTCCATAATATATAATTAGTTTATTATGCAAAATTTTATTCAAGCTGAATAAATCCATATAGGATTCAACTTAAAATATTTTGAAAAGCCAATGAAATTTTTATTGTCTTAATTTCAATAGAAATGAAATCAGTTTTATTTTATGAGTCAGAAATTTTGTTATTATAATATTAAAGATTTTATCTAATGTGAGTTAGTTTTCATTATTAAAGTCAGTTTTCATGGTTTCTCAATTTAAGGATTAGTTAAGTAATATGGTTCTATTTCCTGGAATTTTGCTGAGAGTCTTTCATGTAGTGGGTGAATTCAGTCATTGAAGTGCTTTGAATGATTACAAAATGTGCTATGTTACTTAATCTACAATTAATGATGGAATTTTAATTTTATTGTAATATGAATGATTTGTTTTTATAGAATTTTTATTCATATGCACATTTTCCTTTTGTTTGTACATTGGAAGAGATGTTTCATTACATGTTATTATTTATTTTATTTATTTATTATTATTATTATTATTTTTTTGACAGCTGAAGTACTTATTTATACAAAAATTCTATTAAGATTAGAAATTAATAATGGTCAGGGCTCACATTCAGAAATGGGTTGACAGAGAATGTCTACCTAGCAGTGAACAGCATGGGTTTACAAAAGGACGATCATGTTTTAGTAACTTGCTCACATTCTGTAATAATGCCAATTAGACAAGGAGAATGGATATACTATGATAACTTTGGATTTTGTTAAAGCTTTTGACAGAATACAGCAAGGAAGACTGTGGCATCAAATTCACAAAACTCCATCCGAGAGTTTTATGAATTTGATTATTTTCAAAACATTAGTACATTTTTTTTTTTCGGAAAGATGTCGATATTCTATTTAACTCTGGATTTGTCACTTCCTTTTTAAAATCTGCTAAAAAGCTCTTGAATGATGAACGAGTTTGAAGACATTGCATTCAACCATAATATAATAAGACTTTGTATTCATTCTCTACATGTGAATTCATATTTTTATTTTTACATTTGGAAATGGTGTCTAGTAATGGCTATGCTTCTCACAAAGCTAACAAGTACTTGCCATTTTATTGGTGCTGCCTTTTCTCCAAATTTTCTCAAAATGACCAAACTTTTAGACGGGGGGGCTACTTACCTAGTGAAAATATCTCTGCAGGCGACTATAGATGCGATCGAAAATTGTGGAATATTTTCGAGATTTTTAAAAGTTTATGAGGCAATAAATATAACAAAAAAATGATATTTATTGTTCATAACTTTATTAAAAAAATAATAACAATAAAAAATACAAAAAATATTTTTTTAAAGTTTATGAGGCAATAAATATAACAAAAAATGACATTTATTGTTCATAACTTTATTAAAAATATAATAACAATAAAAAATACAAAAAAAAATAAAATTATACAAACAAAATTGAATATTTTAATTTAATTGGACGATACCTGACATTGCATAGATGCAACTAAGCGATCATAATCTGGATTGTACGAACTTAAAGAAATTTGTAAACACGATTCCAGATATTGATCACTTAGCTGCGATCTATGCTTTGTCTTAATAGCATTCATACATGAGAATGCCGATTCGCACAAATAAGTTGATCCAAAAAATGCGTTAAAGTAAGTGGATTTTCTCCAAATATTTGGATATTTACTTTTGTGGATCAACTTCCAAAAACTATTATTTGAAGCAATTGATTTGAGGTGGATATCGGATTTCATTTTTATAATTTCTTCTTCCAAATCTACTCTATTTGTGTCGAGAAATTCATTCAATTTTGAAGCTGTATTCTCAACATTAATATTTTCATTGAGGGGATATGATAAAAAAAAGTAGCGATACCAACGGGCTTACTGATTCCTACAAATCTTACCTCAAATTCATTTATTAAAAGTCTTATGCTTTCAGCGTGTTTATTAAAGGTGACGTTTTGTATATTCCTTGACTGGTCAGCCAAATTTTTAAAATGTTTCAGTTCGCACCGCTTTAATTGTATTTCAGGCATGTTTAATTTTTCCTTGAATGATTTCAAGGAGCTTATCATATCAACGATTGTTTTATATTTTCCTTGTAATTCTAAATTTAGGTTATTTAGTTTTTCTGTAATGTCACAGAAAAAGGCGAGGTCAAGTAGCATTCTTTATCATTTAATTGTTAATTAAAATATTACAGTGAATCATCTCTGTTTTTCAAAAATGAATTTATTTCTGGAAGAAGTTCTCTGAATCTTGCTGAAAATGTGGCGCAGCTTAACCATCTTACGTTAGTATGTAACAATAATTCACTATGCTCACTTTCGCATTCTTTTAGCAAAGCCCGAAATTGACGATGCAGCAAGCTATTTGATCTTATTGAATTAACAATTTTGAAAGCAACATTCATAACATGATTGAATTTCAGTACTTTTGAACACAAGGCCTGTTGATGGATGATGCAATGATAGTCCACAAAACTTGGTATATCTTCATCGTTTTTACAAAGAGTGACAAAACCGATTTTATTACCTACCATTGCAGGTGCTCCTGTCCGTAGTTATTGGCACTAACTTATGAATTGGAAAACTTGTACATACAATGTAATTTTGAAATAAATCATAGATATCTTGTCCTCTTGTTCATCCTTGAATTGGAATAACAGTTAATAATTCTCCTGTGGCTGACATATCCTCAAAAACCATTCAAATAAAAATACATACTTGTGCAGTACCAGCATCATCAGTAGATTCGTCAAACTGTAGTGACAAAAAATTGCACTTATTTATGTTTTCATGCAGAATCTCTTCAAGGTTCGATTGGTTTCTTCTGCTCTACGCATGATTGTGTTTTGTGATAATGACATATTGTTAATAGCAGTTATGATTTCTGATTTATTCTTAAAATTTTGAAATAATATTTCACCAGCTTTGAAGGCTTCCTTCCATAATTCTCCATCTTGAAACTGCTTATTACGTTTAAGTAAAGTTTCAGCAACTTTGAGTGATGCAATTGTAGCAGCCTTTGCACCTGTATCGTACTTGACGAAAATATTTTGTTGTGTTGCCAGTAGTGTCTTCATTTGATGTACCTTTGCTTTTGTTAAGGCTAATCTGGATAATCTTCTTCGTATTTTTATGAATAGTTCGATAGTGTCTTTCAATGTTTGCTTTTTTCAGTAAAGCCACATTCACGTTGCAAATTATACATAACGTATTTGTCTTTCATCATAATAAAGAAAAAATCTTCTTCCCATTTTTATGATAATGATACATACATACATTCATACATCTTCAAGACCCACCTTTCCTAATTGGGTTGAGGGGGGGGGGGAAACAGCTGCAAGAGAAACTTCCAATGGTCACGATCCTCTGCCACCAAGCTCAGGTGTTTTGGTGGGATTCCCAAACATGTCCACCCTAGGTTTTGGATATAATCTATCCCGCGAGTCCTTGGCCTTCCACGTGGCCTCCAAAGAGGGCCTGCTGAGGGAGCCTCTCTTGTGGCATTCTAACCAATGGTCCGTACCAACATAACTGTGATCTTTCAACATGGAGAAGCAGCGGTTGAATATTGAGGGTTTCCCGAATTGCATAGCTTCTGACTCTGTCGAGTCTTGTCAGCCCTGCAACCCCCTTGATGGAACCTCATTTCAGCCGCTTGGATTCGTGTCTGCATTCTTTCGGTCATTACCCAACTCTCATGACCATAGGTGAGGATGGGGACATAGACTGTATTGAAGACAGCCAGCTTTGCCTTCTGGCTTAACTCCTGCTTCAATACTACCGAACGGCCAAGCTCCCGCTATATTGAGCTTGCTAAGCCAATTCGAATATCTAGCTCTATGTCCCATTTTCCATCATTCGTGAATATGAACCCAAGGTATTTAAACTTCTCCACCTGCCTCATTGGAACTTGTTATATTGATGTTTCTATACTTAATTTAATTTATGCTTAATTCGTTGTTTACTTAAATTTATCCTTTCTTACCTAAAACCTTATACAATCAAAATCCTACCGGCTGTTCGCTCTATTGTTATATATTTACCTTTCGTTTTTTATTCTTTCTTCTCTTACTTTAATCTTATTCTTATATCTAGGATTGTTGTTTCCTCTTCGGATACTGGCGAATTTATATTTTGCTACGCCAGCCAGTATCCTATAGTAGAAAAGATCCATACTCAGGGAGACAATACTAGATTCTTAGCTTTCTTACACAATATCTTACTTAAACTGCCGTATAGATTTAGATTATTGCAGTCGTGACCTAAATCTATTATTATATTCGTTCTCTGAATCCTTCCCGCCAAAATAGGTTCTATTTTTATAAGTGGTAAGTTGGAATCGTAATCAGGCTTACTCAGGTTCAGGTAAATGTGACATGTTTATTGGAATATCTAAAACACAATACAAAATTCATACACTCAATTATGCTCAATACTAAATAAAACTCGAATTAAGAGGTTAACACTTTCTAAATTAATTAAATCTTATAAGGCATGCTAAACACAGTAACTGCGCATGGGATATATAGCAAATGATATGAAGTTAAGCTAAATTCCTTTCAGTAGTATTACTTGGAAGAGAAATCTAACAAACATTCTAATGTTACTGAGATACTAAATTCTACTATTCTTATTGCATTAAGTTAATCCTATCACATACAAAAATTACAAAAAGATCTCTTCCAAACAATTTTCTTACTCTCAAAGGAGGCTAACTTTCTAATTTGAGACTGTCCACAGAGTTTTTTAGAATACAGTTCTTAATTTCATATTCGTAAACAATCTTCTCTCTTCTAATGAACTTTCACACGAAATAGAATAATTGCACCTTACCGAGTTTTTCCGTGTCGTTCAGCACCTCGTGTGGGTCTGGATACTTCTCATCTGTTGGCTGTCCATACGCCAACGTAGGGGTTATGCTATCTTTATTCCTTCTGCTAAAAACAGACTCAAATCTTTGCGTTTCATGAACAATTTGATGGGACTTTTCAGCGACGGCTTGATTCTGCTAGGACTGTAACTTTTACCTTCATCTTTACATAGAATCCTACTTCATTTTTAAGAACGCTCGCTGTCCGACATCTTATCACAGACTTCAACCCCCCCTACGCTAAACTGCCAGCTAACTTCTGAACCACCAAAACAGGAGAACGTTACGACCAGAGAGAGACCTCCCGATACGGACTCAACCCCTTATATTTTTCTATAGAGCGCCCTCTTTTTCTCAGTCTCCCTTTTTGCACATGACCCTTATCTTTTCACCCCTTTGGGTTCATCCTTCGCTTTTACGACACTTGGATTCACAGAATGCAATTTTCCGAGTAAGCTATAGCCACCAGCATTACGCTGTACACGTGTAGCTTTATGCCTTCCAGGAATTATTACTTAGCAACTTTTTAGATGAATCACAGTAAATTTTACATAGCTTAAGTGAGGCTTAAATTTAAATCAGATTATCTCTCTTTTTAGACATACTTTAAACTGAAATCTTAATATAATCACCACAGCTTAAATATAAGGTACTTAAAATAAAGAATACAAATTTTACATAAAGTGAAGAGGTTTCACTTTTAATTATAGCTGATGTGCAGGTATTTCTCTTCGTCAGCAAGTTTTATATGTTAGATTCCAAATGAATGATTTCTTTCCAAGATTCCTTCATTTAGGATCTAACAGACTCCACTTACATGTAGAGTGCACTGGGATGGTTGTCTTGAGACCACAAATGTTTCAGTTTTGGCCACACTGATCTTCATTCCGGCATCTGCACAAACAGCTACAAACCTATCCAGGGTCCACTGGTGGTCATCTGTGGAAGAGCTAAGCAGAACTAGGTCATCTGCAAAAAGCAGAAGCTTCTGATAGTGATAAGTTTTTATTTTTTTCACAGTTGTTCTTGGCTCACCCATTGTTATCCTTATTTTTTGTTTTATTTTATTTTTTTTTTTTTTTAAACAATACTAATTTAGTATAATTATTAATAATTATACTATGCCACAGGTACCTCTAAAAATAAAAATAAAAAATACTTAATTGCATTCACTTGCTTAATTTAAAATAGTACACACTAAAGATCGATAAACAGAAAAGGATTTCATGAGATTACTCGGTACTAAAATACTGGATAATCGAGACACTTTGGCTGCAAGAGTCTTGATCAAGAACAATACGTAGATGGACTGTCAATTGCCAGTGTACACGTCAAATGGGAAACGTGTTGCCATTAAGCGCATTCAGAACCGTGAAGGGAATAATATGATTGCTGCAAAGCAATGGCTTCATTGTTAACCACTAAATTATGAAGTTTACATCAAATTAGAAATAAATTAGTTTGACATGTTTGACAATTTTGTATCAATTAATAATTTTAATTATCATTTATCTATTCATTTTCAATCTATTTATTTGTTTAATTTGCTACATTCGTTAAGAAACGAATAATTTGCTACATTCAGGTGCCTTGCGGTCGGCCACAGTCAATGTCTTGGCCACCCCTGATGTATATGATGGATTTCCTGTTTTGGAAATCCATCATATAACCCAGCAGTTACCTTTTCTTTGTTAGCTGCCCTTTGTAATACAATGTAAAAATAATTTGCCTTCCTGTATTACCAGAACTCTCGTCCAATTTCCAGTTTTGGAATTTTACTTGTAGTTGGCTCCTACTAAAGAAGCTTTCATGCGTGTTGAATGCTATAGCCATTTTTTTCTTTTGTGTCATCTCTGTTGTCATTCCACATATAAGTGGGTGTTCACTTACCATTGACACAGCTTCTACTACTGTGATATTTAACATTACTTTGATACCCTTTTCAAACATGTAACAAAATCGTTGTCAAATCCACTTCACTGATCTTCCAAGATCTGGGACTGTTTTTGCCTGCCATTTTAAAATGACTGCATTTTCTATTTTATTTTATTTATTTTTTTTATTATTGTTCCAGTATTGGAAAGATGCTGTAAGAAGAGCATATGTGCAGAAGACTACTCACAAGAATTAACCCTTTGATTTAGAGAATCATAGGGTTTTTGTTTCAATCAAAGAATAAAATCATTTTGCTTATTACAGCTTTATGCTCAATAGTGTTGAATGTAAATTCATGTAAAATTAAAAGATGTTGTTTGACAATGATATCCTTAAAAACCATGAGCTCATGATGAATTCCTATCTCTCTTTGGACTCTACCATCAGTACTGTCTCCAGATATGGTTCTATCACTTACTCTCTCAGTCACATTTTTTTAAATGTGACTCCCACCCATGAAAGGTTTTTGCAAACTTATAGTACCATGAGTGGGCTAATGTTTATTATTATTATTATTATTTATTTTACATATATACATAATTTATTTATTTTTACATAGTCCAGAAATTGTGTTCTAGAAACAAAACATGGTTTCACATCAGGCAATTAAAATCATCTCCTAAAGACAATCACAAAATTCATTCCCATGGCAAGATTCATGGTTGAAGAATGAATACACTAACAGCTAGGCCAAGTAAGTCAGCAACATAACTGATCTTCTTTGATTGAGCAATAACCCTATTGTAGATTTATTTATGGCCATTCAATCTAATCCTTTTAATTATCTGACAAACAATGCACTGCTCTAACATCCCAAGCTTAAAGATAGTCTAGAGCTACCTCCCTAAACTTACTTTCATGCATTCTCCATTGGATTAAAAATGATGTAGCCACCTTCATTTCCATCCAAATACAGTTTTGATAGCATTTAAAGTGTTATCCTATGTGTTTGGAAGAAGGTAATCAGTTCATCTTTCCTGTATCTCGATTATATACAAATCAAATCACTAAACAGGATCTAATCTCTCTCTCTTTCTATCTTTCTTGTTCTCCTCTCAGAATTGCTTTTTCTGCTTTTAATAAATTTAGAATCCTGTTTTGTCCTATTTGCTTTCAATATGCTATTTTATGCCCATGGTACAATGCCTCAAACATCAGAACCATTCCTAGGTAGGTGGATTTCACATTAATAAAGAGTTAGTAGCTCCATTGAATTGTCATCTTTACTCCTTTTTTCACCAAGTTTATTGCAATACAAGTAGCAGCTTCCTGTCGTCCTTTTAAAGCTGTCATACGTGTTCATTCCATTTGTCTCAATTGTGTGAAACAGCTTTCTTCTTGAAGTGTTACAACAATTATAACCTTCAGTATTTCAAGAAAAATATCAGTAGATTCTTTTTACTCTGACCGTTGCTTACTTGTCTCAATCAGAAGATCCTGCTTTCTAGGCCGAACATGAAACTTTTTCAAGCTACTTCATGCTCGCTTGCAATAATCAGGATGGTGGTCTCACACCAATCTTCAAAATTTGCCTGCCATGTAAATGAATATTTAAACATTGAACATTTTAAGATTTCTGTGGTTATTTACTTCCATTGCTACTTTAATGAAACATAAGCAAAAGTGAATCACAGCATTCTGTATTACCAAGTAAGGCTAGTTAAATTTTTATGTTGTCAATGAAAAATACACGTTCATTTGAAATAGTGACATCAAAAAATCAGGCAAAGTTTCTGGTATTTGAAATCAAACCCATTGTTCGCAATTCACAAACCTTTATTACAATGCTATAATTTCTTTTGTTCAAAAAAAAAAAAAATTTCAGTGGTTGAGAAAATAAGACGTTTATAGTATAAACAGACTGTATGAAAATATTTTAAAAGTTTTGTCAGTTTTGGTATCACTATTTGTTGACTATTTGTTGAATGTATTAACTTTATTTTGCTGTAGTGTATGAGAGTGATGAAGCTTTAGTTCCAAAGAACACATCAGTTATAATTGCTCGTGTACCTATTGCTGCTGCAAGTAAGAAATTATGGTAAGTGTTTGAACAATAATTATTCAGGTGAATTACGTGAATTTTGATACGTTTGTTATGTTTATCTAATAATTTACTTATGCTTTATCATCAAATATATCCTGTTCTTTGAGTCTTACATTAAAAGTTAAAAATGAAATTATTTGAGATTAGACTGAAAATTAATAATAAAATGGGGTTTATACACTGCTTGGAAAGAAGACTATGGACACCACAATATTGTGGTGTCCGTGGAGGAATAAACAGCCATGGCTCCACCTTTAATAAGATGTAGGACCTCCTTTTGCTGTGGACCGCAGCAGTCCTATGGGGTATACAATATTGATCTGGGAATTTTGAATCTTTCTTCCTGTAGGCATGTAATGAGGTCCTGGACTGTTATAAGACAGACATCCCTTGACACTCCTGTTCAGAATGCCCTACAGATGCTCAGTGGAGTTGAAATCAGGACTCTGTGAAGGCCATTCAAGTGCAGTGATGTTCATGTCCACAAACCATGTAGTTACAGTAGTAGCCTCATGACACGGTGCATTGTCTGACCGAAAGAGACAATGGTCAGTTCGGTAGAAATGCCACAGAATAGGAAGCATGTTCAGTGTTCATGGCACCACAAACAGAGGTCTGAGGCTAAACTAGGAAAAAAAAAATAGAACCATACCATCACATTGCCACCTCCAAATAGTTGGGGTTACACACTGTGCTAAGAGACGTTCATCAGGCATCCACCACACCCACTCCACCCATCTACTCAGTAGAGGGAGTAGCATGATTCATTGCTCTGTAATGCAGTGGTTTTTACATGTTATCCTTATAGCATCCTACAGTCACGTTTGGTGAGTATGGTGGGTCATCCACTTCATATAGCACTTGCTGATGACTTCCTGCATTTTCATCTCAGTATGGTATCACTATTTGTTGACCTGGGATGACCCAATTTGCCGAACAGATAGTCCTGCAACATGGCATCCTATCATAATGTCTCTTTCAAAAATCAGTTCCTTTCTTGCAACCATTTTACCCAGACACAGTTGCACTGATTTGGGAGCATCATGTTCCTCTAATTTATAACAGATGTGCCTCAATACATGGCACGATGCATCTTAGTTTCGTGTGCTTGTGAAAGCCTCAATGTTTTCTTTATACCATCATGCTGAACTAAACTTAGCTGTTCTCGTTTATGGAAGCATATGCGTTCTCACTGTTATTTCAGATGAATGGATGGATATCTTCCAGACTATAGGAATGACAGTTGACCAGAACACAGGACTTATGAATGCTATAATAAGGTGCGGAAGGTAATTTACCTCTGAGTGAAACCCAGGACTCTTGTGCATGTACTTTACACCCATCCTCCTCACCATAGCTGAGTTCATTTATTAATTTCTGATTGTTCATTAGGACTGGTCTGGTCGTTAACATTTCATAGATTTTGCTGCATGCTATATCATTGATTGTTATATTTAATTTTATTGTGTGTCCACTTAATATATTGTGTAAGTTATTATTTTACAAATTGACAGTGCATTATTGGTCCTGTTCATATGTTTGACTTGTACATATATTATCGCTGTCTAATAATGCACAATTTGTCTGCTTACATGGGGAGGGGGATCTGGAAAGTTCTGATAAACACCTAGATCAAAAATGATATTAAAGCAACTGATATAACCACAAGAAAGAACATGTGGATATAAGAATATAAGAACATCAATTATCTTAACTCTGATACTAGTATGTTCTTTCTTGTGGTTATATTAGTTGCTTAATCATTTTGTTCTAGGTGTTTATCAGAACATTCCAGACCACCCTTGTATGACTGAGATATGTAGTCACTTTTTGAAACTAAACTTCTATAATACACTACTTTCACTCATCCTCAGCTTAATAATAATGATGGCTGTAGTTCCTGTGTTTTAAAACCGACTACTTTGCAGTCCATCACACTATCACAAGAGCCATTTAAGTTACTTTGTATGTATAAAGATTCACAATCTGACCTAGGATAATTTTTTCAAGGACCTACTTTTTTATTGCATTGAACTCATTTCATTATAGGCTACTATTTTTTGTTTTCTTTCTCTTCAATATGATCCCAGTGTGTGCACATTCCAGACCTCATTCATCAACTTATATACAGGGTGGCCATAGTTTAACTTCCCCTATTCAGAGCCTAGTGTAGCTCAATCTAACAACCAGGATGTCACTAAATTTGGAAGAGAGAGAGACTAATCTAGACATGGGAAGAAATATTCTGCAAAAAGATTTATTTTTAATTTGAAAAGTCACCGATAGGTAATATGACACTGCTTGTAGTCCAGGAAGCTGAAAATTTGCATAAAATGAAGTTGTATACCTGTTTTGCTGGCATCATAACAGTCATAAAGGGAAAACTTCACAAACATCTTCCCATTGATAGGCGTGTTAAACATGTCCCTCACTTTACTCCTTTTTTTTTTTTTTTTTTATGTTGAGCCTGTACACAGGAGGTTGGTTGGTCAACCTGTAGTACCTTGTATGGGTAGTGGTTTGGGAAAGGAGGAATTTGTTTACATTTGATTTCAATGACTTTAAATTGTATTCCTTGGGAAACACAGCAGGTGGGAGACTGTTCCACAGTGCAGCAGTTGCAGGGATGAAGGAAGAGGAAAATAAACCTGTTCTGTGTTTGTTTCTAGGTGTACTATGAAGGGGTGTTGTGCAGCAGCTGCACGTGTTCCAATGAGCTTAGTGCTGAGCGGAGAAATTATTGATGTTATTTCAGATGAGCATTTCACATGGAAGTATTTGTAGAATATACATACTGCAGAAACCATATGTCTGTGTGAAAGCGGGGAGAGAGAGTTGGTAAGGGATGGATCATTGATAAGTCTAATAGCTCTCCTCTGTATTGAATCGAGCATTTTGAGAGAATTTTATGGAGCCCCACTTCATATGTGGGAGCAGTATTCAATAGCTGGGCAGATTTGTGATTTGTACAATATTAATAGCTGTTCGGGGGGTGAAGTAACGTCTTGAGTGAAAAAGAAATCGTAGTTTTTTTGAGGCCGAGGATGCAGTGGTTGTGATATGTTTATGCCAGGAGAGGTTTGATGTGAGGGTGATTCCAAGAAGCGAGATCTCAAACTGTCTGGAAATTTGGGTATTGTCAAAAAGGATACTTGGAAAAAATTGCTCTTTTTTATGGGAAATAGTACAGAACTGGGTTTTATTTGCATTGAAATTTATGAGGTTATCCGAACCCTATTGTAGGATGGCTTGGAGATCGGAGTTGAGGATGGTGGTGGTTGATGTTCTGTAGGTTGAGATGAGTTGTGTAGAGTAAGGCTTATCAAATGCAAGCGAGGAGTTTAGTGTGCTGTCGTCTGCAAAACTGTGTATTGGATTGGGGGTTAATTGCAGTAGGCCATCGATATATAGCAGGAAGCGGGTTGGTGATAGGACAGAACCTTGCGGGACCCCAGCATTAATTGAATGGTGAGAGGATAGGGAGCCATCCACCATCACACACAGTGTGCGTCCAGACAGAAAGCTGGCAATCCAACTACAGAAGTCCTGGGTCAGACTGAATGATGGTAGTTTGCCTAGCAGGCCTTTGTGCCAGACCCAGTCAAAGGCTTTTGAGATATCTAGTGCAACCACTTGAGATTCGCCAAACCTCTCCATAGCATTAATCCAGTGATGGTTACGTATGTGAGTAGATCTCCTGTTGATCAGCAGTGGCAAAATCCATACTGGCGATCATTTATTTGGTGAGTGTCTTCAAGATAATGTAGGAATTGGGAATTGAATTGTATTGTGCATTACTTGTAACATTATTTTACTTTAACAACTGCAAATACTTCAGCTGCTCAATGTGAGTTTAGAATTTGCTAGAACCTACCTAAAGGTCTTCTGTCATCTAATGTAGTTAGATTGATGATCCAAAAATTTGAAGAAACAGGATTTTTGGAAGTTCGACCTGGCAGTGGAGAGAAACCAGTGCCACCATGGGTAATTGAAGTTGTCACCACAATTGTTGCCAGATCACACAAACGTGTTGCTGATAGTAGCTGTGTCCATAGAGTAACACAACAATGATAACACAACAAAAATAAGCAGCATACAGCATCTTTTTTCTTTTTTTTACTGATCAACACACAAAAGGTTACAAGGCTTACATATCATATCAGTGCCGTGTGTGGGCAAGAGGAATAGAAGAAAGAAGTAGTCTGTTCACATTGAGCTTGAACAGCTCAGAGTTGTAATCTTTGGGGAAGGCGGAGTGGGGGAAGACTGTTCCAAATGTCAGAATTAGATGGAATGAAAGAGGAGGCAGTGAAATTGGTTCAGTGAGTTTCGAGATGGACTGTGAAACAATGTTGGTTAGCAGTAGCTCTTGTTTTAATGATTTTGGAAGAGAGTGGAGGAATAATAGTGGCCAATTCAGCAGAGCACTGCCCATGAAAGTAGCTGCTACACAATGATTATGATAAGTGACTGACATTTGCTCTGATGTTTCTTGTCAGATTGGAAGTCCTGGCCTTGGAAATTTCTGTCGGGAAATTAGGTACATTTTTATCTGAATGGGACTGTAATCCCATAAAATCGTTGGATTTCAGCTTCTAAATCACCTCAGGAACTCGCGTGACATTCACCAAAAATTGCCATTTTTAGTGTGGCTTTACAGCAGATTTTATTTTAGGGCCATTATTTTTTGATGACATCACTCTGGCAGGACTAGTAACTTGTTCCATTACCACACTGAAATATCACGATAAGCTGGACAGTTTCATCATTCCACGACTTCAACATATTGTGATATTTCAGTGTGGTAATGGAACAAATTACTAGACGATGTCTGGACCAGAGTATTTTAATGCAAGATAGAGGCCCCACCACCACCACATTGCATGACTGGTACAGCAGTATCTATGGCATCACTTCACAGCAGAAAGAGTAGTTGATTGTTTCTTTCCAGTTGCATGGCCACCTTGCTCCCCTGATAGTACTCCATGTGATTTTTGGATGTGGGGTGACCTGAAGGCCAATGTCTATCATGGAGGCAGTGTCTCAAACTTGGCATCTTAAAGGACAGTGTATCACAGACTATGATGAACTTTCTTTCAGACATGTTCTGCTGTCGAGAATTCTGTGTTTAGAATGCAATTTCTGGTCCACTGGAATGGCCACATTGAACCAGGTTCTCGTTCACATGGGTGAAGTCAGTATACTGAAGTTGTGCAACAGGTTTGTGACACCACTTTGCTCCTGTAATACTGTAATTACTGTGCTAAATTGAATCGATAATGTTTCATTTCTGTGCATGAGTGCAACACATGATGGTCATCTTTCATTTCAGTTTAGTCTTTGTTATTCATTTGTCTGGCCATTTTAACACTTTTTATGCTGTACAATGCCAATATTTCCCCTATTCTCAACTTTTCAAACTATTTTTTTTTTTTTTTTTACTCTTTTCCCCATGTCTTGATTAGTCTTTGGTGACATTCTGGTTGTTAGATTGAGCCCCCACTATACAGAAGCCAACTAATTAATCCAAACACTTGCATAGTAAAGAAAAATTTTAATTTTGCAAGAAAATATAAGTACAAAAATTAAACTTCAACTTTACCTAATAATTTATGTCCTCCTCTGTTCCTAATAAGTTCATTAATTTGCTTAGGCGTGGGCTGTATCAACATAGAACACTTTTTCCTTTTTTTTTTTTTTTTTATTTCTGCATCTCGAAACTCTACTTTAATAATGGACTATATTAAGTTATCCCTTATGATACTTTTATAATGGACTGTGTTAAGTTATCTTAAGGGTCAAAGCTGTATAACTGAGAGGAGACTTCCACATAGTCTTTAAAGGAATGCAGAGAACCGACCAGGGCTTCTGACCTAATGTCCAATCCTCACCTTCTCGTGGTGCACCCTGTTGGGTATCTACTTGGATACTGAACGAATGAGGATGGGCTGGCAATTTGGGATTTACCTGACCAAATTGTATTCCTATTGGTTAAACCAAAATAAAAAATGATGGTACAACATGACATAATTTCATGCCGGCTGGGGCGTTGCCCGGTTAAACAAGGCCCATGTTGTTTTTGTCAGGGAACCAGGGCGAACAACGAAAAGTCAGCTAATGGAACAAATCTGAAAACACACCCCAACTCAACATCACCAGAGTTTAAGATCAGTACTATCAACATAAGAAGCATGAATGGCAAAGAAACGGAACTAGCTGAGGAATTAGATAAGTACCAGATCGACATAATAGGGGTGACTGAAACAAAAAAGACAAAAACTGGTGAGATCTTTCTGAGCAATAAATACAAAATGTTGTATTCAGGCAATGACAATCACGGAAAAGAAGGAGTAGCCATAGTATACAACACAAAATACGAGGCTGATCTTCTTGAATGGCAGACAGTCTCAAGTAATGTGGGCAAATATGAGAATGGGGAACTGGACAATGAGACTTATTTGTGCCTATGGTTCCACAGAAGGTTCTACTAAGGTAGAAGTGGGAGAATTTTTTGAAGTTTTAGAAAAAGCAACTGAGACAATGAAAAAGGAAAAGTTGGTCCTTGTTGGAGATCTAAATAGTAGAGTAGGAAATGATTGTGAGACATACAAAAATATTTTGGGAAAATTTGGAGAAAAGAGCAAAGACAATAATAATGACAAATATCTGTTGGATTTCTGCTCTGGACATGTACTGGTTATTACTAACACCATGTTCCAACATAAAAATGTGCACAAATTCACATGCAAGGAATAAGAAAAGTCTCATTGACTATGTTATTGTTGATAGTGATGTTTTCTCCCTGGTGCAGGACACCAAAGCGTACAGAGGATTTGAAATTGGAAGTGATCACTATTTAGTCTTGAGCAGGATAAAATTGAATTTTATATTGAAAAGAATAACATGTAAGAAAGTTTTAAAGCGAATAAAAGTTGAGTAGCTCTCAGATGTGAACTGTAGACTAAAATACACAAAGATTATTGAAGAAAAAATGAAAGAGTTTGAGACCAAACCTTGGAGATTCAGCTGCAAGTCTTGAAGAAAACCCTGATTGGTTCAGCCAGAGAGGCACGTGGTGAGGTTGTCTGCAAGGATAGAAAAATCAGAACTCCATGGTGGACACAGGAAGTCAAAGAGGCACTCAAGAAAAAGAAGAAAGCATATCAAAAGTTCCTGGCAAATAAGTCAGCTTGTGTCCATAGAGAATACAGAAACAAATGCAAGAATGCAAAACACTGTGTAAAACTAACTAAACAAAAGTCATGGGAGGACTTTGGCAAGAATATAGAAAATAAATATCAAGAAGGTGGTAAGATATTCTGGAGGTTGTTGAAGAAGCTTAGAAAAGGAGGAAAGAGGGCTGTAAAAGGAGTTAGAGATGAAATGAAAGGTGACATGAAAACGGGAGAAAAAGATATCTTTTGAAGTATGGAGTAATTACTTTGAAAAACTGCTAAATGAAACAAGCAGTGATGACAGCACAGTGGTAAAAAACACTGACCAGGCATGCAGTCAGGAATACATACCCATACTTGAAATAGAAAAAGCCATCAAAGGCTTAAAATGTAGAAAGGCAGCAGGAATAGATGATATTTGACCAGAAATGCTGAAGTATGGTGGTATAAGAGTCTTACAGTGGCTGCACTGCATAGTTCAGAAAGCCTGAACAGAGGGACGAATTCCTGTTAATTGGAGTAGAGCTCTCATAGTACCCATATATAAAAAGGGAAATAAAACTGAATGTGAGAATTACAGAGGTATTTCCCTACTGAGTGTTCCTAGCAAGATCTATGCAAGTATACTTGAGAAACGGTTGAGAAGAATTGTGGAAGAAAAGCTGGGTGAAGAACCAGCTGGATTCAGACGAATAGAGGCTGTCAGGTTCAGATCTTCACTTTACGATATATAGTCGAGAAAGCATGGGAATATAACAAAGATCTGTATTTCAGTTTTGTAGATTTGGAAAAGGCATATGACAAGGTGCCAAGAGAGAAGCTATTCAATATGCTACAGTTACATGGTGTCAATGGGGCATTATATCAAGCAATGCTTAGTCTTTATTTGAGTTGTAAGTCAGCAGTTAGAATTGAAGGAAGTACAGGAAGATGGTTTAATGTTAAATCTGGTGTGAGACAAGGATGTACATTATCCCCTCTGTTATTCATTATCTATATGGATCACATTATGAAGGAAGGTGGTATTAAACATGATATCAAAATTGGAGACGTTAATGTCAGCTCTTTGCTTTATGTGGATGATGTTATACTTCTAAATAAATCCGCTAGAAGTCTGCAAGATCCTCTGACTAAATTGAATAACTGTTGTAATAGATATGGTATGAAGGTCAGCATTAAAAAGACAATGAACATAGGCAGAATCATTGAGGTTGTCTGCAAGGATAGAAAAATCAGAACTTAGAAAATCAGAAAATGTCAACTGTGTTGTGAATGGAGAACCTGTGGAACAAGTAAAACATTTCAGCTACTTAGGCACGATATTTAATGAAGATGGTAAATTAAATATAGAAATCAACAACAGAATCAGCAAAGGTGGTATGGTTGGAAGTCGATTGAATAAATTCATATGGAATAAGAGAGAAATTAGTCGCAACACTAAATTAGCTGTATACAAGACAGTGTTCAAACCAGTTTTAACTTATTGATCTGAAAGCTGGGTCAGAAGTAAAACACTTGACCAAAGACTAGAGACTGCAGATATGAGAGTCCTGAGAAAGATTATACGCATGAACAGATGGCATCAATGGCAATATCATATTAAAAACGTGGATATTAGGAAAGAACTTGATATTGTCAGCATCCAGGAATGCGTTAGCAGAGCTAATCTCAGGTGGTATGGTCACTTAAACAAAAATGGGCGAACAAAGATTAGCAAAACAAGTGTTCTCTTCCAGGTTGGCAGCAAAACGACCCAGAGGAAAACCTATATCTTGGTTTTCCTCTGGATTGATACGGTACAAAGTGCCTTAGACGATAGAAATATAAGATCTAATAATGTTGGAGTCTTGACAAGTAACAGACTGATTTGGAGGAAAATTGTAGATAGGAAGTTAGTAATGATGTAAATTTTTCATGTAGTACTATCATATCCTGTACACCCCTTGAGGGTACATGGCAGGAATTTGTTGATGATTGTATGACAATTTAATTCACTGTCTCTTTTTTCCCATGCCCCACAAATTTTCTATTGGGCTAGCTTCAGGAGAGTTATCTGGCCACTGAAGCAATTGGATGTTGTGATTTTTGAGCAACTCTTTCACTTTTTTTTTTTTGAAGTGTTTCATGGAGTGAGATCCTGTTGGAGGATTAGTTCTTTGTTTTTCTGGATCTGTGGGACCATTTTTACTCCAATATTTTTATGTGATGTTCACATTTCATCCCACCATCAGCATGCACAAGGGATCCTGAACTGCTATGTGTAAAACAGCCCCAGAACATCTTTTTAACTGTGTGTTTAGGAATACCCACCCTCCTTGGACAGAGAATATGACCTTCTTCCACTTCTCAACAGTCCAATGTTTGTACGCTTATGCCCACTCTTTTTTCTGCATAGTCTTCGTCAAGTTTTTTTTTTTTTGGTATGTGGGCAATCTTCCCTACTTCCAACAATCTTTGATGCACTGTGATGTCATAAACATTAATCTCACTAGCTTCCAAGTGTCTGTTTAAGTCTACAGCATACAATCTTGAATGCATTTTGCATTTCCTAACTAGCAGACGATCTCAGATAACTGTAGTTTTACATTTCCCTCCCACATTTTCCTTTTCTCTCAGGAGATAAGGTATCTGTCTCCCTAAACATCTTTAAAATCGCATTAACAGTAATCAACCAATGCTACACTCATTAGCAATTTGTCTTTGAGTCATGGATGTGCATGCTGAGAAAGAGAACATATTTTTTAACACTATTTAAAATGCACAACACTATTAATAAATATCGTAGAGACAGTTAACACGTTCATTGCCAAGCTGAAAATTGGAATTTCGTGTGGTGGGCTAATTTTTTTTACTTGATAGCGACGTCCACGCGATAACACGTGATCGGCCGCTCAGTGAGAACTCGCATCACACGATATCGCGTGATTGGCAATGAACGTGTTAAAACATGCAGCACTCATCGAAAACTGAACATAGTAAGCCAAAATCAAAATAATTTGAACTGAAACAAAATCCAAACTGGAACTCAAAACTTTATCAAGTTCGGCTGGTTCAGATTAATTTGTTCGCTACATGCAGAATGGTGGTGGTGGTGGGGGAAACAAAAAAAATACTGAATAACTATAATGATGTATGTTGTCAAGTTCAGTACTTTTTTTGTGCCATACCATACGCATGGCCACACTGTATGTGTGTGTGTTTATTTATTTATTTTTATTTTTTTTTGTGACATGTACTCATCAAAAGTTGTAAGCCTCTCTCTCTCTCTCTCTCTCTCTATATATATATATATAGTATTTTCATTGATTTTTTACACATTATTGGAAACCCAGCTCTAGAAACTAAACATGGAACTTTTTTAAGCCACTATAGGCCTCCAGTAAGCAGGGTGGTAGTCTCATCTGAGTGATAAAATTTATCTCCCACCTAAAGGACAACAATAAATGTTCATTCTCACCATGTTATTAGAACCTTCAGCCTATTACAGAAGGTATGCTAATCACTTTGCTGCCAAACAAATAGATGTGCCACTGGGCACTATGAAATTCTAATTTTACTGTAGAGACGTGGGTATATTTTATTTTTCCATTTGAAAAAGTTCATAGGGAGCTAGTGGCAGTTAAGTTTTGTGATATATATGGGTGAAATTTTCTTCATGAATCCTATAAGCGAAGACAGTTAACTATCTTAGCCATATATGGTATCTTGAGATGCATCTCTGTCTTTTCAGGCTGCAAGATTTTTTTATAATAGTTGACTCTTCATGGTCATGAACCATAATAAGGACTACTCTCTAACTCATTAACAGAATATTCAGAGTTCAATTGACAGCAGTTATTTTTCTTATTAGAGTGAACAAAATAGTGTTGAAAAGCTTTCTTGTAACTACACAAATAATACCATCTTTGCTTACATAGGGATTGCATGTCTATTCAAAAATCAGTAGTGGTAGTGTTAGTTGGTTTTAGGTTGTTCCACAACCAAACTGGATTTATTGAACATGAGAACCAGAATGTTAGACTTCCATTAATAAATTCTCATTTTGACTGTTCTTGATGACTGGAATTACACAAGTTCTTTCTTTGGTATGTATCAGCCTTAGTAAAAATTATATGAACATAAGTATTTCTGGTATTCCCACATTTGAACAATATGTTTTTGAACTCTATATACATTTTTTAGTGTTACTGCAACAAAATTACAAATGGAAAGATAGAGTTAGGAAGGCTATTCCAGAGGACATGGATGAACAAAATGAAAGAGGAGTAGAAGTTGGTGCAGTAAGTTTCAAAGTGGATGTTGACAAGTGGCTGCTCTTTGTTTTTTTAGTTTTTGAAGAAAGTAGAAGAATGTGGCCAGTTCAGCAGAGCATTGACTATGAAAGTGTCTTTAAGAAGATGCATAAGAAATAAACCGAATGTCTGTGAAAGAGGGATTTGGGTGTACCACACTAAATGTGTGAACAGTATTCCTTGTTTGGGTAGATTTGATATTTACTCAGTGTTAGTAGTTCTATAGGTGAAAAGTAGTGCCTTGCACTGAAAAGTACAGAGTTTTTTGGTGACTGTGAAAGTTGTCACTTAGGTATATTTATGCCAGGAAAGGCTCGAAGTGCACATTGCTCCAAGAAGAGAAAACTGGTCATGTTTTGACATCTGAGTGTTATTGAAAATAAGAGGAAGCAACTCTGAAGTCTTTCTTGTAGGAAATCATACAGGATTGTGTTTGAGTAGTGTTGAAGGTTCACAAGGTTATTCCCATTGATGAATACTGAGGAGATCATAGTTGGACATTTGTTATGGAGAATCTTGAAGCTTCTTATGATTGGAGATGACAAGGTTTATCAAATGAGGAGTCGAATGTACTGTCATCAGCTTAGGATTTGAAGTCAGTGAGAGCAGGTCACTTACACGTACTGGAAGAAGAGTGAATAGCTCTAGGATTGTCCTGTATTAATCAAAAAATCTGAGGAGAGGACATGCCTTGAGATGAAGCCAAACTATAAGATGGTAGTTTGCTGAGCAGACCTGATCAGATGCATTAGAGATGTTGAGAGTAATCACATGAATTTCTCCAAACATTTCTGTACTTGAGTCCAGAGGTCAGTGATGAATTCCAGAAGATCAGAATTCATCAAAAGTTGCAAAATCCATACAGAGCTGTGGACCATTCAGGTGATTTGTCATTACCTTCCCCATAATATTGGAGCAAATGGAAGTGAGAACATTTGATTAGTAGTGTATTGGCTTATTTGTATCAGTAATTCTATGGCATTGAATGAAGTTTGGTTTCCAAACTTCATTCAATGAAGGCTTGGTTTCCATTCTGTAGGCAGGTGTCAGTTAAGTAGTAAAGATTGATAAGGTGATATAGGATAGGTCCTAATTCCAGAGCAGGTTTTGGCTCAGTAGGTGGTATGTCATCATACCCAGGTTTATCATTTGTCTCCAGGTAATTCAGGATAGGTGGCATATAGTGAGCATCATTCTTTGTGGAGTCAGTCATGGATGCACAAAATGGAAGAAAAGTGGATGTCTTTGGACGGTGTTATACTGGATGTGAAAGTGGTGGGAGTGTGGTTGAGCAGAAGTTGCACCTAATGGCCTTGGCTAAGGACTAAAAGACTTGACTACCATTAGAATAAAAGGTAAGTTTGAGGCATTTGGCCTTATGAAAATCATATTTTGGTTTACTGATGTCTTTTGCATTTTTGGAAGCTGCAGTGTAGGCAGAGTTTGATGCTGAAACCATTATGCTAACAAGCTATTTGTTATGTGATTCATTTTTTTTCATTAACTATGTTGAAACATTTGGGAACCAAGGCTTCGATACTGGTCCAGCAATTTGTTTTCAGTGAGGGATTAACATCTTCATTTCAGTTATAATTATAATTAATTATATTTGCTCTTAAATTTGAGGTGGTGCTTGAATCGGAATAACTGAAGCATTAGTCAGATCATGGGAAGAAATCCAAGAGGTCATCCCATTTACCAGTTCCACTTTGGAAATAGTTAACCTTTGCATTGAAGACCAGCATGCTTGGCAGAGTGTTTAGCATATCTGCTCTTCAACCAACAGACTGCAGGTTCAGATTCACCATGCACATAGCTTTTTGTGATTGTCCTTAGGCGGATTGATAAATTTCACTGTTGAGTGTGAGGCCATTGCCCTGTTTATTTGAGGCCAGAAATGGCTTGAAAAAATACAATGTTTGTCTCTACAGCAGGGTTTCTGGATTATCATCATCAAATTCCTGACATGTTCCCTCAAGTACAGGATATAATAATACTACATGAAAAACTTACATCATTGCTAACTTCCTCCATTTCTGAGCTTTTTCAATCCTCCAGAATATTTTGCCACCTTCCTGATATTTATTTTCTCTGTTCTTTCCAAAGTCTTCCCATGACTTTTGTTTAGCTAGTTTTGCACAGTATTTATCTTTCTTGCATTTGTCTCTATATTCTCTAAGAGCACAAGCTAACTTATTTACTAGGAACTTTTGATTTGCTTTCTTCTTTTCCTTCACTTCCTCTTTAACTTCCTGTGTCTACTGTAGAGTTTCTGATTTTTCTATCATATCTGGCTGAATCAATCAGTATTTTCTTTAGGGCTATCCATTGAATCTCCAAGGTTTAGTTTTTGTTCTCAAGCTCTTTCATTTTTTTTCTTGAATAACGGTTCACATCTGAGAGCTGCTCAACTTTTATTCGCTTCAAAACTTTCTTACATGTTCTTTTTTTCAATATGAAATCCAGTTTTATCCTGCTGAAGGTTAAATGGTGATCACTTCCAATTTCAAATCCTGTTTACACTCTAGTGTCCTGCACCAGGGAAAACATCACTATGAACAATAACATAGTCAGTGAGACTTTTTTCTATTCCTTGCATCTTTTCTCCATGTGAATTTGTGCACATTATTATGTTATACCATTGTGTTAGTAATAACCAGTCCATGTCCTGAGCAGAAATCCAATAGGTATTTGCCATTATTATTAGCTTTGCCCTTTTCTCCAAATTTTCCCAAAATATTTTTGTATGTCTGGCAATCATTTCCTACTCTGCTATTTAGATCCCCAACAAGGACCAACTTTTCCTTTTTCATTATGTCAGTTGCTTTCACTAAAGCCTCAAAAAAAAATTGCTCCACTTCTACATTAGTAGAACCTTCTGTGGAACCATAGGCACAAATAAGTTTCATTGTCCAGTTCGCCATTCTGATATTTGCCCACACCGCTCTACTTGAGACTGCCTGCCATTCATGGTTGATACGTTTGTAAGTTTGTAAGTCTGTCCAGAGTAAGACAATTTGCTTGTGCAAATTGGCTTACTTTGGACAGACAGGTAGGTCTGTTCAGAAACGCATCTCGGAACATCAAGATCACATTCGTCTTTTTAAACCGAAGAAATCTGACCTCTCTCAACACGGAATTGAAAATCCAAACCATAGAATCCATTGGGAAAAGTCTAAACTCTTACATAGATCTTTATATAAACATGAATGTTTATACAAAGAAAGTTCTGAAGCCCTACTACACAGACCAAACTTAAACTGCAACGACGTTCTTACTATTCCTAAAGTTTGGGAAATTGTCATACAAAATTGTGTTAAATAATTTTATTATTATCATTTTTTAACTTCTGTAACACGTTACGCACGTTTAATGAGATTCTATTGTAATCATGCGCCTTAACTGTATGTTATTCCTATTATTGTTTTAAACTACTGTATTGATGATGTCCTAAGATACTTAGGATGAAATATTTACAATTAAATAATTTTCACTGTGGTTAATATGTGTGTTTCATTTAATTATGATCACACTACATGTTTCGTTATTTAAAAAAAAAAAAAGAAATTACAAAAAACAAGTTCATTTTTTGATATTGTGAACATCAAAAAAGTTCTTTAAAAAAACTGAATAACAGATCTATACAACCGTTAATGCATGTTAGTTGGAGACTATCTGTTTGTTGTCACGTTCTGTGGTTCACGCTCACTTTGTCCGAGGTCTGAAGTGGTAAATTTTTAATAGACGATGACCAAACTTGACTTAAAATCAAACCTTAGTTTTTGTTGCATTGCGTAGGAATTTTAATCATATTTGCTGCCTCTTTGAATTTTCTTGTGAAACAATTCTTATCAATATAGGACATGTTTGTTCTATCCCAGAATACATCATAACTGGTAGAAGCTGTGTGATATGCTAAGCAAGATTTATGTTCTCTCTTTTTTTGTGCGTCCTTTTGATGTTCGCTCATGCGGATTTTCCCCGATCTCCCTGTCTGACCCACAGATGCCACAGTAACAATGAATATTATAAACACATGGTTTTTTCATTGGGTGATGTGGGGGTTTCGGAGGATAAAGAGATCTTGATATTTTTTCAAGTAGCAGGAAAGTCACTTTTATGTTGTACTTGTAGAATAATTTGGCTAATTAACTTGTCACATTCTTGATATAAGGAAGGGTGACTGCATTCTTGGAGTTTTGTTTATTTAAGTTTTTTTGTAGGTGCTGTATTGAGAATTTTCTTAATTATCTTAGTTGTGCATGAATAGCATGAAGAAATCTTCCTGTGTTTGTTGGTTTTCTATAGATGGAGAATGATAACCTGTTTTTTCTTTCATTTATTTCTATAAGGATGTCTAGGAAAGGAAGTTTTTTATTTTCTTCTAGTTCCAGGGTGAATTTTATGATTAAGTTATTAAGATAGTTTTTAAATGCAGTCAGTTCTAGTGCTGTTCTTGACCAAATGATGAAGATTCCGTCCACATAGCGGAGCCAAACTAGCATATAAAACCTGGCACCTGGCTCCGCCAGGTTTTATATGCTAGTTTTGTAAAGCATTATTTTCAAAATTTTCCATGTAGGGGTTTGCTAGAGCTGTTGAGAGAGGTGAACCCATTTCTAGTCCTTCTTTTTGTTCCCAGGGTTTGTCTTGATAAAGGAAGAACGTTTTTTTTATGCACTGTTTGTAGAGCTGTACAATGTCCGGTGGAAAGAGATTTTCCAGATTTTCCTAGCTATCCTTATAGAAATATGAAAGAAAAAACAGGTTATCATTCTCCATCTATAGAAAACCAACAAACACAGGAAGATTTCTTCATGCTATTCATGCACAACTAAGATAATTAAGAAAATTCTCAATACAGCACCTACAAAAAAACTTAAATAAACAAAACTCCAAGAATGCAGTCACCCTTCCTTATATCAAGAATGTGACAGTTAATTAGCCAAATTATTCTACAAGTACAACATAAAAGTGACTTTCCTGCCACTTGAAAAAAATATCAAGATCTCTTCATCCTCCGAAACCCCCACATCACCCATTGAAAAAACGAGGGGTTTAAAATATTCGTTGTTCCTGTGGCATCTGCTATGTGGGCCAGACAGGAAGATCGGGGGAAATCCGCGTCAGCGAACATCAAAAGGACGTACAAAAGAAGAGAGAACATAAATCTGGCTTAGCATATCACACAGCTTCTTCCCATCATGATGTACTCTGGGATAGAAGAAACATGTCCTATATTGATAAGAATTGTTTCACAAGAAAATTCAAAGAGGCAGCAAATATGATTAAAATTCCTAACATGCATTAACGGTTGTATAGATCTGTTAATCGGGTTTTTTTAATGAACATTTTTGATGTTCATAATACTAACAAATGAACTTGTTTTTCATAATTTCTTATAGTTTGTGCTTTAAACTGTTAGTTCTCTTCCCTGAAGATGTTGGTCTTATGACTAACGAAACTTGTCGGGTTATTTTTAGTACTTGTTTAGTTTTTAAAAACAGTTCTCTAATAAACATGTGGTCACAAAACCGGAATATTTCTATTGAACTTCTTAACCACAGAAACCTACGCATGAATACCAGGGTTCTGTTATTTCACTAACTCTCTTCCTAATTAATATAAACAATTTACTCTTACGGATCTCAAACTGTTCATGGTTTAGCTGATCATAATGCTCCAAACAGAATATTGAACTGCTGGCTTACTAAACCAGCTATTCCCAGTAATCTCTTAGTTAGTCTGCATCACTTCTCTGGACAACCTTCTCCTTGAGATATTCCTCCAGGGCTGTAAGCTCCAGTTCTTCAAGAGAAATAACAAGTGATTACTTCATTTTTGACACCAGCATATACACACACACACAGCTAATTCTCTTTTTACACTTTTTGAAATTACGATTTTGAAATAACATGGTTTAGAAAAGAAAAGCAATTTTATTTATACATTGTATATTTTGATTTTACACTGTATATTTCTGTTTGAATTCAGTTCTGTTAAAAAGAGTATTTCCATTATAATTATCATTTCCTAGTATGGTACACTTGTATTTAAACTTGAATTTTGAGATCCTCCCCCCCCCCTCTGATGTTTTAAATATCATTGATTACTCTATGCTACAGAATGTACACAAATGCAGTAGAACATATATAGCGAAATCACAAAGTGTTGGTGGCTTTAAAGCAGCTAAGGATTGTGTGACTATTACTCTGCAGCAATGCTTCAGCAGATTGTATATTAAAACCGTTACTCATTAATCGATCCATAGGACCATGGGCAATGAAAGGTGTGGATTTTAACACATTACCAGTGCACTGGAAGGCAAATAAAAAAAGGTTGGGTTACAATAGAAATTTTTAATACATGGTTCCATCAATATTTTGTTCCAGAAGTTAAATGCTATTTGATGGGAAATAAATCTGGAATTAAAAGTTTTATTGATTATAGACAATGAACCTGGCCATCCTGTTTTAGAATACTCGATTTCAAGATTATCCTTGTATTTAGTGTTGAATACTATAGCTACTCATTCTTTTCCCTGATTATTATTACCTGAATGTAAAATGTTCTGTAACATTTTGTATTTATTGTTTAGAAAGATCTCGCCAGTTTTTGTCTATTTCGTTTCAATCACCCCTATCATGTCGATCGGTACTTATCCAGTTCCTTAGTCAGCTCCATTTCTTTGACAGTTACGCTTCTTATGTTGATAGTACCAATCATGAACACTGGCGATATTGAGTTTCAGGATTTGTTCCAGTAGCTGACTTTTTGCTGTTCGCCCTGGTTCCTGCTAAAAAGACAGGGGCCTTTTTTTAGCTGGACGAAGCCCCAGCCATCATGACATTATGTCATGTTGTTACCATCGTTTTACATTGTAGTTGAAGCCAAGAAGAATACAATTTGGTTGGCTAAATCCCAAATTGCTAATCCATCCTCATTCGTTCAGTGTTTTCAGGTAGATACCTAAGATAGTGCACCATGAGAAGGTGAGGAGTGGACATTAGGTTAGAAGCCCTGGTCGGTTCTCAGCATTTCTTTAAAGGCTATGTGGAGGTCTCCTTTCAGTTATACAGCATTGACCCTTAAGCACCCCTGTTTCTGGATTATGAAAATAATAATATACAAAAATATATTAAATAAGTTTAATATAGGAAAAAACCCATCTCGCTTACTACAGGTTTACAACTTTTTTTGTGGGTTGGGAGTTACTTCAAAAGAGAGTGGGGAGAGGAGGAGAATATTTTTATATGTTTCTCTCCCATTGTGCAGACCTCAGTATAAGTCAGAACTGGTCTGGGTAGTGACTCATCCCGTGATTCGTAGTATTATCCACCTAAAAGGAAGTGTACTTTACATTACGGCATAGTGAGGTAATTAATGAAGTCAGCAGCCTCTGTAGACCAATTGCGAAGATACTTCACATACCGACTTCATTTGTTTATGCTTAGGTAATGGATTAAAAAACAAGAATATGAATATTTCTGTTTTAAGCATTTAAAAATTTAATTAAGATTTCAGAAATTAAGAGTTGGAAGAACGATTAACTTTGTTACTAATTATTTAGATTTTAAGTACTGGATGAAAACAGTACGAGTGATATGAACTCTAGTTGCAATAACAACATGGATATACTCATTAACTGTAAATAATTATATTTTTTATAAAGCTAAGCTACAAGTTAATTTTAAGGACCCACTAATTCATTTTAAATATATATATATATATATATATATATATATATATATATAGCAGAATGTACAGGAAGATACTTTAATGCTGAATCATGTTTAAAGCAAGTTGTTCATATTATATATGCTGGTATTTAAAATCTGTATGGGTCAAGTGAGGTCACATTGTATTAAAATTGATATTCAAATAGGAGATATGAAGCTAATTTTCCTCACTGAACACAAGTCATGTTATTCTTTTAAATAAATGCAATGAATACAGTGGTTAAAGCTCTGAAAATTTTCAGAAAAACTCTATTTGTCATATTTAATTAGCAACATATGTATACTTGTATATTTTAGCTGCTTAGATGCAACTCTTAATGATGATGGCTCTACTGTATTAGTACTGGTTTCCTCCAAACGTAAAAAACACGGGAAGATGATTGTAAATATATTGTATGGTTCACTTATGAACTTTTCAAACCACCTTCTCTCTCTCTCTCCCAACTTTTGTTCTTCTCTACCTCTATTATTTTTCATAGGCTTCTCCATTCCCCTTCCCAAGGACTATGACCTTTTTGTTTTGAGAACACTGAATTCCCCTCCGCTCATAGTCCTTGGCTAAAGGGGTATGGAGAGGCCTGTGCCAAAGAATAAAGAAAAAAAATACTTATTCTTGAGTTGGATGTTTCCAAGGCATTCGATTGTGTTGCATATGAGGCTGCTAAGCAAATTATTACTTTATACTTTCCCCTTATCTTCTGTAATTGGATAACCAGTTTTCTTTGAGATTGCAAGACCACACATGGCACTGCTGTTTTATTGGTTTTGTTACTTCTTTTGTTTGGCGTTGATTATGGGGGTGGGTAGACAGTACTCAGACCTATTTTAACATCTAGATGAAATAGTTAGGGTAGAAATAAAAACTGTGTGTTGAGGCTTAAGTGCTGTGAGGACATCATGTTGGAGGTTTAATGGAATATTGTCAGCACCGGGAAAGGATTAAAACTAATTTTAATGCTTCCAATATTTCATCTCAGTCACTGAGACATCTTCAGGGATTGCATACTTTTGTAACAACACACTCAAATACAATGCAATACTAAGTCCTGTCTAGGTGGTGTGCCCTCTATGGGTGTTTGTAGGTGGCCAAGGATGTAATGTGCGATCGCTGATAATTAATGTTTCCCAAATTTTGAGAAATGTTTTATGCAACCATATTTATTTAAATTCAGTTGATTTCTGAGTGCCACCATAGCTTCTAAAAACAGTCTTTCTTGTTTGAATTTACTATGGTGGAGCATGGTGTTTTTTTTTCAGGAGATCCTGTGGGTTGTATCCAGAACATGGTGTGCAAGGCCAGATTGTAAACACGACTATGGTATTGTTCATTTCATTGTAATCTTACCCCACGTATCATGCATTCCTTACCATGTATATATTCAACCGTCAATTTTAGAACCACAAGTTAAAGTTACTACAATTGTTGGCTGATAACTTCTTACAGTTCATTTCACTTCTGGACCATTTATTTATTTATTCTTATGGCAAAAGGAATACAAAACAGCTACAGGTCAATGTCCAGTCTGGAAAGCCAATCCAAGGCCTCATTCGTCACCTTGTGGATGTCCTGTAGGCCACCACTATGAAATTGGTGCCTTGCAGTCATTCACAATATGAGTAATCGTCTGAGCCACAGGAGAACAATCACAATAAGGGTGGTCTAACAACCTCCATTTATGTAGTAGGTAGCCACATCTTCCCTGGTTAGTTCTGATCCTGTTGATAGATGACCAAATCTTCCTAGGCAGAGCAAAACCAGGTCAATGTCCAGACTGTGGAGCACAGGGATCTTTTACCGTGAAGCCGTTTGTTGGAAGATCGTTGGACCAGTATTCTCTCCACATGTCAGGTGTGGAGAGAATACTGGACCATTATAATGTAAATGTTTCACTGTTTGATGAATTATCTCTTCAAGAGATCAGATCAAGGGAAGCTCTCTTATCTCCTTGTTGTTTGCTAATATTAATATTGTGTGTGTGTGGGTGCACGCACACACACACACGCATGCCTGCATAAGAATTTTTTAAAATTATTTATTGTGTTTCTTTCTGACTGTATTCATATATTCTCTTGTTATTGCAAATGTACTTCATTCTGCATATTCCCTATCCTCTCAATTTGTATTTTTTTCCTTCTCTGACGATGGTAGAAAACCATATTGCATACCATATTGTTTTGTATAATGTAAAATTGCCTTTTTCAAATTAAGCATGTGAGGCAGTCATGAAGAATCACTTCAGATCCAACCATTAGTTACTAATGAAGCATTTCATTTCTGACTGGTCTTATGATCATCTATGCCATCATAATCATGAAATTGTATTCGATGATAAAGGTTATGCTTGGATAGAAATTGCAAATGATATTTTTGAATTTTTTCATTTGTGGGAAATGAGATGAAGTGTATGCCAATAAGTTTTGTATATAGTGATTACAGTAAACACATAAAGTTCTGTTTTATGTTTAGATTTAGCATTAGGATACAAAGTCTTCTGGTTTTGCTTGAGCCACAATGTTTTATTTTAATGGAAATGTAATTTCCTTCATTTGGGATTTCTGTTTTGCTTTCTTAATTTTTCACAGAATCTCTGAATGTGTATTTTTATTTTGTGAAAAGATACTGAAAATGTTATGTAAAGTGCTAAATTAATTTCAAAAGATTTTCCCATCAGTTTTTGATTAATTTTTTATTTTATTTCTGCTTTAGGGAACGAAGTGACATGCCTGTTTCCATCCAGGACGTATGTAATTGTGCAATATATTCCTGAATTTTTTAAGTCATTAGTTTTTAATTTTTTAAAAAAAAATTATTGCAGTAATTGTAACAGTGGCTTTATATTCATCTACACGTTATGTAACGCTGATTTTTAAAGTGTTGTACGCATGGTAAAGCAGAAGGTTAAAAGAAATTATGTATTTATGTTCCAAAATTTCTTTTAAATGTTACCCCATGCACTTTAAAAATACTGGAAAGGGATGAGTTATTTTATTATGTAATATGGTATGAAATGTTGGTGCCACAATCTGAAATCGTATTTTTCACTTGCAAATAGTGAAAATCAAATTTACTTTTGTATGAGATGTTAAATCGGTTAATGATTTTTTTAATGTATTTATATTAAGAAATAGGCAAAAATGCAAAAAGATTAAAAAAAAAAAACACTGTATAAAGAGAATTCTTATGGTAAAATCTTTAACAAGGGTGTATTATGCACAACTAGGAAATATCAGTAGATCTTTGTGCTTTTTAATGCCCCAACACATATTTGTTTTGCTGTTGTTCACTGTTGTGATTTATTGTTATTAGTATGTGTGGCATTTTGTAATATAATGCAGGTGATTACTGCTTCCTTACAAATAGAATTGGTTGTTACTGATATTAAAAAAGATATTTGACACATATGTTCACTGTGTGAATACCTGTTTGTATTACTTTAAATCATTGATTGATAATAATGAAAAATAAAGAACATGTAAGGTCATGTGTGGTTTTTGAATGATTTTTTTAAAAAAAGGCCACCATACATGTATAATTTTTGACCCTTAATTAAGCATATGCTAAAAAAATTACTGTATTATTCCATATTATATAGCATGTACTGAAAATGGCAGAAATGAAATACATTTTTGAAATTTAAAAAAAAAAAATCAGGATTTTTATCCATAAACCTACATATGAATGTATTAAAAATTAACTTTTTTTAATTTAATTTTATAATTAACAAAATTTGATTTAGTTTTAAAAAACATTAAAAATAAATTAAATTTTTAAGTCGACCAATAACAGAATCTCACAAACTAATAGGAGCCAAAGCTGCCTGGGAGAATGGAATTGATATGAAAGATACACAGTACATCATTTCAGTTATTTTTATATTATAAAAATTATTTCTCAACTTACGAGATAGAAGAACTGGAAGGTTTCTATAAAATAATGCATTATCCTAATCCCTGCCTTCCAAAACATCACTGCCCTACGTTAGGAGGGGGTTGAGAATTACACAGTGTGCCTAATTAAGGGTTTTCATTGTCTTTTTATTAATTTTTTTGCCTATATTATTATTATTATTATTTATTTATTTTTATTTTTTTTTGAAATTCTGTATATGAGAAACATCTACATTGATTTTGCTCTAAATATGTTTAAATTTAAAAACTATCTTAATATATCCAGAAAGATATAATTATAGGAAAACCAGCACCGACAGTATGAACCAATTAATTTTTTTAATATATTCAGTATTTAAATTAAAAAAAAAAGCCCTCAGATTCTGTGATGAATTGACTGGAAAATGAATTTGTATAGGTTGCTTGTATAGGAAAAAGGTTGCTTTGCTGCAATATTTCGAAGAATACTTTTAGATAAAAAGTATTCTAGAATCTGATTATTGATATGTGAAGATGTATAATAAACTAAATAGTTTTAAGAATTTATTGAATATATTTTCAGTTACAATATGAAATTGTTTTAAAATTGAAAATAAATATTTGGTTTTAGTGCATTGGTTATCTTATTAGTGACATATTACTCACATGAGTTTAATGTTTTTCTAGTAACATTTGAGAATTGTTTGATTTTTGTGTTGACATACAGCTCTTAGAAATAACGCACACTTTAAAGGCACAAAATAAAGTTATTATTTTCTGGTTATATAGGAAATTTTATATACAGTAAGAAAAATGTTCATTAATTTGTGGCATTCTGACAAACATCACGACTTTGGCTTTGTCAGGCAAAATATTTCAAACATCTATGGAATCAAGTAATTCATTGGATCTACTTGAAGTAGATATCACTTGTTGTAGAGTCTACTTCAACTTTATAGTCAGTCTTATGATAGTTTTAAACTCACATAATCTATAACGTTGCCTGCCTGCCTGGCAGTATAGGAAAATGTTATTCTATTGATTAATTATCAGCTGTCCTCAAGATACAACTGTGAAGTTAATCTAACTTTGGAAGCATGGTAGTTTTTTTTTTAATCACTCCCACTCAAGAAATGTTGCAATGCCAATGACATATATAAATTTTGTGTGTGTGCTGGATGATCAAGAGCACATTACTCGGTTGATATTCCTCTTAAAAAGTTGGGGGTTGCAATCTTTGGAAGAATATTTAATGAGAAAGACTGTTCATGGCACTGAGATAAATGTATGGAAGATTACTTAGAGTGGCTGGTTCAGTGAGTCTGTAGCTGTAAAGATGTTTGACAGTTGTTGCTTATAATGCTGCAGGATTTAGCAGAAATATGTGGGAGGGAAGGCAGGTTGGGTGCTAGTTCTTTTGAGTGCTAATGGAAACATCTGCAGAATGATACAATGCAGAAACAAGTCTTCAATCAACATAACTACTCTTTTCTGAACGTCATCAAAGTAATATTTAAAAGGTTTTTCGTGCAATGTATCATCTCAAGTGTGGGAGCAATATTCTAAGTTAGACAGATTTCAGATTTATACAGAGTGAGAAATAACTGGGGAGATGAAATGTAATGTCTTGAGCAAACAAGAATGTCAATTTTTTTTGGAAGCTGAGGATGCACTAGCAGTAATGCAATTCTGACAGGAGGCCAAGAGTAAAAGTCAGCCTGAATCCTAACTGCTAAACTGAGCATCATCAAAGATTAGCAGAGAAGAACTTAAACTCATTTTTGTAAAAAAAAAAAAAAAAAAAAGAAAAAGAAAAAGAAAACAAAAAAAAAACAGACAAAATTATTTTGAAAGCATTAAAGGTAGTAGATTATCATCATTCATTTGAAGACTGATATCCACACCATCCTTCAAATGAAAGATGATAATCTATGTTTACAGCACTAATTGTAGTTAATCGTGTAACATTAGCTGTTTGAGCACTATATGGCTTGTCATATAAATAGGATGAGTGGAGAGGACTATCATCAGCAAAACAGAATAGTGTTTGAGGTCAGTGAGAGGAGGTCATTGATGTATATGAGGAAGAATGTAGGTAAAATAACAGCCATAAGGAGTACCTACATTAAGAGGAAAATCTGAAGAGATAACACCTTCTATCACTGCACTTGCTTAAACGACCTGAGAAAAAACTGGCAATTCAGTTATAAAGGGTGGAGGGCAGACTGTTTGATGGCGGTCTACTGAGTAGTGCCCAATGCTAAACCCTATCAAACGTCTTAGAAATTTCAAGTGCAATAGCACAGGTTCCTCCAGACCTTTTTGTTACACATGCTGTAAATTTTGAGTGGTGAAAACCATATTGGCATGTCTTGACAAATGTACCCGTCCACTCACCAGTAGCAAATAGGTTTTGCCAGCTGCTGAGCAGAACTTTATGAACAAAATAGTTTTAATTTTAAGAAAATGTAGATGAATCATCATTAATAATTTCATGTTTTAATTAAATTTTAATTAAATTCATGTTAAAATGTTTAGGACATATTTAAAAAATGGGGAGAGTTTTGAAAAAGCACATTTTTTGTATGGCGAGTAGAGTATTACATGATTTGTTGAACCCTGTCTGTTGGTAATCGCTGATTAGTATTTGACAGTTTTTCTCAGCATTAAAGTAGTTGACTGTTTACTTTTTCCGTTGCTTTTAGAAAGCACTGGAAACATATTTTGAATTTACTGCCTCTGTGCTATGGAGTGAATGTATTGTAATAAACAAGGTTCAGACCATTTCTGCTGAGTACAGTTGGTGGGATTCCAACCTGCTTTGGATTTGAGATCATTGTTCAAGATTATTCTGATGTCTTTCTGGTGATAATGATATATTTTCAATGCATCTCAGTTTTTCAGGTAAAAGAGGCGATTTGTTTCATCATCTGTGCAGGAGTTGGATGTGAAAATGATGCTAGGAGGCTAGTTTTATCTTCAGTTGGCATAGCAATACTGCCATATGCATGATAAAGAGATGGAAGTACAGATGGACAAATATTGCATCCATCATCTTTTGCAAGGGACCAGAAGTTCTGACTGCCATTAGCAGAAGTTGCAAGTTTACTAATGTAGCCGTTTCAAAGTCAGATTTTGCGAATGTTGTGGATTTGGTGTAGGCAATGAATAAAGCGACTTTTTGTCTCAAGCCAGTTACTATAATCTGTTTTATTTTCTTGACCTACCTGGTGCACTTTTTGGAAAACTGTATCTTCAATATAGGGTAGGAATTTTGAAGAGAGTGGAGTCTTCCCTCCAACTTGAATGCTTTGGGTGTCATCACAAATGTAGAGAGGGGAAACAGTAATCTGACCATTAGTATAAGTGGAGGGGTAAAGGTCTCAGACCTTATTATCTGCATTGATGTGCCAGAATACATGAAGCTGTGAATGGCTGAGAAGAGGGCATTCCACTAGAAATGAAATTTAGATGGGATTGTGATATGAATTTATCAAGGAAGATGACTTCTCCATAAAAAAAATTTGCTATGTACAGAATCATGTTTCAAGGATAACAAGCCAAAGTTGATTAAAATAATTTTCTGAATTTCAGGAAATAATAGATGAATGATGCATAATGGAGGCAAGGAAATCATAAGTCATAGAAGGTCAAAAAAAAAAAAAAAGAAGGAGAGATTCAAGATTAAGTATCCTCTGCAAGAAATTTTGAATCATAAAAATAGTAGAATATACTGTCTTTGTGTTGGAAGGAATCACTATGGCAGAGGTTTGAGGTTCAGTCAAAAATGAGTGTCTGCAGGTGACGATCTGAATCATTTAAGTTGATGTTTATACCATGAATGCTGAAGGAATTTTTTATAGAATATTTGGATTGGGGTATGTTTTTTCTCTGAACTGAATTGGCTATATCCAGTCATATCTGAACATACTGTGGAAGGAAAGAGAGTTTCCTTACTCTCTTCCCTCCAGGCACAACCTGCCAAAATGGATGGCAGCTAGATTATGCATGAGCTAATCAGGAAACCTTCTAAATGTTTTATCATCTAGTTCTGTCCTGTATACTATCTGGCAACCAGCCCATGGGTGAAACTCCTTTACTGATGCACCTTTGAAATGGGGGAAGTTCTTGATTCCTGCAGCATGTTTGATGTGGTCCGCTCACACTCCATGTTAGAAATTTTAGTAGGGATAACAGAAACCAGCAACCCTGCTCTTGGCAAACAGCAGCAGTTGTTTCATGACCTTAATAAGCAAAGTCCTTGTCATCTGCCTCTTAGTAGGTTTAATTGGAATTTCCTCTTAATAGGAAGGTATCCTTTTATAGTGAGAATGATTATTGGAATCATCAGAGCTATTTTGTTAAAAACGGGGGCACATCTCGAGAAGCATGGGTTGACTTGACTGGGAAAGGCTGCATTTTGCTTATCACTGGCCCATAGTGGCCAAATTTTTTGTAACCTACATTGTGTTGTGTTGTTATTTCTACAAGCTGTTAGCTGATAATGTTTTCATATTGTTTGTTATTGCTTTTACATAAGACGTATGAAAAACTAGCATACAAGAAAGAAATAATATTTTTTATTTTGAAAGTTTAATATGGTGAAATTGTGATATTACAGTTCATTCTGTAACTGTGCAGTCAGAGTAGAAAAGGGAAAAGCATAGTTATTTCTTAATATTGTGCATTTTTTAGATAGTTCATTATATATTGATTTTTTTTTCTTACATTTTTTATAAATTCTTGCTGAAATGGCTCTGTATTTATTGGGTGGGGGTTGGGGAATGGTATTGCCATTCCTTGACTAGCATTGGCACTTTATTGTATTATCTTAATTAAAATTGACAGGTTTTTTTAATATATGTTTGTGTGTGTGTGTGTGTGTGTGTGTAAAATTGACTCATAGTTAGATCACTTCATGTGGAGTGAGATAACCTCAGGCCATTGGCTTATGTTCTAATTGGAGAAGGGTGACGAGATCCAAAGAACCTGTAACCTCTTTCTACAAGAAGGATGTATCTCTCTGCCAAAAGACATCATCAGATTTAGTGATGATGTTATATATCTATTATACGTTGATGATATATCATTAGGTAGTTCTTTCTGGGGGGGGGGGGGGCAGATCATTTAAATAATGTCTTTCCTCCCTCATTTAAAAAATATTCCTTCTCGTTGACATTAGGAAAATCCTAAACATATCATTTCTATATGTATCATTATGGATTCTGATTTCTGTTATTCTTGCTATTATTATAACAAGAGGCCTTCAGGGAATCAGAGCCTCCTTGAGGGATGCCACACATCACTACCACTGTAAGTTATGCTTTCTCTTGAATTCATTCACACTGTCTACACTCACCACCTCCAAATTCACTGGAATTTGGAGGTGGTGAGTGCATTCCACCAGCCATTCCAGTGAATGCTCCATGAAATGGAGTCTTGGAAACCAGGAGACCAGATCTGCTCCTGGTTTCCAAGTCTTCCAAGTTTTTCCAAGTCTTCCTAGTTTCCAAGCATTCCAGTGAATGCTCCATGAAATGGAGTCTTGGAAACCAGGAGACCAGATCTGTACACTAGTACAAATAAGGTCGAATCAAAGCCTCGTAAGAGGCAATTTCCTTATTCTTACACATCATTGTTCATTTTTCGTTGCAGTAACCTCAATTTTATATCTGCTAAAACTCCAAGATCCCTATCCTGGTTTGTTTCTTCTAGCATATTCCTGCCAATATAATATGCCATTTGATATATCAGGCACATTCATGATTACCCTATCTATCTTGGCATCATCAGCAAATAGCTCTATGTCTCATGTTAAATCCTACCCTATGTCATTAATACAAAGACTGAATAGTGGACAAATAATCGATCCCAGTGGTACGCCTGAAATCTTGCTTAAAGACATGCCCCCATATACCACTTTGATGTGTCAGTCAGCCCTCCTCATATTTGTGCTAATGTCTTATAATCCAATCTTGTATTTTCCAATTCATGTAATAGTCTTCCATGCTGTATCTTGTCAAAAGAAATTTAGTCCAAAAGCATCATGTTGTATCTAGTCCCTTTATCTAATTACATGGTAACATTTATAAAATGTGCACAAGTTACTCAAATGTGACTTTTCTTTAGTAAAGTCATGTTCATTGCAAAGTATAGATTCTCTGTCAACCTATTTTTGTGTGTAATCTTTTACTGACCTTTCCAGATTAATAGCTTTAATGGAATATGCACTAGACATGTTAAAGTAAGTTTCGTGGCCATTAATTCTATATAATTTTTGTTACATTTGTAAGCTATGAAACACTTTAATATGACTTTACCAAAGTCTTCAACATCACTCCAGAGGTATTGATGGATCAATAGTTGGACATTCTTTGTACCGCACCACTCTCGTGCAATGGGATTATCATACATTCTTTTCATTCCTGTGAAATGGAAAGTCCTTGTTCTCAGACTCAAATTATATAATCTGGTCAAAGGAACAGCCAGTTCCTAAACGTTTTCGTAGAATCTGTGCCAAATTCTTATTCAGTTTTCTTATTTTATTTCTTATTCTTATTCAGAGCATCAGCTCTGTTATCTCTTTCTCATACACCTGTGTGTCGTCATCCAGCATAAAGTATTAAGCTCTTTACTTCATTCTTTCCTTTACTTGCAGTGAATTTTTTTTTCATTCCCACACTTAGCTTTCCATTCAGTAGTTGTAACTCTTCTGGCCTGAGTCTTATAATTTTCATAACTGGCATCATTCTTATGCACATGGTATTCCTTCTACATCATCTTTCTTAAGAATCTCTTAATTAACTTCCACCTTATTTATTGTTTAACCGGGACAAATTCCAATATCTCATCATTGATTTATTTTTTAAATACTTTCCACCTAGCAACTGATACTATGGATATTGGTTGCTAAATGAAGATAAACAGTTGTAGTGGAAAATCGATTCATTTGTGTTAGATGTCTTCCCTTTCTCCCAAAAGTTCTATAGCAGAATCGTGATTTAGCACTCTCCAGTTTAGTGATATTCTAGTTTTTGTCCGTATTGTTGGTTCCACCCTTATTAAAAACCATTAAACAAATTTTGGTAATTTTTTAGCATAGGGGTTCATCATTAAAATATGAATGCCCTACTCTAGGGGTCTGTAAATATTTTAGTGTCTGCAGGCCAAGAGATAAAATCAAGGATGTCATGTGCTTATGAATGATGGAAGACAAAACTTATGCCATTTTTTTAATTAACAAAACACAATATAATTATGTACAAACAGAATTTTGGGAAATTAGCAGTATGGGTTTTTTTGAGACACAATTATGTCTTAATTGGGGTTCAGAGTTAAGGTTCCAATCACAAGGTAAGGCTGAACTCTAACAAGATTTTACATATTTCATCTTTGAAAATGTTTTCAAGCAGATACATATCACCAATATTGAAATTAATCCACAAGCAAAAGTTTTTTTTTTTTTACTATGTTAGTTACTTCACTGGCATTTATACAATTCTTTCAGACTCCTGTCTTATTTGTCATGTCTTTTAATATGTCACTGAATTACAGATCAATTCCATTCCATTTGAATGTTAGATGGCAGTTCCTTAATAAATTAAGTGAATTTGAAATATGCTTATTTCTATTGCACTTGCATCATTGTGGAAGTGTTTGAAGCAGTTCAGCATTATTTGTGACTCAAAACATATTAGTTGTCATTGAAATGCTTTTACCACAGTAAGTTTTGCATATAAGTGCTGTTTTTTCTTGTAGTTTAAGATTGAATTCATTGATATGTGTCTTAGTCTGCAGAAAAGCTAATTTCCAAAGCCATTTGGTGTTGAGAGTAGTAGTTGAGCACAGTTCTTCTCATTTAGAAAAATTTCATTCTCAGTCCTGAACTCAAAAAATAAAAACAACTTTACTACTACTGTTCCCTTGGGCTGTTTGGTAGGATAAGTCAAGATATTGAAAGGTATTGAAACTGATAATGGTCATGTCCACACAATCAAATGAAATTCAGTGAATAACATATGCTTCAAACACTCTACATTTCCACAAGTTTTGTAAAATTGTCCAATTAACCCTTTTCCTACACCACACATACTACTGTACTTTGCTACTGTTCCCTTGGGCTGTTTGGTAGGATAAGTCAAGATTTGCAGTTTTTCTGTCTATTTCTTTAAAATTCACAGAACTGATAATGGTCATGTTCACACAATCAGATGAAGTTCACTATTGATGCTACAGGTTCCATGACGTACAGATTTAAATATTTCCCACATAGTACCTTTTGATGAACAGTTCAGTGAATAACATATGCTTCAAACACTCTACATTTCCACAAGTTTTGTAAAATTGTCCAACTAAGCCTTTTCCTACACCACACATATTTTACCATCATTGTAACATCGCAAGCGTTTTCACTTCAAGTTGTACTGAAATAGCATTTACTCAACTTCTTTGAAAATATTTGCACCTGTGGTTGTTATTTGCATACTGTATATTGATGCTAATATTTCAGACACTTAATAAGGACAATGCCCTGCTGTTTAATTCAGTACCAAAGTAATCGACATTCCACTGTTTATTAAAATGGCAACATTCAGAGTCAACTTTTCTCTTCACTTTTAACATGATGGGTGTCTACTGATAATTAAAAAGAGAAGAATTTTTTTTGGGGGGGGATCAAAATTGATTGGCCTCTTTCCCATAATTTCCAGACCACCAAGTTTGAATATAAACAGATATGTACTGACATAAACTCATATGTGCAACTATATTTTACACTCAAAACACTGTCGTGTTTACACTGCGAGTGTGTGCAGCAACAAGAGTGCAATACACAAGTGAATGGGCATGACTGTTACAATATCATTATTCTATAAATGCCCAAAACAACACTTTTGTGATTCTGTCATGAAATTCATTTAAAAAAACATCCTTAGCTCATGGACTATATTATATTTTTAAGTGAAAACAGTAAAACACTATATTGTAATCTTAACATTTCTAGCCATGTTAGAAAGAATATTTATTCAAACTTGCTGAAGTGTGTAACATAATATTTTCTGTTTTATAAATACCATTTAACCTTTATATTTTATATTTTTAAACATTAAAAGAATAATGACATCTTATTGAGGACATCAGACTTCATATAATAAATTTTTATCGGTTGTAAAGTCACTGGCAATTGTTATTTTAATTACTAATCATTAATAATAGTTTTTTTTTTTTTTTTTGGCAACTGCAAGTTCTTGTAACTGATGTCTTCTATACCATTTTGACTGCTGCAATATGGTGTTTATTTTAATGAGGAAACCCCTGTAATGTGAAGGTGTCAGTTACAGTAATCAACTGTTTATTTGACTGCATGGTTGAGAAAGCAATCTGATGATTGAAGGGTTGGATAATTGAAGTACAGTTACATTGCTCTGTACCTGAATTGGTTGACACGCAGGGTTTGGTTATTTGAAGGTTGGATAAATGGTTGATTACTGTATTGCAATGAATATACTGTTTTATACACTCAGGCATGAATCATGCTTCTTTTCTTCTTCTTCTTTTTTTTTTTTTTTTTTTCTTTTCTCATAATGATGCATTTGCAATTGAGATAATTTCTCCTAACTAAATTTGTTACTGAACTTTTTTTTTTTCTCTCTCCCTCCCATGATTTCAGTTTTTTAAAGTAATTACTTCTCTTGTAAACTGTTTTCAGCAAATAAAATATTACTATTCATAGCATGTCCCCTTATTATTCATTATCATATATACTTCAGTTTTATAATGCTTAATTTTTCTATGAAATTACATACTGTATTCACAGTACAATATTTATATCAACTAGTCTAGTTTTGTAGATTGTAGTTTGTATGAATATTACGTAGAAATATGCTTACGAGATGATAAATATACCTAGCATTAACCACATCATATTAAAACATAGCTTCTCATTCTAACACCACAACTAGACTGTAATCACAGTTGGTTGGATGCCTGTCTGAATGCTTTCTGAAAGATGATAATAATAGTTTATGTATTGTTTCCTTTTTTTTTTTTTTAATTGTGTTCAGGAATCGGTGATCTTTGTGTTTCTTGTTACTTGTAAGATGTATGCTCTGTCTTTCCTTTAAGAAGCTATTTCTGTTGCACTTTTCTATGCTGTGTGCTAGAGTGATGGGTAATGCGGGATGTGGGCCTCTTCACATGTTCTTTCTTCTTCCTCCTCCCCCACTTCCGTATTGCATATGTAAGTCTCTGTTCTGGTCAGAAATGGTAGTACATCCAGAAAAGGGAATGTTTTCTTGTATTTGTATCATATGTGTAAATGCTTAAACAAGAGTTGAATTCATTAACTTGTGCTCTGGATTATAGCAATGTGTATGAGGGAAATGTCTCTAGTACATATATTCCTTTTAGGTGGTATCCTCCAAGTCCTGTTTGAAAGATTCATTATAAAATTGTAAGTTGTGTAGAGTGAATTCCCAAGCTGTAGTGCCATATGAAGAAACTGAGGGGTCAGGAAAGAATTAATTTATCAACATTTTTCTTGAAATGCTGAAGGTTATAGTTGGTGAAAAATGCTATTTCATAGAATGGAGGCAGAATAAAAAGAGAAACAGGTTAAGTGATTTACACTTTTACTGTAAAGCTATGCCAGGCAGCTGCTGTTTTTCCTCATGCTTTAACAGGGACAACGGAAAGTTTGTTAAATGATGTTGGCTAGCTTGGTGTAGAATTTCTGTGGAAACCATCAGCCAGTTCTCTCTCCTCTAACTTGCATCAAGAATTATGAGTGAGATTCTTGATTTTCAGTTAGATTTTGTTACACCACCCCAAATGTGTGATCAGTATTCTAAGGTTAGGTGGATTTGATTTTTACACAGTTAATATCAGCATTTGTGAAAGTAGCATCTTGAGCAGAATAGAATGCTTAATTTTTTGTTTGCTAATGAAGCTTTGATGTGATGTGTGAGAATATGCTAGGAAAGGCTGCAAGTAAATGACACTCTAGGAAGAAAGCGAGATCTGTTTCAATCTGGTGATTTGTGTAAGAGGTATAAGATTGTTTTCTGAGAAAGAATGAGATTGCATTTTGATAACATTGAAAATGACCAGGTTATGCTTACCCCAATGAAAAACAGTATGTAGATATCAGCATTTAAGGAAGGTATTGAAGCTTTGGGATGTTTGAGCATTTGTGTGGATTGTTGAATGAGATCGGAGTGTACTGTTATCAGGAAAACTGTGAAATGGATTATTTGTCAGTGAGAGAAGATCACTTATATATAAGAAAATGAGGGTAGAAAATAGAACAGACCTTTGAGGCCATTGCTACATTTGGTTGAGAAGTTACAGGAGAGGAAGCTGTCCTCCATGAAGTGGGGAAAAATGAGAGATATCTTTTGTCTCTTTCACTTTCTTTCTCCAATTGCAGCAGGTGGACGATAGATCAAAGAATGGCAGTTTAATGAGCAGGCCTCAATATCAGATGCCACGTGATGCTCTGAAAATATCAAGAGAAACAACACTTTTCTCCAAATGAGAAGCAGAATCGCTAATAGGTAGTGATTTTTAGGCATTTTGTATGAGCAGTTTTGGAAAAATCTGAATGGAACATGACCAAAATTTATATATTGTATAATAGTTCTGGGCATTCAAAAAAATTATTCTTTCATTGACTTAATGCATTAAAAACTAAAATTTAATACCCTAGCACTCAAGTCTGAAATAAAGCAATTGAACCTACTAGAGATGGGATGTTCATGTTGGTATGTGAGCCAGATCAACAATAATGCTAACACTCACTTTAGATATGGGATATCTAATTGTGGTTAGCAGAAGCAATATCATAATGATGTAGTTAATGGTCCATCCGTTTAAGATCCTTTTAGTATATTATGATGTAAGCTTTATTTTTATTTCCCACAATGTACATATTTAGTTTCTCTAAATAAATGAATATTGCATTATGAATAGGCTATGTGATATAATATGAAAAATAACCAAGAATCTTGAAATTCTTAATTTTTCTTTATGATTCTTGAATTACCTGAATCTAGATTTCCTCTTGTATTGTATGTCTTCGGTCTTCAATTGGAGTTTTATTAATTCTTAGGTAGATGAATGAATCAATTATGATCATTCTTTTGTTGTTTCAGAACTATTACATGTAAGCCGTTTCGGTTTGTGGCAGGTTTTTTTTACAACCAAGGAGAATCATAACATTATGTTTGTCTTTGGGTGTGTAGAAATCTACACATTTATATATTCTTGTATTCTGTACACTTCTAATTCTAATATGTACAGCCCTTCAGATTTTTCTCAGGCTGTAAGGAACATAAACCTCAGAACCTCAAAGGGGGGGGGGCTATATAAAATTACTGTGACTGACAATCCTCTGTTTTGTTTTCTTTTGTCTTTTATTAAAAAAAGCACTATCATGCAATTACTAGGGTGAATTAAGTCTTTAACCACAGGATCCAAATCTCATTTCCTTAATGATATAGAGTAATGCCCCTGCTATATATATAGAGGATTCATCCTATCCAAATATTCCTTCCATTTACTCTGAAGTTGTTTTTTTCTATAGTAGCGATTTATAATTCATGCTCTGTATCATTTTGTCTGACTTATTTCTGCAGTGTGGTTATTTTATATCTATTCTTACAATGAAAATTTTTCTTTATTTTTAGGTTGGATTTATAAGATAGTAAAATAAAGAAAAATCTCGCTGTTTCACTTCTCTTTCATAGTTATTTCAAAATGTCTTCTAAATATATCCATGCTACTTGTTGTTTTTGAATATTTTCCTCTGAACCTGCATCCATTTCTTCTAGTAATATTCACCATTAGGTTTTTTAGACTGTTCACTTTAATCATATCTCTTCATTTCCTTAAGTTCTCATTAATATTAAATATCTCATATTGTTTTGGTTGTTTATGTTATTATCCTTTGATGTCATTTTGTTTCTCTAATAAAATTTGATGATAGCAAAATATCTATTTATAATTTTATTTCCCAAGGAAATAAAAATATTTTTGAAGATCTTTATTTAATCTTTAATTCACTCCCTGGAAGTTATTAGCTCCAAGTAGAAATAACATGCAGTTTTTATATTCTGTGAATGAAGTAAGATCTCTTTGTGAATTTTTAATTACATTCAGTAATAGTAATTTCAGTTTTACTTCCTTAATGCATATTCTGTGAAGCTTTATTAATCTTTAATTCAATCCCTTGAATTTATTCAATTCAAAAGTAACATGCAGTTTTATATTCTGTGAATGAAGTAAGACATCTTTGCTTGCAATTTTGTAATGAAGTTCAGTAATAGTAATTTCATATTTATTTCTATGATACATACTAATTTTAGCAAGTGTTTATTTAGAAACTTCTGACTCGATATATGTAGGTGTCTCCCTTCCACGAAGTATATAAATAACCCATGCTTTCCTGTAATATATAATTATCATAGACCTCCAGGGAGTAAAGTACTCATCAATGGATGCTATACATCACTCATACTAGCTGTCATATTTTCTCTTAAACTCATTCACACTAAACGCACTTACTACTTCAACAGGCAAACTGTTCCACTTTCTCACTGTTCTGTGAGAGTGAAATATAGCTCGTATCCCTTTCTTAACTATACACAAACTTAACTTTCAGAAAATTAAAAATTTTATCAGACGTATATCCTGTAACACCCATTCAGAAGTTTATAGACCTCCATATCAACTCTCTTTCTCATGTTTACCAGGATCTGCAGTCCACTTACTCTCTCAATCTGCATTCTATAATCCCGATATAATCCTCATAAGTAAATTTCGAAGAACAAAATAGTAGATAATACACAACATTTTTGCAAAAGCTTTTTGTTTCTTCCAGATATAATTATGCATTAGTGTATTGAAGATTATATGGACACACTATTCAGAATTTACACACACACACACACACACACACACACACACAGGGTGATGAGTTTCACTGCCCAGTGTGAAACAACTCCCTGCTTATTGAAGGCCTCGGAAATTGCTTAGAAAAATAGTTCCATGTTTAGGTTCTAGAGCAGGGTTTCCAGATGATCTAACACCTTCCATGGTTCTGTTACAAATTGTCCAGTATACCCTGTTAGTTAAAAAAAACAACTCAGTTCTTGAATATCATCTTACAGATTGCTTAAAGCCATAGGCTCCCAAACTTTTTCGGGCCACTGCCCACTTTGCAAGACATAAATTTTGTAAACCCCCCCCCCATATATACATACTCTGTTTTCTCATTGACATCTATTTCTATTTAACATGGTAAATTTTCAAATGATTAAATAATTGAAATAGAAAATTGATAAAAAAAATTGATTGTGTAAGACGGGCATAAGATGAATTAAAATGCAATATTTAAGTTTTAAATGATTATTTAATTGCAAAATCACGAAAATAATTAATTTTTAAATATATATTATTAATTTCTTCTATAAAGAGCCACCGACTCCTAAACTGCCTGAACGCCCCCAAATGCGCCTGATCCCACTATAGCCCTCCTAGAAAGCTTCAGTGCCCACTGGGGGGCGGTACCGCCCACTTTGGGAACCTGTGCTTCAATTAAATTTAAACAATGCTTCAATTTTTATTAATTATTATTGTTTATATATACATATCTATCTATTTTTTTTAATGATAGTCCCACTGGTTTTCTTGGAAACCTGCTTTACATCATACATACAGATACACCAATCCCTCGATTAATGCTCCCCCGATTAGTGCATCATTTTTTTCGATACCCAAATTAGATTAGTGCACCTACATGCATCTTAAAAATAAATGTTACAGATTTAAAAAATTTTCGAGCTATACATTTTTTAAAGGCTAACTATTTTAAAAAAATTGCTCACCAGGATGAAATAATTTAGTTACTGATTTGAAACATTTTACAAAGTTATTTTTTTAATGGTATACTATACTATTTCCATCTACACTATGTTCCAAATTTACCATCAAAATTTATGTTATCTGCTTTACATAGCATTTTGCTGAGCATATCTTGCAATTGTTTTCCTTTTTTATTTTAATTTATTTTCCTAACCTTTAATCATGAGTAAAAGAATCAGTGAGAAAAAAATAGAAGTGTGAAAATGATTCAAAAAGTAATCTGATTGGAAGAAAAATTTGAAATAATAAAGAAAAATGAACAAGGCGAGTCCAGAGCATAGATAGGACAAGAACACAAAAATGAATGAATCAACTGCTGAATACAAAGAGAAAGGTAAGGCTGCTTCAAGTTCATCATGCATGCACTCAAAATCAAAGTATTATAATGATTGAATTAGAGAGACTTCTTTTTAGATGGATCGAAGATTGTAACGAAAAACGGATCCAGCTAAACACTGGCCTTATTAAATCAAAAGCATTGTCTCTTTGTAACCTGGAAAGAAAGATCTATCGATGATGGAAAAGAAGAGGAATTCCACTTTAGTGCTGGTGATTTGAGCATTTCAAAAAGAGCAATAGCCTACATAATGTTCTAATCACAGGCGAAGCTGCAAGTTTAGATAAGGAAATATCCAGAGATTTTGAAGAAAATTGTGCAAGAAGGGGACTATTGTGATCAACAAATATTTAATGTCAATGAAACCGGCCTTTTTTTTGGAAGCGAATGCCTTCCAAGACTTTTCTAGCCAAATCAGAGAAATCTCAGCCTGGTTATAAAGTCGAATGAAATTACTGCTAGCAATATGCGAGCCGTTTGGAAGCACATTCTTCCACGTTGTGCAAATGATTTTAAAGGCTTTTCAAATGAATCTAAGTTAATTAAATCTCATTCTGAGAAGTTGAGTGATTCTGACCTGCTAAAGTTAGATGCACAGCAGGAAGATCCTGAAGAATATGAAGAAAATTTAATCGCTGACAAGCCCAAAGAGGTTTCACAGAAACAATTTATAATAAATTTAGTTTAATCCTTTATCCAAGTGTGAGCAAACAAAGTTTGCGCCTGAAAGTATCTTCAGGACTGGGGTAAGGTGGTACAACACCAGGGTAACTCGTTGCAAAGGTGGAGCAAGATACCAACACTCCTGTCTCAGTATCTCCTATAATGCAAACCACATCTCCTTGCGGATATGTCTAATGTTATGCATTAAGGGAAGGGCCACTACCCAGACTAGTTTCGACCTTTATATAGGTCTCTTCAGTGGGAGCCAGGCCCAAGTTGAGATACCAGGCAGAAGCATTAGCAGGTCATCTCTACCTATAGGAGTTGCCAAATGGTGTTGGTAGCTTGTTCCACCGTTGCAACGAGTTGCCCTGGTGTTGTACCACCTTACCCCAGTCCTGAAGATACTTTCAGGCGCAAACTTTGTTTGCTCACACTTGGATAAAGGATTAAACTAAATTTATTATACTTTAACCAAGTGAAAAATAAACTTTCAACAGAAACAATTTGAAAATAGTTTTCATACAATCGAAGTTTTTAAGCAACAATGCTTAGAGACTAACCCTGGTGAAGAGAGAACCAGTAAAATTTTCAGAAGAGAGAATAGGGCCATACCGTCAGTTGTATGAAAAAAAGAAAGAGAATGCCCACCAAACTACGTTAGCTCAATTCTCTGTTAAGAAGCAGAATAATAAATTTATATTCTGAATGTGTTTTATTGTCTTTCAGCTTCATGGTTTTCCTTTAACTAGGGCCTGAGACATACCCTAATTCTTTTATAAAAAAAACTTAAAGGTCAAAAAAAGAAATCTGAGGAACTAATTATACATTTTCCCATAGGTTACTATATTCGATTATTGCATTTTCGATTGATGCGCCTGTTTTAAAGAGCATATTAACCAAGGGATTGCTGTGTTATTCCAGCCATTTAAGTCCTCTAATAAGGAGGATATTGGTGTCATATACTAGGTGATGAAAAATCATCTGCTATCTAATGATTATGCCCAAACATTCATTATAGAAATGGATGTTTATGAATGTCATTTTCTCTGTAGTGATGTTTATGAATTTAAACTGGCAATCTGTAGGTTGGAAAGCATAAATGCTGGCACTATTAATACTGTGTCCCATGGTTAAAAGATCATTATGTGTGTGTTAGGTATTTGGGTGGGGTGAGAGTCAGAATGTCTTTTTCCTCCCTTTCTTGTATTACTTTGAATATTACATCACTTACCAATTGTTAGACTTGAACAGATTGTGTATAATGTGGTTTCCCAAATTTTATAATATTATATTCATCAAGTTACTCTGTCGTGTATTCTTACTCTCTTATTTGTGTTCATTATAAAAATACACTATTATTATTATTATATAGGCACCAAGGAGTATTTTTTTAATGATAGTCCCACTGGTTTTCTTGGAATCCTGCTTTACATCATACATACAGATATTACATTTTTCCAGCCATTTAAGGCTTCTAATAAGGAGGTTATTGGTCTTATATACTAGGTGATGAAAAATCATCTGCTATCTTATGATATGCCCAAATTCATTATGGAATGGATGTTTGTGAATGTCATTTTCTCTGTAGTGATGTTTATGAATTTAAACTGGCAATTTGTAGGTTACAGACCTGCTGAGTGAGACTTTTTCAGGTCATACACTGCCTAAATACGTAGCCTATCTCTTTTTGAAAACTTATGCTGAAAATGCTGTTATTGGTGGCCTATTCTGCACATATACTGATCACATGCTGTGTGAAAAACCTGTATATTACATCTTGCAGAACCAAACCTCTGACTAAGTTTCTAGGGGTGACCCCAACTCTCCACCATCAGTTGTATAATCTGACATGTATATTATTTTTCCTCTCTTCCATTTATTACTCAGGCTTTAAAGACCACATTCCCTCTGTCAGTTTGCATATGCACAATCCCATTGGCCAAATGCCATTATCATTATATGCTGCTGGATTTCTTCATTTGTTTCCTCATCTCCTCTGAGCTCAGTGACAATATATCAGCCATGCAGAAAAGGAATAATTTCTTGCCCCTAATAATTAGTATCTTCTTCAGCATTGCAGTTATCTGATGTAGGAGCGTGATCCCTAAACTTCAACTCTTCACTCCCAGGTTTCAAATTTCATTGGCTACCTGTATAGCCAATTACGATTGATAAATTGTCTGCAATGCCTGGTTGTCCCATCCATCCTGCTGTATTCAAATCCAGCTTTTCCAATAGTTTTAACCAGTGTATAACTTGTCTGTCTGTATCTAGTTCCACGTCATCCTGACAGCTAATGGGTGGGATGTATCAAAAAATCAAATCAACTAATGCCTTTTATTCCTTTATAGGGAGTAGCTGAGGCCTTTTAACCCTATCTAACTTTCAGAGACTGAGTGGCAGTTCAGTCTCCACTGGTGGCTAATCAGAGAAAGCTGGCCCAAGACTGTCACTAATTATAAGTGACAACCAATGAAGAGACTGGCAAACAAGTGCTGTCCAACCCTAACAGGATATGTTCTTGTCTGAAATAGTGTGGGTTCTACAGTCTGTTTCCTTGAGTTTCCAGGAGAAAAAAACCTGCTTACCCTTACAACTGATGATGGTGCATGTGGGGAGGGGGGTCACTCCTAGAAACCGAGTAAGAGGTTTGGTGGGATGTATGCCTTACTAAAATCATTGCATAACAACTTGTGATTTCTAAATCATCTGTTTCTTTGCATTTACCAAAGTTAGTCTTATTTGGTCATTTTTCCTGTTACTTGCCATATAATGGAAAAGAAAACAAAAATTTTAAGTTTTCTCTTTTCTTGTAAATCAATCTGCTTTTCATAGTCCAGTTTTGCCTTATTGTAGCTGCCACTCTTATATCCTGATCTTTAAAGATACTTGTGGCATAATGATCAAACAAAAAAAATGTTAACTGCAGTAATAGATGTTGATGAAAAGCATAGATATTTCATAAGATGTTAACAGTACAGCAGCAGTGTGTGGAAACAACATGCGATTCAAAGAAAGGAATACTGGGTAAATACTATTATCAGTGTTCCAATTAACATTTGCTGTGTGCTAGAGACATAATCTTAGTTTTTCTGCAAACATTTGAAAGTGAAAGAGATAATCATACCAATTCAGGTTTAGCCAATGTAAGAGGTCTTCAAACTTTCTTTGAAAAGACAGTTCATATTTAAAACTGCTTCTGTGGTGAAGCCAAAATTAATTCCACAGTATACTGTGCTTAATATTAGTGCTGTGATGTGGTAGACCAGACTTTTGAGGTTTCAGGTATTCAGTGTGATATCGAGGTTCATTAATTCTTCCCCCCCCCCCCACAGAATGGCCTGTTTATCCAAATTATTTCGCATTACATTCACAGTGGGTCTGGTAAACACCAACTAAAGATTTTTGTTGGTAATAAAATATGTGGGAATAAGGTGAAACTTCTTCAAAATTCTACCAGTAGGTTTAGAGCTGCCAGAAATAGATGGAATTGGAACGTAGCTGTCTATGAAGAATCAGTAGTACATAGGAGTCAGTTATCAGTTGTATTTGATTAGGGTTGTAACCATTTAATTCCATCAAAGTTTTGATAATAAGTTCTTGTCATTAAGCCTGAGGGGAGAAGAGCAAACATTATGCATTCTGTTAATGACTTGACAACACCAAATTTTTGAGAAGTGTGAGCAGACTTTTGATGTATACATATACCTGCCAGAAAAGATGGAGTTTAGATGTTAATAATAATTTTCATTATTCTTGTTTTTCTTCTCTTATACTTCACTGCCTTTTCTGAGTTTCTTTTACCCCTTTTATCTTCAGGCCATTATCACATTATCTTGACAGGGGGATCCTGATTTCCCCACATTATTCTGGTCTTTGGAAAGATGCTGGCTACTGTATGGGTCAGTGTTGTTGCAGTAAGTCTCAATCCCCATGGTCTAGAGCAGAGGTCGGCAACTGGCAGCCCAAACTTGCATTTTTGTTGGCCCGTATGTTGAATTATTTAAATAATACATTTTATATTATGAATAATAAATCAATGATTTAATACCTATACTTCTTGATATCGCCGTGCAATTTGGTGCGAGTCATCATGAGTGGGGATAACAAAGGCAACTTAATCCGACGACAACCTAAATTTTGGCGCACATTAAAGAATGCATTTGGTTAGAAAATATCCAAAAATTTTATCAATGCTTGCCATAAAAGCTGGGAGACACACATAATCTATATTTATGTAGATATGCATCGAATTTATGTAGATAAAATATAATTATTTTACATGATAATAATTTTTCGTTGAGTTTCATTTTCATGCTTGTTTCCTATCTCGTACTTTAAATATTTCTGTGTTTTTTAAGACTGATATAATAAAAATTGATAACTGAAATATTTTTTTACTTATTATTTTCGCTTAATTAAATGCTTGCGGTCCGATTATTAAACATAAAAGTTGAATGTTGCCAACCGCTGGTCTAGAGACCAGCCAGTACTGTCTGTAGTGCTGATAGTGCCTAGACTAAATCTTGCATTCCACTTCTGAGCACATTTTTTGCTTTCCAGAGATAGTCATGTGAATGTGTGCTCTAGTGGGGGTGAGAACTGTGACACAGAACAAAAATTCTCTCTAAGCATCAGTCTTTCAGTGTAAAATTTTTCCAGGACCCTCACAAGGCCCCACCCAAGTATAGATACTAGACCTACATTATTTGATAGCAGACATATGAATCAAGACATCTGACATACATGTAAAAATACAATTGCTTTTTATTTTTATCATCCATGCAAGAAGTAAAAAGTCAGTAGGGAAAATATCACCTTTCTTTATCCAAAAGGGTTTAGAAGGATTGGTATGATCTTCCAAAACAGTTAAAATACTATGGTGATATACATATCCAAATATTGGGACAGCAGCACTTTGGAAATCTACAGCAAGTAACATCATTTGAGGGAGTTCCAATCACTGTAACACTTCAGAAAACTCAACTGATTTGGAGGTATGATATCATTGAGATCCCTGTTGTTTTAGTGTGCAGATATATGCAGAGCTTAAATATAATTGACACATGCCTCCTGATAAGCAGGGATAGTCACCTGGTTCAGAAGAGGATTATCATCCTTAATTTTGACACACTTAAAATTCTAAAGTCTGTACAAGAGCATATCACATTCATCATGTTAGGCTCTGTATTCTCTAGTCCACTAAGATGCTTTAAATAAATACAGTCATGACTCTCATCTGTGTCTGATGTAGTAGTCAAGACCATGATAATAAATCTTGCTGCACTTAAAAACCTACATATTTTGTATCATTTGTGAGGAAGACCATCCAGTCTGTCTACTTTTGTGCATGCCAGAGGTGGAAGGATGAAAAAGAGATACAAAAGATAACATCAAAACAAACTCATATGAGGAAACAGAGGAAGCTAGACACCAAGACTTCTGTGCTGAAATCCTCTAATGCTTAGAAGATGTCAGTTAATAAATATCACAACACAAACCGCATGTCTATTCCATTATCTTGTGAATTCAGCATACCTAAACTTTATCATCATGAGTGCATCTCTTTGGTGCATATTAATTGCTTGACCTTCCATGATTTCACTCCTGAAACAATTTCTACAGATGAGAACCCCTTGTTTAGAAAATTGTGGCAAAGGTCTCACTGAAAAAGAAAAAGAAACATATGCCTCCACAGCAAAAATATTTCTGTATTCACTGAATGTAAAATTCAAGAATGCAAGGATGACCTCTAAACACATTAGATGATGTATTAAACATTTTTACAGTGGAAGAAATGTGTGACAGCTGTCTATATACTTTCCAAAATCAGTTGACAAAGGTTAAACCCTGGGATTGAAGGCTAACCTTTCTGGTTGCTATAATTTGGAATAGCGGAACTTGGAATGTGGATTCTGCAAAATATCAAGGTTTTTCTACAGAAACATAAACTTCTTTCTCTGCTGAAGACATTTAAATCATGTGAAGACCTGACCTTATTGCATGATCAACTCCATGCATGAGATGTCACAAGACCTATTACATGATGGTGTTGCCTGTGGGCAAGTGGTTGGAAAAAGAAGAAAGAAATTTGGTGCTGTTTCTTGAAGAGCTGACTGTTGCAATCATTGGGCAACAGTGTTTCAAAGAGTAGAAGTATATGTAATGAACAAGGATGGCAAGAAGTTGGTTTAGTTTAGAAGTGTTGACCAGTAGCTGCTCGTGTTTGTACTTTATGTGAAGAATGAAGAGGAAAAGTTCTAGCTAGTTCACATGATATAAGGATATGAATATGACTTATGACAGAAGGATTTCAAATGTGAGGGAGACTGGAGCATGTTCTTCTGGGGAAATGAGACAGCATTATGTTTTCATGGAATTAAAACTCATCCTGCATGAATAGCAAGGAGATCAGTGTTTAGGACATGTTATAGTTGATCTTGAGGCCTGTGTACTACCAGGTTTCAAGAATGAAACCTGGTAGTTCCTTCAGCAAAACCAAGAGTGAGATTGGATGTCAGAGAAAATCATTGAGTGTAGAAAAGTGTAGGAAAAAGCATAAACACTTCAAGTATTGACTGAAAAATCTGATTAAACTATGGCTCGTGACCAGCAGTGAATGATTGAAGAGGAATCTGGTGATCTGGTCAGAAAGTGTGGAAGAAATACCATAACTGGGTAGCTTGTTAAGAAGGCTGTGATGTCAGACTCAATCAGATGCATGGAAATATCAAAATTTTGGAGTTTGTCCAAATTTTTTCCATGGCTTTTGTCCATAGGCCAATAATGTTATATGTAGAATATCTGCTGTGGTGTAGGATTGGCAGAATCCATATTGCTGAGTCTCCAAGTAGCGAAGAAATCACACGTTGATGATCTTCTCCTTTATTTTTGAGTATATGGTTATAGTTTGATGGTTGACTTATCTCCCTCTTTGGAAACAGCTTTGTTCCAAGCTGTTGGGCAGATCTCAGGTGAGCATGATAGCTTAGTTCTGGAGCACAAGGCATTGAGCTTTTTCCCAGTGTCCTTCTGGTAAGAGATTAGAGGAAGGATAGTCTGGATGTTTTGTGGAATAGGGAAAGTAGATTTCAGCATTATAAGAGTTGGAGAAAAAAAGGACTGCCCAAAGATCTGTCTTTCTTTAGGAAATTTCACTATTGTCCCATCACGATTTTGATGAGATCAGTGGGAATAACTGAGCATTTTGTCTTCTTGATAAGAGCTGGTTGACAAACAAGAAGCTTCACTAAAAACAGTCTTTGAAGAAATAGAAACAACAAACCATACTGTCGCTCAATCTTTTTAATATTTATGATGAATATATTATGAGAATGGGATATCTGGAGTGGTTGATTCTTTTGTTTAAGAAGGAAAGTAACAAAGTCGGGCTTAATTTAAACAGCAAAACAAAAGTGATGACTTCTGGCAATTTAAATGAATTTATAATAGAGGGAGATAAAAGTGAAATTGTTGAAAGTTATGATTTACTGGGGTCGAGAATCGAAAATGATGGTAAATATGTGAAGATGAAATTAAAAGAAGGATAGTCATGGGAAAAAAAGCTATTAATTAAATGCAACAAAAATAGTAAAGTTGGATATGTAATGCCACGAAAGTTAGAATTGTCAAAGCAATGGTATTTCCATTAGTGATAATGTATGGATGTGAAAGCTGGATTATTAAGAAGAAAAACAGAAAGTGAATTGATTCATTTGAATTATGGATGTGGAGGAGACTATTAAGAATCTCATGGACTGCAGGAATGACCAATTAGAAGGCTTTAGAGAATATATAAAGACAGAATGCTCCTTGGAGGCGATGATCGCTAAACAGAAGTTGATGTACTTTGGACATATTGTGTGAACTGATGAATCATTTCACATAATGATTCATCAGTATTGCGAAAAACCAAAAATTGCTTTTTGTTATATCATGATATAACAAAAAGCAGTTATATTGGAGAAAATTGAGGGAATGAGAAGAAGAGGAAGATCACAAAAGAGTTGGATAGAAAACATAAAAGAACTTACATTTGCTGACACAAAGGACAAGAGGCTGAATGGGATGGAAAGCCTTTGTGCACAAGATCACCAATAATCGACAGTGACTGGATGTCACATTACAGCAACAAGAAACCATCAGGAAATAAGACAGGCAGGAACATTGAAGTAACAAGTTGCATCCCATATCCTTGGCGAGGGACCAGAAGGTTTGGCTGTCATTGGAGCAGGGATCAAGCTTGGTGCATTTGGCCCTTACAAAGTCTGCTTTGGATTTTTTGCAATTGTTAAATTGTTACTTGCTATAGCGTAAGCTGAGAGAGGAGCTGAAGTTTTTGCGTTGACATATGCTGAATTTTTGGCTTGGCCTGCTTTGTTGCAGTTGCTGTGGAATCAGGTTTGGAATAGGAGTTAATGATTTTGAGTGGATTGGGAATAAATGCACTCATTCCAGTGAGTATAACATCTTTATTATATCAATAAAGATGTTATACTCCTTTATACCAGTGCTAGTTGTTTGACTTCATCAACCGTTAGAACTTCATTTTCAACCACACATGCTAAGATCAAATCATTGGAACCACTGCAGGGTGAACACAACAGACTTTTTCTATAATCTTCTGGTGCTCTTTAAAAAAAAAAGCAATCATGATTAAATTAAATATATTGTAAACTCAAATATGTAGGCCCTTTACCCAACAGATAAAGTTACTGATATCACTCATAGAAGAGATTCTTCCTGAGAGTAAGCTTTTTTAACCATTTCCTTTGTCGGGCCTGTCTCCATGCTAATCTCACTAGTAATAGGAGATCTCTGCTCATGGAGTGTCACTCTGCTGGTGGATGTTGTAAATGCATCTTTACTTAATAGGTATTTATTAATGGTGTGATTTGAAAGGCCTCTGTTAATGATTCCTCAATTCACTGAATGAATCTGTATTATAATACAGTAAACCCTCGATTTAATGGACAAAATTTCCTGTCCGTATTCACGTGGAAATTCACACTGTTAATTTCAAATTGCTTTTAACCAAGATTTGCTTATAATTAAATTAACAGGTTAATATTTGTTATTAATTTTTGTTATTTTTAACAAATTTTGGCGAATGGGCCATATGTTGGACAAACACTGTAGTAATTTAGCCAACATAAATGAGTTACCGCTCATGAAATATGTTCGGCGAATGATTAGCACGTGATCACACCAATCGCGCTGTAATTGGTTATTTTGTTGCATGGCGTGACTTTCTGAGACAGTTTTAGCTCGTGCCAGCCGATGCATTCTGAAAATCTACTTAATTATATAATGGACTTTCGGATTTAACAGACGTCCCCCTCACCCGAATTAGTCCATTATATCGAGGTTTTACTGTAATAATAATCATCAGTGTCCGTGGGTTGAATGCCTTTGGTGTCCAATGTGTTCTTCACTATTCCTTTCTCTCTGTCAATTTCCAGGTGACTCAAATCCAGCAAACTCCACATCACTTCTTAAATCATCTTCCCCCTCTCATCTTGGCTGTTTGTACTGTCCATTATACCAAAGGTCAAGGTTTTCATCGTTTTACTGTTATTCATCCTGCAGATATGTCCAAAAATTTCATTTGAATTATTTCTGCATTAGATTCTTTTGCACTTTACTTTCCCATACAGTTCTTCATTTGTTACTTTTGCACCCATCCAATTTATTGAACCCTTCTGTATAACATATTCTTTCAAAAGCCAGTATTCATCTCACAGTTTGACCATTATCCCTGGAGACCACTTGTGAATATGAATGTTTCCAGCAGTCTTAGCTTTGTGACGAAGCCCATTGATTTACTTTTCCATATCTTGTCCATTGCCTGGAGATTGACTTTTGCTTTTGTTATCCGAGATTTTATCTCTTTTTTATGGTCTAAATCATGTTGCTCCCTAAATGCGTGTAGCTCCTCTCCGCTTCCAACTGTTGTCTTGTCCGAATATCATTGCTTTCAATTTTTCAGTGTTTTCATTATCAGCCCATATCTTTATTCTTCTTCGCTTAACTTCCAGACTGTTCTTTCTAGTTCTTCAATAAGTACTATCTCTTCTGCAAATTGTAAATTATTGCTTTTTGTACTTCGAACTGAAATATCCCATAGTTGTTTATGGCATCTGTTGTTGTTTCCAACAGCATGATAAAGATGCTTGGGGATGTTGGATCTCATTGTCTCATGCATCTTGTTTTCCAGAACCATTTTCCTGTTCGTTCAGAATTTTTTGCAGTATCCTTTGCATTATCATTGATATTCTGCAATTAACATATGAAGTTTCTGTCCACTCTATAAGATTTGAGTATAGCCCATGCCACTTTCTGATCTGTACTGTTTGAATGCTTTCTGAAAGTCAATAAAACAGGTATGAATGTTCTTATTTTTAAATAAAGCCCTCTACACAATTAACCTGAACACTAATATTTGAAGAACAGTACTTCTTTTTTAATCCTGCTTGCTCATCTTGTTTTTTTTCCTATTAGTTTCCTTATCCTTTCTGTTAATATCATCCTGCAAAAAAGTTTAGATATACGTGAATATCATTGTATGACTTAAAAAAGTTCTGTGGGAGTTACATAAATTTAATATATACACATATGGCTGAGCAACATATTTGAAATAGATTGAACGACTGGAAGCTGAGAGTGGTATCTTGCCCATCATTCTCTTATTTCTTCTTCATCCATCAAAATTTTGAAAATTTTTAATTTTGAGAACCATAAAAGTTTTCAACTTTTATGGTTGAAACATTCTCCTAAATCTAAAGAGTACTATAGATTAGAAACATCTCTTCTAATCTATAGTACTCTTTATTTCTCATATTAATTTTAAGGTCTCTTTTTAGATCCACCTCTTCTCTGTGATTGTTTCTTTCACTGCTGTCTTGATTGCAGATACCACTTAGTTGTTACTATCTGCCACTTCCTTTTTTGTGTTTCATTTTGATTCTTCCTCGAGTTTTTCTCTGCTTTTATTGCTTTCTCCATATCCGTATTTGCCTATTATTCTTCCCATTCCTCATTGTTCATTCCAGTGAGATACTGATTTCAGAATTACTTTCAAGTTTCTATAGAACAACTCTATAGGAACTTAGAAGTATTTGTATAGCTGACATGAATGCTTAATGAGAGGGATGGAGGAGATTCAATGAGGATTATTCGTTCAATAATTCAAATATTTTAAGCATTGCAGCTTTGATATCTGCTGTTTTGCTCTCAAGAACTAGAATGTGTGTGAGTGTGAGGGTGGTCTGAAAAGTTCTCGGCCTAACAGTGAAAAAACGAATTTATAATTTCAAAATTAATTTTTATTTTTCAACCTAATCTCCCTTAAGACTGATACATTTATTCCAGTGATGCTCCAGCTCCATTATCTTATCCCTGTAGTGGTTCTTAGTAAGATCTGCAAAATACCTCTCTACAGCTGCAATCACCTCTTGATTTGAAGAAAAATGCTGACCAGCGAAGAATAGTTTTATCTTTGGGAAGAGATAGAAGTCAGAGGGAGCCAAATCTGGGGAATAGGGTGGATGTTCCAACAATTCATAGTGCAGATCCCTTAATTTTCCCATTGCCAAAACACCTTTGTGGGCAGGTGCATTGTCCTGATGAAAGATGATTTTTTCCTTCTGCAAACCAGGTCTTTTCTCATGAAATTTTTCATCTAGTCTGGTTAAAAGATTGGAATAATATTCCCTGATTATTATTGTTTTACCCTTTTCAAGATCGTTAATAAACAAAATGCATTTAGCATCCCAAAAAACACTGGTGCCATGACCTTTCATGCTGATGGAACTGACTTTGTCTTCTTTGGTGCTGAACAACCAGTTTCTGTCCACTGTTTTGACTGCTATTTGGATTCTGGTGTGTAATGGTGAATCCAAGTCTCATCCACAGTAATAAATCGACGCACAAAATCAGTTTTATTCTTTTTAAAACACCAAGCACTATTCAGAGATTTTCACGAGAGTTTGTTTTTGATTTGCTGTGAGCAAGCGTGGCTCCCATCTTGCGCGAAGCTTTTTCATTTGCAATTCTTCATGCAAAATATATCCTACACGTTCTTTTGAAATGCCTATAGTCTCAGCAATTTCACGCACTTTGACTCGCTGGTCATCCAATACCATATCATGCACTTGATCAATAATTTGTGGTGTTGTTACACTTTTTGGACGTCCTTCACGTGGATCAGCTTCACTGGTACAGCTACGTTTAAACTCGACAGCCCAGTTTTTAATTGCTGAAAACGAAGGAGAAGAGTGCCCTTAAACCTTTATGAACTTTGAATGAATTTCTTTTGCCGTTAAACCTTTTACAAAGAATTTTATAACCACACAATACTCAATTTTATCCATTTCAAGGATACAGATAACACTTTTGTTTCGGACAGCTGTATAAAACAAACTACTTGATGGAATCACTTGCAATTTCACATGGATGCTTATGACAGATCTACCAACTTAGAAAAGAAAATCTTGCAGATAGTGTTGGCATCTATGTCAAGAACTTTTCAGAACACCTTCGTATATAAATATTACCTTAATTTTATTGACACTTCTATATTTCAATTTCAGTAGCCCCCTCCCCACAACATTGACTTCCAATTTATACTTGAATTAAGAGAAGTATTGTGTTAAAGTTAGATAGCAGTTCTTTGGTTGTAAATTAATTTAAGTAGCATCCATTATTTAAATAGCATAAAAATTGCAGCATTCTGTAATTTTTTATAAAAGCCTAAAGTTTCCTCATTATATGATCACATTTAATAACTTCCATTAAATGTGAATCAACTCCTCTGGACTTGATCCTTAGGATCCTAGTGTGGTATAATGAGTTTATTTGTTTGAAGGTTGTGTGTAATATGCTAATTTATGTTAAGTTTGCTGCTGAATTTTTTGAATTTTTCAATAAGATTTCAAAAATTTTTGAATTTTTTTGATATTTATAACTTATCATTTAATTGACTTCATTTTTTTTTTTTCATTCACTTCATTATTTTCAGGACTGGGGCAACTCGTTCCCTGGTCCTGAAAATACTTCAGGTGCTTGTACTTGGATAAAGGATTAAACCAAATATATAATTGATAGTATTATTATTTCTGAACAGTGGTTCTGAATCATGTAAGTAAAACTATTGGTTAATGTCCAGGTTTCCTATACCCCAGCTTCATCTCATCTACAATGCGAGGAACCTTCAACTTTGAAACCCAAGTGTAGGTGAAGTAACTATCTCATATATAGGTTTCAGTGTTTATCATCTTCTAAATCAGACAGCTGTCTTGAGAACATGTGATATTAAGACATAATATACTTGCTCCTACAACTTTGACTTCTGCTTTGGCCATAATTTCACCCAGCCCCTCTTTTCTTGCTACCATTTGCATTTTCAGATAATGAAATGTGATAAAGAACGCATAGTCTCACCATAGCTGTTGTCTAATTGCTTTAATTTATTTTTCTTGGGAATAAAAGAAATAAGTTTGCAGTGGTAGGAAGCCAATGGCAAAAATATGCATTGGAGGGAAAAAAAAGCACATAACATAAGATATAAGAAGGAATATGTTGTAATCTTATTTAGGGGGTTGGCCACACAAAATTGTTTTTCCTTCTGTTTTTAAATTATTGTTTTCTTAGTTTTCTGTCAGTAATATACAAATTGGAACATTGACAACTTTACATCTATTCAGATAAATCATTTATGTAGGATTAGTTATGTGATGTTGTATTCCTCAGAATGTTTCTACATGACCAGTCAAAATCAGCACATTTTTTTCTGATCAGATACTCAGAAGATCTACTGTTTTCTTGATTATGTGCTTCATAATTTTTGAATTTTTGCAACCCAAAAGAATTTGCAAAAGTAATAGAGACCGCTGTTCGTTCTCATATTTAAAGAGAGGTATCTGGTATTCAGGCTTAATTTCATTTAAATGTTTTCTTCTTTGTCTTTTAGTCAGTTTATTTTATGAAATTGGAACCTATGTCCTTTAGTTAATATAGTGATTGAACTTGAACAGCAAGTCAGAATTTTTAATGTTCACTGTCCTATAGAATTATGACTTTGTTGATTTGTATAAAATGAGAATTATGCATGACTTAAATTTAAAATTTTATATGTTGAGTTGTATATAATTTGTGTGAAATTAGAGTCAGCTCTCATGTTAGAAAGTACTGTTATATTACAGACTTGCTGACTGTAACAATTTTTAAAAGCTTTTGCCAAATTTAAAATAGCCAACTTTCTGTTTTATGAAACTATTTTGTTGACCCATGTAGCAGGCATTGATCGAACTCTGATTTATTACTTGAAAAATAAGGTTTCACTGAATGCAAATTGAAATTCACTGGTGATTATATTATTATATTTTGTATTATTGTAATATTAGTTAGATATTGATGTATAGGTTGTTTCAAATTAAAGCACTGCTGTTCAGAGCAATCTGTAGAGAAAACCAGTAGCAGTGAAATACCCTTAAATTTGTGTGGAAGAGATTTTGACAGTAACAAAACTTCAATTCAAAAATTACCCAAAAGTGAATTACATTAATGAAAACTGGAGATGGTATGTGACTGTGAAATACATCAGTCAATGACAAACAAAGTTATTCAGTGATGTTTTATTTTGCTCATTTCATAAAATAATATGATACAAAAAATATATCAGATAGAGCAGTCAAGGAGATTTAGATGATCAATGGAGGTGATGTTCATTGTCTTGGTTTTTGTGTAGGATTAGTAGCTGATATCACCATACAGCATTGTCTCCAGCAGAACTTAACTGATCTGTAGAAAGGTTCATGGTGTACGATTTTTTTTTTCTTCAAAATATTTCAGGTAAAGAATTTTGTCCTGATACACCACACATTTCAGGTAACCCTGAAGCTAAATGTCACAGTGCTTAAGGTCTGGTGAACATAGTGCCATTTCGTGGAAAATGAGCAACTGATTACTCTATTCTCTGTGAAATGTTGGTGCAGCAATTGTTGAACTACATGTCACAGAGAATAGAGTAATCAGTTGCTCATTTTCCATGAAATGGCACCATGTTCACCAGACTTTAAGCACTGTGACATTTCGCTTTGGGGTTACCTGAAATGCGAGGAGCTACTCCATCTTGCATCAACGCCACTGTGTTCAGCATGTCCTGATAATGTGTTGTGCCCTTGCAGGTTGCAGGTCCAATTAAATGGATTTCTTCAAAGAAAAACAGCTCGATAATGAACTTCGCCATAAATCCTATCCATGCTGTGACTTTTAGCAAATATTAGAGAACTTGTTAAAATGCATATGGCAGTTTTGAGTCTTTACTGTTCCATAAACAGCCACATCTAGGCTACAGAGAACCCACTTCATCTCTCCATAGGATATTCCAAGGCCAGTTCTTGTCCACCTCCATATGATCGAACCATTGTATATGGACAATCTGATTGTCTTGCTACATATGTGGCAGAAATGTCAATTCAAATGCTTCTCTGGACACCGACATCTCCAATTTGCAACTCTTGGCTGTGGCTGAATTTGTATGAGTAGCATTGTAGTGCTTTATGCAAAGTTCTCAAACCATTGTATATGGACAATCTGATTGTCTTGCTACATCACTGCATGAACCTACAGTATTCTCGTTTGACTACTGAACAAGTGCAGTTACAACATCTTCAGTCATTTAAAAAATTTCAGATTTATGCCTTCTTCCTGGTAGGACTGTCAAAACTGCCTTTCTCTTTAAATTGATGAGCCAACCATGCATGCCACTGCATTTGGCATCATTAGGCCTTTTTGCAAAGCCTTTAGACATCTGTACTTGCGTTGCTACAGCATCTTTGCCATTCTTATAGAAGCACTTCATAAGCAACCACATTCAGGCAGAGTTGAGACCCATCACCTAAGTCGAATGACTATGGATTCAGTCTTGCTCCTTTGTGTGCCACTTTATGACTCATGTGGTATTCAAAAACTCGCCATCTTTTCTTGCTCACAGCACCATATTTCCCCATCAGTTCTTTTTTTTGTACTTATATTTTTTAGTTGTTATAGTTCTTACATTTTTTTTCTTATTGTCCAAATGTCTTCCCCATGATCTTGTTGGGGGTACCCAGTTTGAGGGTATTTCATCTATTTCTCTCTCTCTATAAATTACTCTGAATAGGGATATTTTAATTTGAAACACTGTGTGTGTGTGTGTGTGTGTGTGTGTGTGTGTGTGTTAAATTTGTTTTAAGCCCTGATATATTGGACTAATAGGAATTTGAGGGCTTTATGAAATTTAAAGTCCTATATTTAACACGAATACAATAATAATTCTAAGAAACAATAAATAATATTATTTGGTTTACCGATCAAGTGTTGATCAATTTTATTAACTGAACCAACTAGTTTCGCCACACTTATCTGTTGGCATCTTCAGGGCACTTACATATAGGTTTAAACAATCTCACAATTATGCGTAACTGCAAAACTGACTAGAATAATTACAAATAAAATAGTATCGAACGTGAGTGAAACATATATCGTGTGTACAAGATCAGCTAGCTGTTGCTGAGGAACTTTCTGTAGTTTGTATTAAAGTTCATTTCTTCCGTTTTTAAGGTTCTGATTAGGGTTTTCCATATCTCTGGGAGTATTAGGCCTTGGTTTCTGTTAAGGTTTACACTAGAACGGGCGACTGTGGCTGCTGCTTTGAAAATTCTTGAATGGTAATCTTCCTCTATGTAAGGGGAACAACTTTTGTCCCAATCGATGACATGGTTAGTTGTAGAGAAATGAGACGATAGGCCAGAGATGTCCTGTCTGTTGTTTTTCACGTAGCGAATGTGTTCTTTTTGCCTGATTTCGAGGCTTCTTGAAGTCTGTCCGATGTAACTAGAGCCACATGAGCATGGAATATTATAAACTTCAGCATATTTATAGAAAGGATGATTGTCTTTTGGAGATCTTAGTAGTTTACGAATAGATTCTATTGGTTTAAATGTTACTCTTATTTTGTGTTGTTTGAGGAGATTGGCGAGCTTGTTGGAGATGCCACTTACAAATGGAATTGCAATCGTTTTTATATATTGAATATCTTCTTGTTCTCTTTGTGGTGGATCAGAGAAAAGGACTTTATTGACTAGTCTTCTTGGATAGCCGTTCAAGTACAGATTGTTGGAAATAAATTTTTTAACTCATCTTGAAGGGTCTTGTTGTCCGTTGTGATGCGAATCGCTCTTTTCTTTAACATGTGTACAATGCTGAGTTTATGTGAGATGTGGTGAGAGGAGTTGAAATGTAGGTAGCGACCTGTATTGGTTGGTTTTCTGTACACCGATAGATTTATACTGCCATCAATTTGTTTTTTGATTAAGATGTCTAAAAACGGAAGTTGTTTTTCTCTTTCAAGTTCCAGAGTGAATTTAATAGAATGATGGAAGGCGTTGATCTTTTTGAGAAAATCATATATGTCATCTTTGTTATTGTTCCATACGATGAAGATATTGTCCACATATCTAAACCAAATTTTAGGTTTAGAAAAAATTTGCGATAAGATTTTGTTTTCTAAGTCTTCCATAAAGAGGTCAGCACATGAAGGTGAGAGTGGGCTCCCCATTGCCAAGCCTGTTAATTATTGATAGATCTTATTTTTCCAAGAAAAATAATTGGAGGTTAGGCAGTGAGCAAACAATGAGGTTATATCTTGTGGGAACAAGGTACTTAAGATGTCAGTGACCTCTACCACAGGAACGTTTGTAAAGAGAGAGGTGACATCTAAGCTGGCTAGAAGATCATTATCCGATATATTGATGTTTTTTAGCTTTTCCACAAAATGTCCGGAGTTTTTGATGTAACAGCAACACATCAACAACTCAGAGAGTTACATCAAAAACTCCAGACATTTTGTGGAAAAGCTAAAAAACATCAATATATCGGATAATGATCTTCTAGCCAGCTTAGATGTTACCTATCTCTTTACAAACGTTCCTGTAGTAGAGGTCATTGACATCTTAAGTACCTTGTTCCCACAAGACATAACCTCATTGTTTGCTCACTGCCTAAACTCCAATTAATTTTCTTGGAAAAATAAGATCTATCAATAATTAACAGGCTTGGCAATGGGGAGCCCACTCTCACCTTCATGTGCTGACCTCTTTATGGAAGACTTAGAAAACAAAATCTTATCGCAAATTTTTCTTAAACCTAAAATTTGGTTTAGACATGTGGACGATATCTTCATCGTATGGAACAATAACAAAGATGACATATATGATTTTCTCAAAAAGATCAACGCCTTCCATCATTCTATTAAATTCACTCTGGAACTTGAAAGAGAAAAACAACTTCCGTTTTTAGACATCTTAATCAAAAAACAAATTGATGGCAATATAAATCTATCGGTGTACAGAAAACCGACCAATACAGGTCGCTACCTACATTTCAACTCCTCTCACCACATCTCACATAAACTCAGCATTGTACACAGGTTAAAGAAAAGAGCGATTCGCATCACAACGGACAACAAGACCCTTCAAGATGAGTTAAAAAATTTATTTCCAACAATCTGTACTTGAACGGCTATCCAAGAAGACTAGTCAATAAAGTCCTTTTCTCTGAACCACCACAAAGAGAACAAGAAGATATTCAATATATAAAAACGATTGCAATTCTGTTTGTAAGTGGCATCTCCAACAAGCTCGCCAATCTCCTCAAACAACACAAAATAAGAGTAACATTTAAACCAATAGAATCTATTTGTAAACTACTAAGATCTCTAAAAGACAATTGTCCTTTCTATAAATATGCTGGAGTTTATAATATTCCATGCTCATGTGGCTCTAGTTACATCGGACAGACTTCGAGAAACCTCGAAATCAGGCAAAAGGAGCACATTGGCTATGTCAAAAACAACAGACAGGACATTTCTGGCCTATCGTCTCATTTCTCTACAACTAACCATGTCATCGATTAGGACAAAAGTTGTTCCCCTTACATAGAGGAAGATTACCATTCAAGAATTTTCAAAGAAGCAGCCACAGTTGCCCGTTCTACTGTAAACCTTAACAGAAACCAAGGCCTAATACTCCCAGAGATATGGAAAACCCTAATCAGAACCTTAAAAACGGAAGAAATGAACTTTAATACAAACTACAGAAAGTTCCTCAGCAACAGCTAGCTGATCTTGTATACGCGATACATGTTTCACTCACGTTCGGTACTATTTTATTTGTAATTATTTTTGTCAGTTTTGCAGTTACGCATAATTGTGAGATTGTTTAAACCTATATGTAAGTGCCCTGGAGATGCCAACAGATAAGTGTGGCTAAACTAGTTGGTTCAGTTAATAAAATTGATCAACACTTGATCGGTAAACCAAATATTATTATTTACTAAATTATGATCAAGAAAATAACCTTCATGATGAATTCTAAGAAACAATTCTAAGGAATAAAAAAAATCAAATTGTTTATAATTAAGTCACAGATAAATGTAAATAGATACATTTTAGTATTTAGTATATTAATTTATACTGCTTAAGATTACAGCCATCTGTTTGTAATATTTCAGTTGCAATAGCTTTATGCTCTGTGATAGCTGGAATCTTATTTTTATTGCAACTTTTCACTGTATTGATGCAATATTAGATATAAGTAGTCTTGTGATTCTGATGTCAGCACTGTTTATCTAAAAAACTACCAAACAGAAAATTAGAGCACCAGCATATCAGTTTACAACCAACTCTTTCTGCAATTTATTCCACATCTAAGTATGGAGTTAATGGGATTTACATTGAAATCTACAATGAAATAAATGTATTCATGAACACTGTTTCCACATGGTTTAGTATAACCAATGTTATACTCTTCCAAACTATTTCTAATGTCTTTTCAGCAAGCAATCCCATAGATGCACATTTATACACATACGAGTGCTGAATGGACTGGAAAAATATTTCAAGTCTGGTAAAATACAGGGAGTAGTGCATTCCAATGCTATCCATACATGGTGCTTTACTTCTTAGGCAGAAGGTAACATTACGTAACCATATGGTTTGCAGCAAGGTAAACTGGCATTTATCCTTCTCTCCAAGGATTGAGAATGTAACATCACAGGCCCATTTAATCTTCTAAAATTATCAAGTTACCACTGTTCATGTGTTCTTATGGTGCTTTCTTAACAAATAGGGATTGCTTCTTTATATCCTATACCTCCTTCATATTTCTCTTGATTAGGTCCATAATAGTTGCTTCCACTGACTTTTTTTTTTCTAATTTTAATTCTTTATTATTCCATTGCCAATCATTTCAGTTCCAGAGATGAGTGTGTTTATTAAACCACTTTTCATGTCTTAAACTTTCAAGTCCCTTTCATTTCCTAAAACTATGAAGCTATAACTGTTCAGGTGTTCTTAATGATGCCTGTTTCTTAAAGTAGGGTTTCTTTTCCATATACTAGTAATGAAATGGTGACATCAGTTTGTTTCTAGTATATGGAAAATATGACTTCTGCTGGGATTTGACTCTTAGCATTTCTATAGTCCTATCTCCCACTGATGAAACCTCTATAAGTAATAACATGCATATGTCGTTGTACATGGCATATACATGTCTGAAAGGGGGAGTGACTGCTGTGCATTATGGGACACAAAAAGGGGGAGTGACTGCTGTGCATTATGGGACACAATAAATTTGATATGAAGTAAACAACTTGTATATTACAAGTAGACAGTTGGCATGAAATCTCCCATGCAAGCACACTTTTGTTTGCTCACACTTGTAAAGGATCAAAACAAAAGTATGATTTCTTGTCATGTGTAATATAATTTGTTTTATAAATTCTTAATAATTTCTTGTATCTTTCAGCTATTAGATTTGGTAGTTCACAAATGGCTACGATGGCATGCAACTGAGGATTTTTAACATAATCCAGAAATCCTGCACTATAGGGAACCAAAGATGGAACTTTTTCAGCTCCTTCAGACATCCAGTAAGCTGGGTGGTAATGGTAATGAAATTTATTTCCCAACTAAAATATACAGGTAAGTTAAAACATAAATTGTATGTTTTAGGTGAGAGATAAGTTTCGTCAGCAACGTTGGTGTCAGAATAAAATTGGAATTTATGGTAATTTGTCATTGTGTGTGGCTATCCTAATAAAAGTTTGTTAGGATAGCATACACAATCAAAATTTGCCATAAATTCCAATTTTATTCTGACATGAACATAATAATTATGGCACTTTAATTTATTCGTTACTCGATCTGACTTGTTTGAATTTATCTAGTTAAATTTTATAACATAATTTGTGATTGTGTATAATTATAATGCATACTGATGCTGACATAATGTTTCTGTAATAGTTTCTTCATGAATAATGAAGAAGTTTACTTGTTGCCACTGGAAGTATAAATCCAGCTGCTTTAAATTTATATCTGCATTCTTATATCATGTGAACACCCATTTACAGTATTACAGTAGTCTCCCTCCCCTATCCGTGTTCCAAGACCCCCCCCCCCCAATGGATACCTGAAACCACAGATAGTACCGAATCCTATATATACACACACACACATACATACATACACTGTGCTTTTTTCCTATACACACATACCTATGATAAAGTTTAATTTATAAATTAGCCACAGTAAGAGATTAATAACAATAACTAATAATAAAATAGAACAATTATAACAATATCCTGTAATAAAAGTTGTGTGAATGTGAATGGAATCTTAGCAACCTCAGCATTTTGATTTTTTTTCCTTTCTTTATAAAGTCAAGAACTTTCATCTTTTCACTTAAAGGAAGCACTTTACCGCTTCTCTTTGGCATATCCGAATTGCCAGCATCACCACTCTTGCACTTTTGAGCCATTATTAAGTAAAATAAGGATTATGTACTTGAACACAAGCACTGTGATACCATGACAGTCGATCTGGTAACCATGATAGCTAATAAGTGACTAACGGGTGGATAGCATATACAGTACATCGTGGATACGCTCAACAACAGGATGATTCACATCCTAAGTGGGATGGCATGAGATTTCCTCATGCTATTCAGAACGGGTGCAATTTAAAATTTATGAAATGATTAGTTTCAGACCGGGGTTGACCCGGAGGTAACTGAAACTGTGGAATGTGAAGCCGTGGATGAGAGTTTTTTTTTTTTTTTGGGGGGGGGAACTACTTTAATAGAAATTTTAATATATGTTGCACTAGTTAGCTTTCACTAAATACTCTCATGTCATGTTTACATATTGTAATAAAAAAATTTCTAAAAAATTAATGAATAGAAAGAGGTACATTAAACAGACTTAAGATTATATATGTGCTTTGAAAATATAATTGTTGAATAATGGCTTCACACATGTAAGAGAGAACTAAATATAATTTATTACTCCTATATATTTTTCTCGATATGTCTCGAGCTTCTTTCAGGGAGAAGGCAGAAAAACTGGTTACAACATTTAAATTCTGAACACTAATAGGATGTATGTAGTATCACGTGTCTTGTTTGCAATCTACAGTAGGAGTATATATACACTATTAGAGTTCAGAGATATGAGGATAGATGTATAATCAATTACCATATTTTTGTGTCTTATAAGACGTGCTTTTTTGTACCTAAAATTATATGAAAATTAGGATGTGTCCTATAAGCCGAATGCATCTTATTCACCAATGTATTTTTTTCGTGTATGCGCAGTTACCGTGCTGCATCGCTTATTGGTAATGCATGATCAGTTAAAATAGTTGCACGTTGTTAACAGTCATGCATATATTTAAACTTTTTATAACCCATGGATTCTACAAAGCACAGGTATATCTGTGTGATTTGAATACATGAAAAAAAATTGGAATAAAGAATGTCACTGGGGCAGCAGTGCGGTACTTTAGGTCTCTGCCTACAGAAAAAATGGTATTAACTTGGAGGAAACAAGAGCAACAATTAATAGAAACAAATTCTAAAAATCACAATCTCCACAAAAAAAAAACTGGCATAATGGCCAGAAATTGAAAATGAATTAAAAACTTGGATAATGGATCGAAAAAGATTGGGTTGCTGCATATCTACAAAAATGGTTATTCATCAAGCAAAATTATTGGCAGTAGAAAGAAATATCATCGATTTTACAGATTCGCCATCATGGTGCTTCAAATTTATGAAGAGGAATTATTTATGCATGTGTGCAAAAACAAAAATATCACAACAAATGCCATATGAATTAGAAAATAAAATCATCGAGTTTCACACATTCATCATAAATGCTAGATTTATGATGTTGAACTTTCACAGATAACTAATATGGATGATGTGCCCCCAAACAAGACTGTTGACTACAAAAAAAAAAAAAAAATTATTGTTAAAACTTCTGGTCATGAAAAAAAAACACCGTACTGTTGTTTTGTTGTGCTGTGCAGTGCAAGTGGGACAAAATTGCCACCTTCTTTAATTTTTAAAAGAAAAACAATGCCTAGAGAAAAATTCCTAAAGGAATTTACATTCATGTTCATCCAAAAAGATGGATGGATGAGGAAGGGATGAAGGTATATAAAGAAGATGTGGTCCGGTCATCTTGGCAGTTTACTTTAAAAACTTGCTTTGTTAGTATGGAATCAGTTTAGATGCCATAAAAGCTGTTAAGAAGGAACACAAAAATAGCTGTAATCCCAGGAGAATTCATATCTGTACTTCAACCTTTGGATGTATCAATGAACAAACCATTTAAAGGATTTATGAGGGAAAAAATGGGTCAGTTGGATGCAATCTCCAAATTTTGAGGCAACATCTGCAGATAGGAGAAAGAAATAAACAATTTTGCAGGTGTGCGAATAGATAGAGTTCATGGAATGAAGTGAAATTATTATAAAATCTTTTCAAAAGTATGGCATGAGTAATTCTCTTGATGGTACAGAGGATGACAATATTTCAAGACAGCGATGACTTGGTTTCTGATGAAGAATCAACTTCAGAAATTTTTCAAAGCGAAAATGAAGATGAATAAAGATTTGAAAAGAAGATTAATGTAATTTATAAAAATTATTTTCTTTATATTCCACATACATTATATATATATGTTCATCTTTTTGACTGACTGAAACTGAGAAAATAGATAAGTTAATTTAATGGAGCACACAACATGTTTTGTCAAAATGACTTCTTCAGGTGTGGTAACACTTGAAGCAAATTAAAAAAACCATAAAAACACTGTGCCATTATAATAACAGACTTGTAAACAAAAGTTAAGCTTTCTCTAATAATTCAAACTTAACTTTAGTTTACAAGTCTGTTATTATAATGGCACAGTGTTTTTATGTTTTTTTTAATTTGCTTTAAGTGTTACCACACCTGAAGAAGTCGTTTTGACGAAACATGTTGTGTGCTTCATTAAATTAACTTGTTATCTATTTTCTCGGTTTCAGTCAGTCAAAAAAAGATAAACATAACTAATCACCGAGTAAATGTAACTAATGATTACACACACACACACACACACACACACACACACACACACACACACACACACACACACACACACACACACACACACACACACACCAGTGTCTGACAGAATCTGTTGAAAGCTTTCTCTGAATCAATGAAACCTAAATAGTGGTTTGTTAAATTCTATTGCATTTCCATTATTTGGATTACAAATTATCATCTGTACGTGGTCTTCCCTTATGGAATCCTTTCTATTCATCATCTAGACTTGCAACACTTGCAGGCGCAAACTTGACTTGTTTGTCTGTTTGCTTACTTGGGAAATGGAGTAGAACCAGGTTTTAAATAGCTTGGTATCTTTAACATTTATTATACCCAAGTTAAAATACTTTCTACATATATATATATATATATATATATATATATATATATATTATGTTAGATTTTAATGATTTGAAGTGAGTTTAATGATATGATTTTTTAAGAATAATTGTTTTAATCTAATAAATAGATAATACATATATTAAAATTTAAAATAAAAAAATTAATATTTGCATGAAAAAATTGATACATAATTTGTGTCTTACACTGTGAAGTATATATTTTCCTAAAAATTCGAGTGTCTTATAAGGCGAAAAATATGGTAATTAATTTAAAAATAAATAAATAAAAATATAAAAATATTATAAGAAATTAAGAGCAATCACTTCCCAAAACCTAGAAATAGGCAAACAATCTGTACGATTAATATTAGGATGGTGACGTGGGTATGACATAATTAAAAAATTAGATCCGATTTGAACCTAACGTAGTGTAGCATCTTGGTACAGTTCCATTGAACTCTTTGTCAAATGTTGATGACATGCGAAGCAAGACTTGAACCTTCGAATCCAAAAATCTTATATAATCTTTATGTTTCTCAATCCTAAAAGGAGCAGAAAGCCAGTCTATCCAAAGCAGCAAAGATGACATGAACAGGGTATTTGATAAACACTATGATAGGTGATAAGAAAGATGACTAATTCTGAGCTGGTTTGAAGTTGATGTATAATTTATATTTGCGAAGAGTCCTTGCTATTTGTTCAGATTTACCTTTAAGGTAGGGTATGCTGATCATTTTAACATCTGATTGCAATCTGGAATAGGGGTGATAATTATCAAATATTTTCTGTATCAAGGTCTTGTTTTATTTAATTCTTTTATTAGAAGAGACTCAGTGTACAAGGCTTTAAATGAACCTATTTTTTGTGAAAGATGATGATATGAAGATGCGTGGATATATTTGCTTGTTAAGGATGGCCTCCTATAAACACATAATTCTATATTACCAGCATAGTTATGATGTATTAATGTATCACTGGGAGACTGGTGTTAGATTCACATTCAATAGAGAACTTGATGTGAGAGTATAAGAAGTTAATTTTATCCAGAAATTGAAGTAATCCTGTTTCAGGGTCAAACCAGATTGCAGTAGTAGACAATTGTTGTCCAGTCTGAGACCACCATCCTGCTTGATGTAGCTTATAAATATAGTTGATCAGCATCCAGAAAATGTAGTCAAATGCTAGGGCGAGAAGAAATGGTATTAGAAATCCAATCCTCTGAACACTCCATAAAATAGTCAGCCAGTGCAGGCGATTAAACAACTCCCCATTGTAATATCATTGATCTGCTGAAATAATTTATTACGCCAAGCAAAATAACTGGCATTGATAGTAAACTTGAATAAATTGCATTGTCATCAGCAAATTTACTATGTGAAATCTGTAGTTTCTTGAAGTGGTATTTTTGTAAACAGTGAAACTATATAATGGCAACCTATCATTTTAGACTCTTGAAAATGAGGATCTTTAATTTTTTTTATTTGAAGTCAAAACTTTTTATATGAGAGGAGGTTTTTCCAGTAAAATTTCTTGGAAGTCTTGAAATATATTTTGGTAAATAATAAGTAGGAGATCCTATGTAATCATCTATTGAATATAATGAATAACTAGATTTGTGTAACTTAGGAAGGCCATAAATACATGGGGAATGAGCCATAATAAACCCACAATATGTTTGAGCTAATACTTTATTCAATTTGTTTAGTTGGTTTGAATAGAATCTCTGTCAATTATACTATATGTGGATCGATCACACAGTAAAACATTAAGTTTGCAATTGTATTCAGTGATATTCATGAGTACAGCACATTTCCTATGTCACACTTAGTTATTACAATGTTATTAATTTGGTGTAAAGATCAGACATTTATAATTCAGATAAAGAATTCTGATGTTAAGAGGATCAGCATACCCTACCTTAAAGTACATCTGAACAAATAATAACCTTTGTAAATATAATTTGTACACCCTTTCAAATCAGCCCGAAAGTTGTCATCTTTGTTAACTCTTATCAAAGATACATTATCACTTTTGTCCTTGCCTGTTGTTTATCATATACACTGTTCTTTTTATCTTTGCTTCTTTGGACAGACTGACCATTCTACTACAATTAAAATACAAGAACATCAATCTTTTATAAGAATTTTGGAATCTGGAGGTTCAGGCCTTGCTTCTCAAGCTATTGACACATAGAGTTCACTACAAAGAGGCTACACTATAAGAGGTTCAAATTTGAGCATCTAATTTTTGAATTGTGAAGCCATATGCCACCATCCCAATCATAATATGCCTATATCTAACTTTTGGGGATGTGATTGCTGTCAATTGTTTATAAGTTTTTATATTTTTATTTATTTTTAAATTAATTAATTATACATCTATTCCCACGCATCTGAACTCTGATAGTGTTAACCCCTATGGTACAGCTTAGACCATTCTTATATTCAGAATTTAAGTGTTGTTACCATTTTTTTTTTTTCTCTCTCTCTGAAAGAAGCTCATGACATATTGAGTGAAATATATAGTAGTAATAAAGTATATTACATGTGTGAAGCTGTTATTCAAAAATTATATTATGTCTAACTTGCACATCTCTATTAAACAACTAGTGCTTTGAAAATTTTTCTGTGTTGCCAAAAAGTTTAAAAACTAGTGGCTTTAGAAGCCAGAACAATTCATTTTTAAACCATTCAAGTAGTAGACAATGTTGCCTAATCTGAGACCATCATCCTGCTTGATGTGGCTTATAAATGTGCAATGCTTGGCCTCTGGGGCAGGAGTCCTGGGATATCTAACTGTTATATCTAGATATTCTAGATATAACAGTTAGATATATCTAGAATATCCTACTGAATATTCTACCGGCTAGATATTCTACTGAAATATCTAGCCTATCCAAGTGCGCTATCAGCTTATCACATTTTCACATATTTTAAAAAATAATAAATTAAAAAAAACTTCACTTTCAGCAGGAATTACGTTAAAATTAACACATATATAATGAAAAGATACATTTTTGAGGGAGTTGGACAAATCGTCTTTCCTTAGTATTTTTTAGACTGCAGCCAGTGCTTTTTTTGTATCGCTAATTGTTAACCAACATTAAAAGAAACACACGTATAAACCACAGTGAAAATTATTTAATTGAAAATATTTCATCCTAAGTTTCTTAGGACATCATCAGTACAGTATTTAAACAAAAATTAGGAATAACATACAGTTAGGGTGCATGATTACAATAGAATCTCATGAAAAAGTGCATAACGTGCTAAAGTAGTACAAAAAAAAAACAAAAAAAAAAAACGTTAATTATTTAACACAGTTTTGTATGATAATTTCCCATACTTTAGGAATAGTAAGAACGTCATTGCGGTTTAGGTTTGGTCTGTGTAGTAGGGCTTCAGAACTTTCTTTGTATAAACGTTCATGTTTAAATAAAGATCTATGTAAAAGTTTAGCCTTATCCCAATGGATCCTATGGTTTGGATTTTCAATTCCGTGTTGAGAGAGACCAGATTTCTGCGGTTTAAGAAGACGAATGTGGTCTTGATGTTCCGAGATGTGTTTCTGAACAGACCTACCTGTCTGTCCAAAGTAAGATAATTTGCATGAGCATGGAATCTCATAAACACCAGGTAACATCAAGGGTGAGAGTTTGTCCTTAGGAGAAGGTAACAAGTTGTAAATTTGGTTGATAGGTTTGTAAGTAGTGGCAAAATTGTATTTCTTAATAATTTTAGAAAGACGTTCTGAAGCCCTACTACACAGACCAAACCTAAACCGCAACGACGTTCTTACTATTCCTAAAGTATGGGAAATTATCATACAAAATTGTGTTAAATAATTAATTTTTTTTTTTTTTTTTTTTTTTTTTTGTACTACTTTAGCACGTTATGCACTTTTTCATGAGATTCTATTGTAATCACGCACCCTAACTGTATGTTATTCCTAATTTTTGTTTAAATACTGTACTGATGATGTCCTAAGATACTTGGGATGAAATATTTACAATTAAATAATTTTCACTGTGGTTTATACATGTGTTTCTTTTAATGATGATCGCCCCACAGGTTTCGTTATTTAAAAAAAAAAAAAAAAAAAAAATTGTTAACCAAGTAAAATCCCATTCCAGAGACAAATACCAATAGACTGAGTTGTTTTTAAAATGTGTGAGTGCATGCATGTATTAAATTTAATAATTATATTATAATTTATTTAATTAAAAATGTAATTTTAATAAAAATGTAAATGAGTGGAAAATAATGGCTTCATTCTAAATTTAAAAAGATAAAGAGAATTTTGTTTTTTTAAAAAAAAAATAAAGCAGAAGAATCTGCTATGTAATGTGGTTCATACTTGACAATAAATTATCTTGGCCTTATTGTAGCTCACATTAGGATAAAATAAGGATGAAAATAAGAATATAATGATTGCTTTTCAAGCACAAGTTACTTTCCTTCCCTTACTACAACCTTTGTCAGATCTTTGCCTTAATTTACTAAATTATAAATTTATATTTCATAATATAGTCATTAATTTATATATATATGATGATAATCAAGTAAAGTGAGGTGTAGTTTGGCTTTAGCATTTCCTCTGATTTAAACACCTATCGTCTTTCTAATTCAGTATTTTTTTTGGTTCAGTGTTTAAAAAAACAACAACAAAAAAAAAAAACAGTTAAACTAAAAGTTGATTTTGCTATGTTTTAAATGTTTATGTGGTTATAAACCACAAACCCACAGTACAATATATTTATTTTGAAAATGTCTCAGGTATTTTCTCCCTAGAGTATAGGTGTGTTGAAATTGACCAAATATATCTGAGGCACAGGTAGAATTCATTCTGCTATGAATTCAAGGTAATCTTAAGGAACACCGAGGATTGATCTACATTATACTGATATTGTGTGGCTAACTTTCCACCCAGAAATTTTGTTTTACTCTGGCTGCATCCAACATGAGAAAAGTTTTAAAAGCATGAAAACCAAAGTGTTCTTTTCTATGTGCTTTGCTGTTTGATTTGCATCCAATAGAATTATCCCTGTTTTCAGAATACATAATTCTTCATGAATTTTAATCTAAGGTAATCTTATCATTATATTTATTCTAATATAAAATAACTCTGATATTTAGTATTATGAAAAATACTACTGAAACAAACTCAAAATATTATTCTCATAATAGTGCATTATGGAAGAGTAGAATATTATCTTAATGTAGATAAATGGATTTTTTATATTATACAAATTGAAAGTTGATAGAAGGTTGATTGAAATGAAAAGAAATTGTAACACATCATATTAACCACTAAAAGAAATGCATAAATTGATATGTATGTGTATAGATCCCTAATTCACTCTCTCTATATAAATCGTTTTTCTTTTCTCCCTCTCATCCTGGCTTTTAGCAGAAAATAATTTATTAGAAATGATATTTTCAAGCTGCTCATGTTAAGATCAAATACAATCTGTAGATGTGGCTTAAAAATGCCTTCAGCAATTTTTTTTTCCCATAGTCATTATAATAAGAGAACAAGGGAGTATAGCAAATTAGGGAATATGCACCCCAGGCAGATCCAGTGATACTATGAGTACACTGTTGATGAGGATGGAGAAACTTGTTCACATTGATTTGAAAGAAGTGGAAATTATACTCTTCTGGAAATACATAAGAATGAGGTCTATTCAAAAAAAAATGAAATGTTGAAATGAAGAAAGAGGATGAACAATTTGTTTGTGATCTTGGACTTGAAATTTGAGAGTTGTTCAGTAGTAACTGCATGTTTTTTTCCTCTCTCACTGATTTAGAGGAGTGGGAAAGAATTCACTGTGCTCACTCTTTATCAATTCTAATAAACAGTAACTGTAGAAATATCCATTCATAATGTAGATATCAGCAGTTGAATATCTTGATGAAAGAGCTGGCAGAATGAATTTATAGAGACATGTCATTAACACCATCCTAATTGTTCCTCTCCATTTCACATTTAAAAAAAAAAAAATAAATAAATAAAAAATTACTACCAGAGATATTACTGTGTCAGATTTGAGAACAGTATTCCCTTGGATGGAATATTGATGCTAACAGAGTTAAAAGTTACTCAACGACAAAATGTCACTGAGTGAAAGGGAGAACCTATTATTTTAGATGCCAAAGAGTGGTACTTGTAATATTCTTATATCATGAAAGATGAGAGTATTCTTTCTTTGGATTACTCTGCTCTTACAAGAAATGTGAGTTTATTGAACGTAAGACTGCAAGCAAAGTTTTCATTAGTATTGGGCATAACAAGGTTATATCAGATGCTTACTAGTTTGGAGATGAGAATTTAGAGTGTTAGAAATAGATGGTGTATAGGTTTTGACGATTTACATATTACATGGTTTGATAAATGAGAAATCAGAATGCCCTACTGTCAGCAGAACTATAGATTGTATTTGCAGTAAACTGAAAAAGGTTATTGATATGCCCAGGCCTGTCGCCAGATTAGATCACTGCCTGAGGCAAACAAATATCGTCCCTGATAGGTTATAAGACACAAATATAAGAAAATCTCCAATTGCTATTTTGTTTTTATAACAAGAGAAACATTAATACAAAAAGATTACATCATAATATTAATTAAAGATTTGCTCTACAGGGATATTGCACAATAAAACTTTTATGATCTTCTAAATTTAAATTATGAACTGTGTCCTTCTCTTTCGATATAGTTGCTAGACCAACCAATCTTTCTTGGGTCATTACTGTTTGCAAATAATTTTTAATCAGTTTAAGCTTGGAAAAATCCGCACTTGCTACGATGCCGCCTACTGCAGTATGGCTGAATGAGCACTCTTATTAAGCCGCGCAGACTGCCCTATGCTACACCCTATAAATGGTACTGGATATGCCAAAGGAAGGTGAGCAGGTAACGCATTAGTTACAAAGTGTGAGAATAAAGATTCATCCTTCATAATATACTGGCTTTTGTGCTGAAACTTGTTAAATGACTCGTACATGAACAGGTACCACTTGAATTTCTGCAGAGTTGCTTTCTTTTACTTATGTCATTTTCCAAAGGCGAGTAACACAAGCAGATCTCTTGTTGATTGACACTGGGAGATATCTATATACCATAGAAATGAACTCTTCAAGGATATTTCCATCAATTGAGAAAGAATGGATTTAAATTCTTTGTCAAGTAGAGTAGTGATTATTCTTGTGATTTCCTATAATTTAAGTGATTTTTCTCAATTTTAATGCATAAGTTTTGTACATTGGGGTGCTTAAGGGTCAAAGCTGTATAACTGAAAGGAGACCTCCACATGGCTTTAAAGGAATGCAGAGAACCGACCAGGGCTTCTGACCTAATGTCCAATCCTCACCTTCTCTTGGTGCACCCTGTTGGGTATCTACCTGGATACTGAACGAATGAGGATGGGCTGGCAATTTGGGATTTAGCCAACCAAATTGTATTTTTATTGGCTTAAACCAATATACAAAATGATGGTACAACATGACAAAATTTCATGCCTGCTGGTGCATCGCCCGGTTAAACAAGGCTCCCCCCGTTGTTTTCGCCAGGACGAACAGCGAAAAGTCAGCTACTGGAACAAATCTGAAAGCACACTCCAAGTCAACTTCACCAGAGTTAAAGATCGGTATTATCAACTATATAAGAAGTCTGAATGGCAAAGAAATGGAGCTAACTGAAGAATTAAATAAGTACCAGATCGGCATAATAGAGGTGACTGAAACTAAAAAGACAAAAACTGGTGAGATCTTTCTGAGCAATAAATATAAAATGCTATATTCAGGCAATGACAATCAAGGAAAAGAAGGAGTAGCCATAGTATTCAACACAAAATACGAATCTAATCTTGAATGGCAGGCAGTCTCAAGTAGAGTGATGTGGGCTAATATCAGAATGGGGAATTGGACAATGAGACTTATTTGTGCCTGTGGTCCCACAGAAGGTTGTACCAAAGTAGATGTGGAGGAATTTTTTCAGGCTTTAGAAAACGCAACTGGCACAATGAAAAAGGAAAAGTTGGTCCTTGCTGGTGATCTAAATAGCAGAGTAGGAAATGATTGTCAGACATACAAAAATATTTTGGGAAAATTGGAGAAAAGAGCAAAGCCAATAATATGGCAAATACCTGGATTCCTGCTCAGGACATGGACTGGTTATTACTAACACTATGTTCCAACATAAAAATTTGCAGAAATTCACATGGAGAGAAGAGGCAAGAAATAAGAAAAGTCTCATTGACTATGTTATTGTTGATAGTGACATTTTCTCCCTGGTGCAGGACACCAGAGTGTACAGAGGATTTGAAATTGGAAGCGATCACTATTTAGTCTTGAGCAGGATAAAATTGAATTTCATATTGAAAAGCATAACATGTAAGAATGTTTTAAAGCGAAGAAAAGTTGAGCAGCTCTCACATTTGAACTGTAGACTAAAATACACAAAATAATTGAAGAAAAAATGAAAGAGTTTGAGAACAGGAACCAAACCTTGGAGATTTAGTGGCAAGCCTTGAAGAAAACCCTGATTGATTCAACCAGCGAGGCATGTGGTGCGGTTGTATGCAAGGATAGAAAAATCAGAACCCCATGGAGGACACATGAAGTTAAAGAGCAATGAAGGAAAAGAAGAAAGCACATCAAAAGTTCCTGGCAAATTAGTCAGCTTTTACTCTTAGAGAATACAGAGACAAATGTAAGAAAGCAAAACACTGTTTAATACTAACTAAAGAAAAGTCATGGGAGGACTTTGGCAAGAACATAGAAAATAAATATCAAGAAGGTGGTAAGTTATTCTGGAGGTTGTTGAAGAAGCTCAGAAATGGAGGAAAGACTGCTGTAAAAGGAGTTAGAGATGATAAAGGTGACATGAAAACGGGAGAAAAAGATATCCTTCAAGGATGGAGTAATTACTTCGAAAAACTGCTAAATGAAACAAGCAGTGATAGTACAGTTGTAAAAAACACTCAACAGGCATACAGTCAGGAATACATGTCCATACTTGAAGTAGAAAAAGCCATCAAAGGCATGAAATGTGGAAAGGCAGCAGGAGTAGATGATATTCGACCAGAAATGCTGAAGTATGGTGGTATAAAAGTCTTATAGTGGCTGCTCTGCATAGTTCATAAAGCCTGGACAGAAGAACGAATTCCTGATGATTGGTGGAGCTCTCAGAGTACCCATATATAAAAAGGGAAATAAAACTGAATGTGAGAATTATATTCAGTTTTATTTATGAGAATTGCATTCTGAAATATAAGATCTGATAATGTTGAATGTTATTGCAAGATTTATGGAAGCATACTTGAAAAATGGTTGAGAAGAATTGTGGAAGAAAAGCTTGGTGAAGAACAAGCTGGATTCAGTCCAGATTGAGGATGTGAGGATCAGATATTCACTTTATGACAAACAGTTGAGAAAGCATGGGAATATAACAAAGATCTGTATTTAAGTTTTGTCGATCTGGAAAAGGCATATGACAAGGTGCCGAGAGAAGCTATTCAATATGCTACAGTTACATGGTTTCAATGGGCCATTATATCAAGTAATACTTAGTCTTTATTTGAGTTGTAAGTCAGCAGTTAGAATTGAAGGAAGTACAGGAAGATGGTTTAATGTTAAATCTGGTGTGAGACAAGGATGTACATTATCCCTTCTGTTATTCATTATCTATATGGATCACATTATGAAGGAAAGTGGTATTAAACATGATATCAGAATTGGAGATGTTAATGTCAGCTCTTTGCTTTGTGCGGACAATGTTATACTTCTAAATAAATCCGCTACAAATTTGCAAGATTCCCTGACTAAATTAAATAACTGTTGTAATGGATAAAGTATGAAGGTCAGCATTAAAAAGACAAAGACAATGAAAATAGGCAGAATCATTGAAAATGTCAACTGTGTTGTGAATGGAGAACCTGTGGAACAAGTAAAACATTTCAGCTACTTAGGCACGATTTTTAGTGAAGATGGTAAATTAAATATGGAAATAGACGACAGAATCAAGAAAGCTGGTATGGTAGGAAGTCAATTGAATAAATTCATATGGAATAAGAGAGAAATTAGTCGGAACACTAAATTAACTGTATAACAAGACAGTGTTCAAACCAGTTTTAACTTATTGATCTTGGAGCTGGGTCAGAAGTAAAACACTTAACCAAAGAATAGAGACCACAGATGTGAGAGTTCTGAGAAAGATTAGAGGCATGAACAGATGACATCAATAGCAATATCATATTAAAAACGCATATATTAGGAAAGAACTTGACATTGTCAACATCCAGGAATGCGTTAGCAGAGCTAATCTCAGGTGGTATGGTCACTTAAACAGAATGGGCGAGGAAAGATTAGCAAAAGCGAGTGTTCTCTGCCAGGTTGGCAGGATAACGACCCAGAGGAAGACCAAGATACAGGTGGATTGATACGGTACAAAGTGCTTTAGACGACAGAAATATAAGATCTGATAATGTTGGAGTCTTGACAAGTAACAGACTGATTTGGAGGAAAATTGTAGATAGGAAGTTAGTAATGATGTAAATTTTTCATGTAATACTATCATATCTTGTACACCCCCTTGATTGTACATGTCAGGAATTTGATGATGATGTTTTGTACATTTAAATATAAATATATTAAAGCTGATTATTATTATTATATTCACCTCCACAGAGTCGATAGCCTTATAGTGGGAGGCTTACTTAATTAGAAGTATGTCCATCATATTAAATCTTGAAATTGTTTACGTTCTCTACATTAACCAAATGCTCTCCATCTAAAAAATCTACTCTGCCACACTATTCTACACATATTTACACAGCTTCCAGTGATGGCCTCTCATTTTTATTATCTCACACTCACCTCTTTTTATAATCTCTTCTGTATTAATCTGGTAAAATCCCTTAACTTGAATGTCTCTATCATATCAACTATTTTCCTCCTATCTCCTGAACTCTGCATGACCGTATTCCATAGTCCCAATATTGCTTTGCTCATTCATATCTGGATCTTCTCTATTATTTCCATATCACAATGATTAAATTTGACCACAGCAGTTCATGTGTGATCTGACCAATGCGTTATTCAGAGTCATCACTGCCTTCTCCTTATCCATGCATGTCAGTCTAGTTCTTATCATTGGAACTCGAGTCCACTATTTACGATTCCAGGATCCCTAATCTCATCCACTTCTTTAAGTACAGTCAGTGGTGCACTCAGGATTTAATCTTGGGGGGGAGGCGAGTTGAGTAGACGATTTGAGAATACACACTGAGCATCGCATATGACCAATGACTGAGCATATGCAATGATCGCTAATTCATAAGTAGTATAGAAATAGAAGACACGGCGCAACATAAATAAAAAAAATGAATTTTAATTTGGAAAAGATTTTTGGAAAATTTTCTAATGTTTTTCCTTTTTCTTTTTGGGCGGCCCAGGGCCCTTTGGCCCCCTCCTTGGGTGTGCCACTGAGTACAGTTACGCCATTATAGTACAGTGTCTTATATCTCTCTCTCTCCAAAATGCAGCACCATGTCTATTAATATTAAATCTACAACCCATTCTAAATTGTCTAATTTAAAATTCTATTCAAATCTTCCTGTAAAGAATTAACAGCAGCAGTACTTCTGATAATTCTACCTAATATTACCTCAACTGTTTGAACGAAATCCTGTAAAATTAGATAAGATATGCTTGAAATATAAATCAGCCTCTCAAAAAATAATAAAATAAATACTATATGTTATTAATATATAGTGTTTATTTTTTAATTATTTCAAAATAAAATATTCAATTAATTATTGTCTTATTTTATTAAATTAGCATTTATATAAATTCGTGTATCGAGGCTTAAGTGCTGTGAGGACACCATGTTGGAGGTTTAATGGAATAGTTTTAGCACTGGGAAAGGATTAAAACTAATATTAATGCTTCCATTGGAAGCATTAAAATTCGTTTTAATCCTTTCCCAGTGCTGAAAATATTCCTTTAAATTGCAACATGATATATAAATTCAAGATTTTTAAAAATGAAAACATAACTATTTTCCATGTGAATTCTTCAGAATACAATCTGAAAGAAAAAAAATTACTTGCACTCATTGGTTTTGGGGTGAGGATAGCATGGAAATGCATAATAACATTTTTAAAATAATCTTTGTATTTAAAGGAATTATGTTGTTTTCTGGTCATTCAGTTGTAGTGTTGGTAAAACTGCAGTTTACTAATCTCAACATTCCATAAGGAATGTCTTAATTTGAGATAAGAAAGTAAAATAACTGTAAAAGAGTAAAGAACAGAAAAATTATGTTAAAGTAGTTTTATTTCATGTAACTCAGTGAAAATGTTCACCTATGTATCTGAGACATTTTCAGTACAAAAGAGACAGAACTACATAATACACAGATTAATAAAAAGATCTAAAAAGTGCAGTAGCAGCTTTAGTATGGTAATAATTAGTCAGTGAACTTCTTAAAAATAAAAACAAAAGTACTTTTTCGGTCTACTAACTTTCTTCTCTTTCACAAAGGAGATAAAAATTAAGACATTCCTTATGGCATCTGCCATTATTATTATATTTTTTTCCACAGGACTGAAATAACAAGTTCAGTAAGTCCAGATTGTTTTGGTTCATGATTTTTTGATTTAAGTATCAAGTACTAACTGCTTTATAGGCTGCTTTGACAAGCACTATTTCTACCGCACCCATGCTGTGGTATGAGTGTGGTGGTGATTGCAATTTGGAAAGGTGTTCTTCTGATCAGGAAAATTTCATATCCAAGATGAATGCATTTTATCCCAGAATAGATTTCATTTAAAAAAAAAAAAAGAAATCCATTTAGCCTTCTCGAATGTGCTGAACTTGTCAACTCGATAGCATTGTTCACTTTTCAGTATTTTGGAAGAATGCTCATACACAGGCTATTATATCCATGCAAAAGTGCACCATCAATGTAGTAAAAAATTGAGACTATTATGCTTTAAATTTTACAGATAACTTCTTACATC